>NW_006408519.1:62933170-62951674 GCF_000296735.1 Chrysochloris asiatica
GAGCTCTTCCACGGGAGAAAGATGAGGCTTTCTGCTCCACTGAAGATTTACAACCCTGTACACCTATACAGGGTCGCTATGAGTTGGAACGAACTCCACGGCACATAACCACCACCAACAATAACAACAACAATAAAAGCTGAGGCTTTCTTGAGGTGGAATTGTGGATGACAACGGCAATTTTAGTGAGGGCTCAGAACGCAGCGAGGAAGACTAATAGTGGAAACAGTGCAGACAGCAAGAAGCCATGGCAGAGAAATAGTAGCCGCAGATTTGCGAGACCTGAGGAAGACCACACAGGACAAATGAGCTGAGTGCCTTCAGACGGTGTCTTATGGGCACTTTTTGGTAGAGCTAAAGACCTTCGTAATGTTTTCCTGAGCAAGGCATAGGATGGATCGACTCAAGAGGCCCGAGGAGCCAAAGAACCAGACAGCTGAAGAGTCACAGAGAATGACAAACAGTGCCACCTCAAAGGGTCTCAAAAGGTGGAACCGTGATCTACTGGAGCTAAGAGGATGGGTCCAGAATGTGTGGCTGCCATGGGGGATGGGGTCAAATTTACAGCCCTTAAGCTGACGGAGGCAGAGCTTCCATGTCCAAGAGGTCAAAGAATGGGGCCAAGGAGGTGGGGTAGCCACTCAACTGAATTAGGAGAATGAGGCTTCCCAAAGCAGAGGAAGTAGAGTTACCATCTCAGTGTGCCTAGAAAGTGGAGCAGATGTCCAGGACTGAGGGTCCTCCACCTAGAATCCAGAGAGTGTGACCAACACCCACAGTCTAGAGGGAAGTACTATTACTTCAAAGTTTTCAGAGAACAGAAGATTATTTTCAAATCTTGAGAACTAATGTAAATTGTTCTGCTAGGTTTTTTTTTACTTGTGTGGTGTCTGTTAACACTTCTTTTCCTCCAATTTCTCCTATTTATAATTGTAGGTTAGAAGCAGATAAGTTGTAGTCCAAATTCACAGATGAGGAGGATTTTTGTCTCAGAAAGGAATTTGGACTTGGAGATAATTTTTTACTTTGGGGATGATATGAAGGGGAGAATTTATTTTTCATGTGGCAAAGAAATGCATTTTGCTCCCATTCTACCAAAGGGTAGAATGTCATATATTAAACTGTATACCCCCAAAGTATCTGACAATATAACTGAGTCATAATTGTTAGTGACTTGGCAGTTATGTAATAATTTGGTCATCCTCCATTATTTGATTGATGTGATGATGTAATAAACCTATAAAGTGTATGGGGATTGGAATAGGATGCACACCCTTACTTAGGTCATAGCTCTGACCCAAAATGAGTGGAGTTTCCCTGAGGTAAAGCCTGCATAATCTTTTAACTTACAACAAAAAAAAGAGAGAGAAGCAAATAGAGAAGGAGGGACCTCAGTACCACCAAGAAAGAACTAGAAGCAAAATACATCCTTTGAACATGGGATCCTTCTACTGAGAACCTCCTAGACCCAGGGGAAGACTGATGCCGAGACACATATTGCTTTGCAAGGGACACCAGACCCCTAGAATTTTAAAGGAACCAAGGACTTCCTCCAGAGTTGAGAGACAGAGAAAGCCTCTCCCTTGAGTTGGTGCTCTGAATTTAGACTTCTACTTTGATAAATTGTGAGAGGATAATTTCTTGTTTGTTTAAGTCATCCATTTGTGCTATATCTGTTATAGCAGCACTAGAGAACTAAGGCAGGCACCTAATAACGGCAGTAATACGTTATTGTGTGCCATCAGATAAACTGCAAGTCCGAGTGTGCCTATAGTGCAGAGTAGAACAGCCCTTAGAATTTTTAGGGCTGTGGTCTTCAGAAAATTGACAGATCTTTCTCCTGCAGAGCTGCTGGTGGGTTTGAATCATTAAACGTTCAGTTAGCAGCCAAGCACTTTACTACAATGCTACCAGGGCTTCTTGTAAACTACTTTGAAAAGTTCAGGGAAATTTTCTATTATCTTTTCATTCTTTTTTTTCAAAAACTTTTAGAAGCATCTCATACATTACTTAAAATGTTTGAAACTATATCTATAGAAACAACTGTGTTGTTTCTGTTAGTTACATAACCGATTGACAGGATTGACAGTAGCTCTTAATCCCTGTTGAAATCTTTATTGCACTAATACATACTTATTGTGACTTATACATGAGTCTAAGAATTGAGTTACAGCATTTTTTTATAGTTTTCAGGTTTTTTAGTTCCCCAAGCACTTTAATAGCATTTTATAATATTTATGGGAGTCCTAGTGTAATACTGCAAAGTCCTGGTGAGGCACTGTGGGTTAATGTGCCAGATTGCAAGGCCATTTGCACTGCAAGATTGGTGGTTCAATCTTACCAGTTGCTTCTCTAAAACCCTATACAGGATCACTATGGGTCGAAACCGACTCAACAGCACTTAACAACAACAACAAAGTGTGACACTGCGCTGGACCGCAACAGCTGCTCCTCGGAAACCCTGTATTCGGTCATTATAGGTTAGAGATGATCCAATAGCACTTAACAACAACAACAAATATTTGTGATTATGTATTTATTTGTCAGTGTTTTCCCTCCATTCTTATAAACCAACAATAAAGAAAAATAATATTTACTTTCATTTGTTTTAGAACAAAATTTTTGAGCAAGTTAGAATATCCGTGCTGCAGTAGGTAAGAAAATAGAAACAGATCACTCACCACCACCATTTTCCCATCCACCAGCTTTCTGGTTACCGTGGTCTCCTTGCCATTCCAGTCTTGAACCTGCATCAAGGAGTCGTTTTCTAAAGTTACTGTACTCTGCAGGAAAACAAGAAAACACCAAATTCAGCTCTGATTGTTACATTTAAGTGCTAAATGGCTAAATGTTGCTTGTTTTCATTTTTGGTTTTTCTATTCACACTCATAGTGATCCTACAGGGCAGAGCAGAACTACCCCATAGGGCTTCCGAAACTGTGCTATTTACAGGACTAGATTGCCGAGTCTTTCTCCCACAGAACTGCTAGTGAGTTTGTACTAGCGGCTACTCTCGCAGTTAGCAGCCAAGCTCTTCAACCATTACACCACCAGGCTTCCTTAACATAACATGAGGAAAATATTGTCATCATCACCCTTTGTAAATGAAAACACTGGACCAGCAAAATCTTGTGACTTGCCCATGATCACAGATTGGTTGTTGGCATAGATATACATTCATAGACATGCAGTCCTGTGCCAGAGTCCTTGTCTTCCCCACTATATAGCACAGACTTGTTCTGTGGCAGAGACAAACGTAATCACCAAATGTTCCATCTGTCCTTATATTCTCCAGCCTAATTACCATGAGTTGGAGCCCAGAAGATGTGAATAAAAATTACATGTGTCACTTCCAGGGTGAGGCAATGAAAAGCTTCCTTGTCTTGTTGGTTTAGAAGACCAACCACAAGGTTTTGAAGACACAGATGTAGGAATCTCTGGTGTGATGCAGTGGGTTAATGCACTTGACTACAAAGTCGATTTGAACCTCAAGGTCGGCTGTTCAAGCACACCAACTGCTCCTCAAAAACCCTATACAGAGTGGCTATGAGTTGGAACTGAATTAACAGGGCTTAACAATAACAACAGTATAGTAGTTGAATCTCCTTTAGCCTGACTTCCAAAGAGGTTAAGTGGGGTGGATTGCCTATTCCTCCCCATACACAAGTTTCTCAGCCCCACTTTAGCATTAAATACATACTCTGATTTTCATCCAGTTCATGGTGATCACATAACTGTGTTCCATGAGGTTTACAATAGCCAATTCTTCAGAAGTTATAATAGCCTGTCTTCCAAGTCTATATAAGAGTTACATATGGAATCCAAACACATAATCTAAGAAAAACTAACCTCACTACCATCTAAAGTCCATTCTGACTCATAGAGACACTATATATGGTCTTCAGGAGTCCTGGTATGATGCTTAGGATAAGCAATGGACTACTAACCACAGGTTCAGTGGTTCAAAACCACCAGCTACTCCTCAGAAACCCTGTACTGTGTTGCTATAAGTCAGAACTGACTCGATGACACTTAAAAACAAAACAAAAGCAATATGGTCTCCAATACTGTGAATCTTCACAGAAACAGAAAGGCTCATCTTTCTCCCACAGAGTAGCTGGTAGGTTTGAAACACAAACCTTTCAGTTAGCAGTTCAGTGCTTATCTTAGGAATTAGAAATAAATTCGATTTGCTTCATGGAAGCAGAGATTGAAGTATTGTAACCAAAAGCCAAGGAATGCTGGCAGCCACCAGAAGCAGGAAAAATAAGAAAAATTAGAAAATGTTTATAAGTTATCATTTTTAGGAAACAGAGAGTTTGTGGTTAATTTGTGGCAATGAAATAACATAGACTATGCTAGTCACAAAATAGAAAGTGAGAACTTTTGTGTCTGAGAGAATTAAATGCTACTTTAGGAAAATAAGGAGTCCTGGTGTGGCACTGTGGGTCAATGTATCAGACTGCAAAGTCTTTTGAACTGCAAGATCAGTGGTTCAAGCTCACCAGCTGCTCCTTGGAAACCCTATACAGTGTCGCTATGGGTCAGAATCTAAGGAAATAATTCTCAAAATGTGATTGGCTGATTGTCTATATCAGAATCATTGCTAAAAATGCAATTTATAGGCCCCTATGCACTGTACTGCTAACTACAAGGTTGGTATTTCAATCCCATCACTCTTTCAAATCTGTATATAGGATCACTATGCACTGGTAGACAGGTTTCAGCTGAGCTTCCAGACTAAGAATGAGGAGAGGTGGACTACTTCTAAAATATTCAGCCACTAAAAACCTTATGAATAGCTTTGGAGCACTGTCAGATAGCATCAGAATATAGAATATTCAAACATTACAAATAGCACCAGAATACTGTCAAAAAATGAGCCCCTCCAGTTGGAAAGCACTCAAAATATGACTGGAAAAGAGCTTCTTCCTCAAAGTAGACTTGACAGTGATGACATAAATGGAGTAAAGCGTCTGGGACCTTCATTTGCTGATGAGGCACAACTCAAAACGAGGAGAAACAGCTGTAAACAGCCATTAATAATCAGAACATGGAATGTACAAAGTATGAATCTAGGAAAATTGGAAGTTGTCAAAAATGAAATTGAATATATAAATATTAATATCCTACGCATTAGTGAGCTGAAATTGACTGACACTGGACATTTGAATCTGACAATTAGATGGTTTACTATGCTGGAAATGACTAGTAGAGGAGGAATGATGTCACATTCATCAGCAAAAATAACATTTCAAGATCTGTCTTGAGGTAGAATGCTGTTTGTGATAGGCTAATAGCCATACAGTTAAAAAGAAGACCAGTTAATATCACTGTTATTCAAATTTACACACAAAACAAGAAAGTCAGGGATGAAATTGAAGAATTCTACCAGTTTCTTTGCAAGGCCGGAGGTTCAACCTCACCAGCCACTCTATAGAAACACACTACAGGGTCACTATGAGTCCAAACCTACTCAGGAGCACTTAACAACAAAAACAACAACCAACTCCTACAGTCTGAAATTGATTGAACATGCAATTAAGATGTATTGATAATTACTGGTGATTGGAATGCAAAGGGGAAAAGTAGTTGGAAAATATGACCATGATAATAGAAATGATGCTAGAGATCACATGATAGAATTTTGCAAGACCAATGAATTATTCATTGCAAATACTTTTATAAACAACATAAAGGATTCCAATATACATGCCAGATGGAATACACAGAAATCAAATTGACTCCATCTGTGGAAAGAAGCCAAGTGCAGACTGTGAACAGACCATCAATTGCTCGTATGCAAGTTCTGGCTGAAGCTGCAGAAAATATATTAGAGTCCACAAGAGCCAAAATATGACGTTGAACATATACACATGAGTTTAGAGATCATCTCAAGAACATATTTCATACATTAAATGCTAATAACCAAAGACCAGAAGAGTTCCGGGATGCCATCAAGAACATCATACAGGCTTTTTTTCGTGCCGGTAGCACTCCTGCAAACATGGTGAATGGGCCTAAAACCCGCCGGACTTTTTGTAAGAAGTGTGACAAGCTCCAACCCCACAAACGGACATATTACAAGAAGGGCAAAGATTCTCTGTACGCCCAGGGAAAGAGACATTATGACAGGAAACACAGTGGATATGGTGGGTAGACTAAGCCAATTTTCCGGAAGAAGGCTAAAACTACAAAGATTGTGTTGAGGCTTGAATGTGTTAGCTTATAAGGTGCAAGCATTTTTGAACTGGGAGGAGATAAGAAGAGATAGGGCCAGGTGATCCAGTTTTAAGCATCATCTTGTTTTATTATTAAAACAAAATCTTGATGTTTAAAAAAAAAAAAGAAGAGGAAGAACACCATACAGGAGGAAAGCAAAAGGTCATTAAGAAGACAAGAAAGAAGGAAAAGACCAAAATGGATTTCAGGAGAGACTCTGTAACTCATTCTCCAGCAAAGAGATGGTAAAGTAAATGGAAAAAAATGAGGAAGTAGAAGAACTGAACAGAAAATTACAGAGCAGCTTGAGAAGACAAAGTCAAGTATTATGACGAAATGAGCAAAGAGTATAAGTTAGAAAACCAAAGAGGAAGAACACGCTCAGAATTTCTCAAACTGAAAGGACTAAAGAAAAAATTCAAGCCTCAAACTTGTGTTATTGAAAGATTCTATGGCTAAAATATTTAATGATTCAGAAAGCATCAAAAGAAGTTGGAAGGAGAACACAGGGGTAGGGGGGAGACAATCACAGTTCAGGTGTTGGGGAGAGCAATACACAAAAAGGGGGAGGGTGTGGACAAACAAGGTAGACAAAGAACAAGGATCTGGAAATTGAGGGAATACAAATTGGAATCTTTCAACAAACTGATGTGGCAGTGGAGGCACTCACTCATCTATGCCAAGAAATTTGGAAGACAGCTTCCTGGCCAGCTGATTGGAAGAGATCAGATTTGTGCTCATTCCAAAGAGAGATGACCCAATGGAGTATGGAAGTCATCAGACAATATCATAAATAGCATGTGCTACTAAATTTTTTCAAAAATGACTGCACAGTACATTGACAGGGAACTACCAGAGGTTCAAGACAGATTCAGAAAAGGACATGGGACTAGGGATGTCATCGCTGACATCAAATGGAGCTTGACTGAAAGCAAAGAATACCAGAAAGACGTACTTTATTGACCATACAAAGGCTTTCAACTGTGTAGATCATGGCACACTATGGACAACATTGTAGAGAATAAGTATTCCAGAACACTTAATTATGCTCATGAGGAACCTGTATATAGTAGACCAAGAAGCAGCTGTTCAAACAGAACAATGGAACACTGAATCATTTAAAATCAGGAAAGGTGTGCGCCAGGGTTGCATTTTTTCATCATATTTATTCAAACTGCATGATAAACAAATAACCCAAAAAGATGGATTAGTGAAGAAGAAGGTGGCATCAGTCCTGAAGGAAGACTCATTAACAATGTATGATATGCAGATGATACAACCTTGCTTGCTGAAAGTGAAAAGGACTTAAAATACTGATGAAGATCAAAAACCACATCCTTCAGGATGGCTGCACCTCAATGTAAAGAAAACCAAAATCCTCACCAATGGACCAATAAATAACATCAAAATAAATGGAGAAAAGATTGAGGTTGTCAAAGACTTCATTTGTTGGGTACCACTGTCAACACTTATGGAATCAGCTATCAAGAAACCAAACCACATATTGTATTAGGCAAATCTGCTGCTCAAGAAAGTGTTTAAGAGCAAAGATGTCAGTTTGAGGACTAGGGTGCACCTTACCCAAGCTGTGGTATTTTCAATAACCTCAGATGCATCTAAAAGTTGGACAATGAATACGGCAGACAGTATAAGAATCAATGCATTTGAGTTATGGTGTTGGGGAAGAATATTAAAAATACCGTGGACTGCCAGAACAACAAACAAATCTGTGCTGGAAGAAATGCAACCATAATGCTCCTTACAGGCTAGAATGATGAGATTTCTTCATCTGTCATACATCAGACATGTTATCAGGAGGGGCCAGTCCCTAGAAAAGGATATCATGTTTGGTAAAGTGAAGTGATCAGCAAAAAGAGTAAGAGCCCCAACGAGATGGATTGGCACAGTGGCAGCAGCTATGGGCTCAAGCATAACAATGATAATGAAGATGGCACAGGACTGAGTAGTGTTTTGCTCTGTTGTACAAGAGTGGGAACTGACTCAATGGCACCTAACAACAACAACAACGAGTTGGAATATACTTGATGGCACTTAACAACAATTCTAGATGTCAGAACCTTTGAGGACGGACCAACAGGCAGGTATTTTTCACAAGGATCTCAAAAAATTTACATATATATCCAAGTTTGAGATACTGGGGCCTATGTTTTAGACAAAAATTTATCTAATGAAGACTTTAGATAGGCTTTCTGTAACAGTGCATTCTTATTTAGTATGATTTCCAATTAACATTCTCATAAAATCTGTGTAAAAGATTGTATGCCTCACCTTGCTTTTATGGCCATCTGGTGTGGTTTCCTCAAATTCTTCTCCCAGTTTAAAGGAGATCTCCCTATTTTTAAAGATGCTTTTGGTTTGTATAGTGATCACATCTTCATTTATACTGATGGTCACAATGGGTTTTGCCAGACAACCCAGTTTCCTACTCACTCTCCTTATTCCTGGAAAGCAAGAAAAAAGGATGTTACTTTTGTTAGTGCTATCAGTCAGTTCTGACTCACAGCTCCCCTATATGAGGTTTCCGAGGCTGTTGTATTTGTGGAAAGAGAAAGTCTGATCTTTCTCTCATGGAGCAGCTGGCTGGTTGCAATGCCAAACTTGCAATTCACTATCCAGTACTAATCCTACAGAGCCACTGTTGTTGACTCCAAGAACTCCCTTGAGTTGTATAATTATTGGTTAACTGACAGGCATGTGAATTAATCATATTGAATGCTGCATGAATTCAAATATCTAAAGATAGTAGTTTTTTTAACAGAAAAAATAAACAAAACACCAGTCTCCAGTTCTTGTATAATAGTTGTCATGTTTACTTAATCCAGTAGATATTAACTTTTTGGTTTGTGGATTTCTTTGAAATCTATGAATCATAGTTTTATTTTAAAAATACAGATTCATATACAAGCAAAGTACAAGTTTAACATGAATTCTTCCAGAGCTTTATCTCTTTGCTTGGAATCTTAGGTAGACATACATGCAGCTTAAAGTACATAGTTATATTTTATTGAATAATTTATGGGAAGTCCAGCTCCCTAGAAGCCTGCAGATATAAAGTCAGCAGTTCAAGTCTACCAGCCTTCTACAAGAGAAAGATGACTCTTTCTGCTCCCGCAAAGATTTAAAGCCTTAGAAACCCTATACAGGGTTGCTATGAGTCAGAAGCAACTCCAACAACAACATATCATTTATATTTACATTAATATTAAGACACTCTGGTGGTGAATGAATAAATACTCAGCTTCTGTCTGAAAGGTCCTCAGTTTAAACCCACCAGCTGCTCTGCAAGAGAAAGATGTGGCAGCCTGCTTCCATAAAGATTGTTGTTAAATGTGGCGTCAGTTCTGATTCTTAGCAACTTTGTATAGGATTACCTAGGAGTGACTGGTGAGTTTCAACTGCCAACCTTGTAGTTCAAACCAGCCTTACAGTCAAGTGTTGATCTTGGGATGGACAATGCCATACCAGGACTTCTTGGAAACCTAAGGTGTACTTCTACTCCATCCTTTTGCTGTTGCTGTTAGATGCTGCTGATGTGGTACCCACTCATAGTGACCTTAGGCACAACAAAACAAAACATTGCCCAGTCCTGTACCAACCTCACAATTGTTACCGTGCTTAAGTTCATTGCTGCTGCCACTGTGCCAATCCATCTCATTGGGGTCCCACTCTTTTTCTCTGACCCTCCACTTTATTAAGCATGATGTTCTTCTCCAGACACTGGTCCCTCCTGATAATATGTCTTAAGTATGAGAGAGGAAGTCTCACCACCTTGGCCTCTAAAAAACATTCTGTTTCTCTTCTAAAACATATTTGTTTGCTCTTCAGGCAGTCCATGGTACCATTAATATTCTTCTCCAGCATCATAATGCAAATACATCAATTTTTCTATGGCCTTCTTTACTCATTGTCCAACTTTTGTATGCATATGAGGCTATTGAAAATACCATGGCTTGAGTCAGGAGCACCTTAGTCTTCATCTTTGCTCTTGAACAGCAATGCATGGTTTGGCTTCTTGATTGTTGTTTCCAAGCAAAATGAAGACTGTGACTACTTCAATCTTTTCTCCATTCATGATGTTATTTATTGGTCCAGTGATGAGGATTTTTTTTTTTTTTAGATTGAGGTGCAACCCATACCAAAGGCTGTTTTCTTTTATCTTCACAGTAAGTATTTTAAATCCTTTTCACTTTCAGCAAGCAAGATTGTATCATCTGCATATTGCAGGTTGTTAATGACTCTTCCTCCAATCCTGATGCCCCAGTCTTCTTCATATAATCCAGCTTCTCATATTTTTTGTTCAACATACAGATTGAATAAGTATAGTGAAATAATACAACCCTGATGCACACCTTTCCTGATTTTAAAACATTCAGTGTCCCCTTGTGTTCGAACAACTGCCTCTTGATCTTTATATAGGTTCCTCATGAACACAATTAAGTGTTCCAGGATACTCATTCATTGAAACATTTTCATGATCCAACAGATTTTGTGTAGTCAATTAAGCTCAGATAAACATCGTTCTAGTATTATCTGCATTCAGTAATGATCCACCCCCTTGTTTCATGTCCTGGTCTGAATCTGGCTTGAACCTCTGCAAGTTCTCTTTCAATGTACTGTTGCAATTATTTTTAAATTACTTTTAGCAAGATTTTACTTGCATGTAACCTTAGTGATATTGTGCAATGATTTCCACATTTAATTGGGTAAACTGTCTTTTAAATGGACACAAATATGGATCTCTTCGAATCAGTTGACCAGGTAGATGTCTTCCAAATTTCTTGGCATAGATGAGTGAGTGCCTCCAGAGCTGCATCAGTTGGTGAAAAGATTTCAATTTGTATTCCATCAATTCCTAGCCTTTTACTTGACAAATGCCTTCAGTGCACCTTGGACTTCTTCCTTCTGTTCTAGTGGTTACTCACGATTGACTCAATGGCAACAGGGTTTTATATGTATATTATTTGTTGTTTTTTCTCTTATCTCTATGTCTTGAAGACTTATCAATAACATGGAGACCATGTTAGTACATATAGAACTATATTTCTTTCATAGCTACATAATATCCCACAGAATATATATGCCCAAATTTCCATGCTGTTGTTGTTACTAAATTCCATTGAGCTAGTTCTGACTCATAGTAATCCCATATAGGATTTCCAAAGAGCATTTGGTGAGTTTGAACTTCCAATCTTGTGACTCCCAGTCCAGTGCTGATCCTACATTGCTACACCAGGAGTCCATAAATTATATATGCCCAAATTTCCATGAAGTATGCATACACAAATGTATTTATCTAATACTCTATTGATGAGCATTTAGTTTGTTTCCATTTTTAAATTACACATAATGCCTCAGTAACTGCTCTGAAAAGGATCAAATTAGAAGGTCCTGAATAGTTGTTATTATTGTTAAATGGCACAGAGTGAGTTTCATCTCGTACTGTATAGGTTTCTGAGGAGTGGATGATGGGTTTGAATCAGCAACCTTGCAGTTAGCACTCTGGTGCTTATCCTATAGTTTTCAGAGAAAATATGGAACAAAACTCAAAATTACAATTAAAAGACTATCTTACTGGTCAGAAAGAGATTGTAGGAACCCGAGAGACTAAGATATTTGGTTACCCTTCAGATCTAGAACTGAACTCACCTTCGCGGCTCAATTTTCAAACCAGCAATAGATAGGTATACAGTAGGAACAACACTATGAAGTATGCACATCATGGAATGGTCAATCATTTAGGATCAAAAGGGCAGCATTTACTTAAAATTCAGAATGGTTTGAAATGAGAGTGGAATGGAAACAAGAACCACAGAGAGGAAGTGGGATAACTGGTGTTACCTGGTGGTGACTGTAATCCTTGAAAAGAAAGTAAGTATATGAGTTGATGAATATAAAACTGAAATGGTCTGCTCTATGAATCTTCTCTCAATTCACAATAAAAAGTTTTAAAAAGGAAAAAAACAATGCCTCAGTAAACATCCTTGCTCACACATCTTTGTTCAGTACATGTAGGAATATTTCTAAGAAATAGCATTACATACCTTATTTAAACCTTAGTTAACTTAATACCTTAGTTAAATTTCTAAGAGAAGATAAACTGGGAAACACTTTAATATAACTCATGGAAACATGAGGGGACTTCAAAATGTTTATGGAAAAAATCTACTAGCTTTACTTCCATGTTTCTGCAAGTGCCCTCATATATTTATAGATGTATTTCATTGGTTTGGCTCTTTTATAGGACCAAGATTAAAACTTTCTATTATAACTTCTTAGTGCTGCTCTAACAGAAATACCACAAGTGTTGGCTTTAACAAACAGAATTTTATTTTCTCACAGGTGAGTAGGCTAGAAGTCTGAGTTCTGTGTGATGACACTCGGGCAAGACTCTCTGGAGGGAGGGTACTTGTCTCTTTCAACTTCTATTCCTTGATCCACTAACGAACTCCATGTGACTTCAATCTTTCTCCATTTGTGCTTGCTTCTCCTGTGCCTGGGCTTTTTTTTTCCTTAAATGTTTTACTGTGAATTATGTGATAGTTTACATGGGAGAACATTAGTTTTACATTCATTCTATCGTATATCATCTCATTGCCATGCTTACAATCCCCTCCATGCAATCCTTCCCCCATGCTCCCCAGGTCTTCAGCACACAGTCGCTCTCCCTCTCTGGATCTAAAATCTCCAGCTGCTCCATTGCTCCACGTCATCATCTCTGGCTCCATTTCAGGCATCACTGCTTCTCTGGGTAGGGTCCCGCTCTCTGCACTTCTCCTTTAGATGGTCCTAGGGACCTCGCTCCTAGACTGAAAAGTTAATCACTCCCCTCCTTGCTACAAAACATCTACCTTTACATTTCCGACCCTCACAATCAGTCCTGATAACAATTATTCAATATTGTATCACAAGAGACCCCTCTGCATTTCATTGCATCAGCCCCGCCTAGTCAGATTGAATACTACCCACTGGAGATTTTACCTTCCTCCAGGCCCTCTGGATCTAGGTTCCCTCTTGAAAGCTTGTAAGCCAGTCACTTCTTACCTTTGTAGCCCCCCACCCCCCATTTGGATATCCAATGTCCAAGTTGCCCATCCCTGTCTGCTCTGTATGTGAAGGGGGTGGGAATGATTCTTGATGTAAGGACTTGTTCCCTCTTTTGAGCTACTGCTTCCATAGGCGTAGGTTGAGCTAATTTATTTATTTATTTTTTTAATAAAATGTTATTTGTTTTAAGTTTGTAAAGAAAATGAGATTCCCATTTGGCAATTTCTATACAAATTGTTTATAGTCTTGGTGTGGCCCTGCAGGATAAACACTAGATCACAAGGTCCATTTGAGCTGCAAGGTTGGCAATTCAAACTCAACAGCCGCTCCTCAGAAACCTTACACAGGGTCGCTATGAGTTGGAACTGACTGTACATCACTTAACAACAACAACATACAAATCATTCAGTGATATTGATTACATTTTTACAATTTGTCAACATTCTCATTTTGTCCATTCTGGTTGCCCTATTTCCAGTAGTTTAATTTCTCTGTCCCCTTTATGTTATTAACTTCGATCTAGAGTAAATGTTGACTGGTTGGGCTCATGTAGATGACTTTTTTTAAATGATCACAGTACTGACAGGTGATGTTCTTTATTTTATAAGCCAATCTGCTATTCAGCTGAAAGGTGACCACTGTTTAAAGTTTAAAAGATATGTATAAGGCAAGAGTATCAATGGTCCTCTACTGGCAACCCGTCCAGAATGCCTCTCAGCTTTTTAAGAATTTGAGTTCATTAATTTTCTCCTTTGTCTCAGGATCCATTTATTGTGGCCCTGATGGCTGGTGGTACTGGTGGCTGGGTACCATCTTCTTCTTCTGGTCTCAGGATAAATGAGACCATAGTTCATATAGGATTTTAGTCCTGTAGAAACATTTCTTCTTTGAGTCTTTGGTTTCCTTTATTCTCTTTTGCTCCACATTAGTAGAGACCAATGTTGTTGTTGTTGTTAGGTACCATCGAGTCAATACCAACTCATAATGACCCTATAAACAACAGAATGAAACATTGCCCAGTCCTGGGCCAACCTCACAATTGTTGCCACACTTGAGCCCATTGATGCTGCCACTTGGCCAATCTATCTCACTAGGGGTCTTCCTCTTTTTCTCTGACCCTCCACCCTACCAAACATGATAACCTTCTCCAGCAACTGGCCCCTCCTTACAATATGTCCAAAGTATGAGAGATGAAGTTTGGCCATCTTGGCCTCCAAGGAGCACTCTGGCTGTGCTTATTCCAACACAGATCTGTTGGTTCTTTTGGCAGCCCATGGCACTTTCAATATTCTCCTCCAACACCATAATTCAAAAGCATCAATTCTTCTGTGAGCTTCCTTATTTACTGTCCAGCTTTCACATGTATATGACGTTATTGAAAATACCATGTTGTATCTTAAATGGCCACTCACAAGCTTTTAAGACCCCAGACACTCACCAAACTGGAATGTAGAGCATAAATGTTATGAACGAAACCATGCCTACTGATTAAGCTGTCTGACAAGACTATGTAAACTCAGTAAACCCAGTGAGGTATTGGTTATGTCTAAAAAGTATCCATAACTGTGTCCACTACATGCTTTATCATATATCTGGGTATATATGCATGAGAACATATGCATGTATATACATATACATGAAGTCCTGGTGTGGTGCTGTGGTTTAAAGTCCTGGACTACAAAGTTGGTTTCAACTGCAAAGTTGTTAGTTCAAGCTTATTAGTCACTCTTCAGAAACCCTATACTGGGTCACTATAGGTTGGAACCAACTTGACGACACTTAACGACAACAATACATATACATATAGGTATATGGTGGTGGTTATGTGCCATGGAGTCGGTTCCAACTCATAGTAACCCTGTACAGGGTTTCCGACGCTATAGATATTTACGGGAGCAGAAAGTCTCATCTTTCTTCTGCAGAACAGCTGGTAGTTTCGAACTGCTGACCCTGAGGTTAACAGCCCGATTCATAACCACTACGTTACCAGAGCTCCATGTATATCTACCTAGCTCTGGTAGTGTGTTGTTGTTGTTGTTAAGTGCCGTCGAGTCGGTTCCGACCCATAGCGACCCTGTACAGGGTTTCTGAGGGTGTAAATCTTTACGGGAGTAGAAAGCCTCATCTTTCTCCTGCGGAGCGGCTGGTAGTTTCGAACCGCTGACCTTAAGGTTCGCAGCCCGTTTCGTAACCACTACGCTACCAGAGCTCCTTAGCTCTGGTAGCGTAGTGGTTACGAATCGGGCTGTGAACCGCAAGGTCAGCGGTTCGAAACTACTAGTTGTTCCATGGAGAAAGATGAGGCTTTCTGCTCCTGTAAAGATTTATAGCCTCAGAAACCCTGTACAGGGTCGCTATGAGTCGGAATCGACTCCACTGCACATAACAACAACATACCTTGGAAACCCTATACAGGGTCACTATGAGTTGGAACCAGTTCAACAGCATTTAACAACAACATACACACAAATACATACTTTCAAAAAAAACTTAACTACATATGTAACCACATATATTTTTTGATGTTGTGGCAAATTGTACATTTCACAGCATTTTCAAAAAAAAATCTCTTACTCTTATATCTTAGTGTGATCTGCTCTTTTATATCTCAAAAAGTGATTGTCTTAAGATACACTCTACACTGACATTGCCTTGTTAACATAACAGAGAAAACTCTATTCCCAGATGAGACTGTAGCTAAATGTATAGATGATAGGATTTGCAATACATATTTTGGGGGGACAATTCAATTAATAAAATTCCATCCTCTGTCTCCCCAAATGTCATGTCCTTCCCATGTGCAAAACACATTCACCCCATTAAATCATTTCAAAATCTAATATCAACTCTAAATCCAGAATCTCATGTTCTGAATCAATTAAATTAAGTATGGGTGTGAATCTTGGCATATTCCACCTTGGGTTAGAATTCCTTTCCATCTTTGCACTTATGAAATCTAGAATATAAGATATTTGTTTACAAAATACAACAGTGGAACAAACAGACTAAACATTCCTATTAAAAATCAGAGAAAGTCCAAGTTAGAAACAAGTCTAAAACCTAGCAAAACAAATTATATCAGTTCTCAATACTGTGAAACATGATCACAAAATGCTATAGGTTGGAAAATGGCTCCTAAAGACACTCACATACTCACTCCCTGGAACTTGGGAATATAACTTTATGTGACAAAGAGAACTTGCAAATGTGGATTAAATAAAGAATTTTTAAATGAGCAGATTATACTGGATTATTTCTATAGGCCCTATGTAAAAATGGGAAGAGAGACCAGAATGTTGAGTGTTTTTATCAGGAATGGATGTTGAACCATCCTTGCATCCCTGATATGAATCCCACCCTCTCTGGAAAGCAATATGGTGCTTCCTCAAAAGGTTGGAAATAGAAATACCTTATGATCCAGAAATTCCTCTACTTGGTATTTACCCACAAGAAATATGAGCCATAACACGAGTAGAAATATGCACATCAATGTTCACAGCAGCACTATTTACAATAGCAAAAAGACTGAGACAGCCAAAGTGCCCATCAACTGAAGAATGGATAACCAAACTGTGGTACATACACACAATGGAATATTATGCTACCTTGAAGAATAACAAGGAAGCTGCAAGCCACCACATATCATGGATGAACCTTAAGGACATTATGTTGAGTGAAATTAGTCAGTCACAAAAGGAGAAATACTGCATAGGACCACTACTGTAAAAGACTAAGTAAAAGAACCCATACTAAAGGGGGATGGATTCTTTGCTGGTTGCTCAGATGTTGGGGGTGGGGTGAGGGGAGGGAGGAGAAGGTGGAGCACAGGGCAGGGAATAGACACAGGATCGTTTGGTGCTGGGGAGGGGGGCAATATATAAGAAGGGTAAGGGGAATAGAAGAGCAACGCAGATGGGAGAACAATTAGGTAGGTTAGCATGGGCTAAGTGGGACCGAGGTAAAGAATGGTGTATGCACAACCTTGAAACAACAGGGCTCTGGGATACAGGGATTGAGACATGGTTGGAATGGGGAAATGGGGGGAATTAATGTTAAGATGCTTGGCTGTCTTTTGAATCTTGGTATTCCTTGCATTATAATATAAAATAGACACTGAGGGGGAGAGAAAGCACTAGCCAGATACATCACCATAGAAAGCTTGTAAGGCCGTCTTCTGCCTATAACTGATCAGAATACCTAAAATGTGGCTACAATGTGCCCAGTGAAGGAGGCTTCCTGTGGAGCCTCTGCATTACATGAGACTAGAGTTGGAATCCTGAACAGTATCCAGAATCTTCCGAGGTGGGAACTTTCCACTTGAAAGGACTGGCAGACTAGCCTGGACCAGCTAGAAGAACAGAAGATACTTCTTGAAAGAAAGACCTACAGGAAAAATACAAAACAATATAGGCAGACTGACTGTTACTACAAGAACAAGTTGCTCACCCAGGAAACATCAAGGGAAGTGGTCAGGTCCCTTCAGAGCAAATCCCCTTCCAAGACTAAGACTCAATGGGAATACGCTCTCTGATTGGTAACTATGTTTGTCACCGATAAGGGGAAGTAGGAGAAAAACAGCAATGAAGTTATGAGCTAAGCCCTACAACATTCAATAGACTCCTTTGAACCTGGGTAAAGACCTGGTCAGCCAGCAGTGTGGCAAGACCTGGGGACTCTTCGGCCCAGAGTTAGTGACATAGCCACAGAGGACTAAAGTGGAGAGTGAAGCATCCAGCTTATAAGAAGAGAGGGCATATGCACAAGAACACCCACACTTGCAGAGAATACCCACTTAATCTGGTTTCAATGACTGGATGATCAGAGCTCAACTAGAAGAAGAAAGACGAGGAAGAAAAAGAGTAATCTGATACAATTTGATGAACTTGACCTACACCTATTGATGCAGTAGTTCAAAAGAGGGAACAAATCTTCAAGGATCATTCCCACCCTCTCCATACACAGAGTAGACAGGGATGGGCAACCTGGACATTGGCTACCCAAAGTGGGGAGAGGGGGGGCTACATAGGCAAGAAGTGACAGCTTACAAGCTTTTAAGAGGCAACCTAGATCCAGAGGGCATGGAGGAAGGTAGAATCTCCACTGAGTAGTATCCAATCTGTCTAGGTGGGGCTGATGAAATGAAATGCAGATGGGTCTCTTGTGATACAATAGTGAATAATTGTTATCAGGACTGATTGTGAGGGTTGGAAATGTAAA
>NW_006408519.1:62952082-62960832 GCF_000296735.1 Chrysochloris asiatica
CCACATAGATTTGCATAGAGTCATGTTTACCATATGTGCCTGATTGATAGTTTCTAAGTAAAAAAAAAAAAAAATCAGGTGGGTTCATAATTAATCTGACTTCTTATAGACCAAGTTCTGTGCTATCAGTGGTCCCACTTTCACTGGATAAGATGTGCTAAGAAGAAGAACTCACCCAGTTCTTTCATATATTCCTCAAAATTTTCACAAGACACAGATTTCCATGTTCCTTGCAGCTGATCAACCATTCTGTCTGAAATAAATTGATCTTTAAAAAGAGAAAAGGTAGTATCATATATCTGTGCCTATTATTGTTCCCTTAAATAGTATTAGAAATTATTTACATGTAACTCTGTGAAGACAGTGCCATTAAAATATAAAGGTCAGGGGGAAAAAACCATGGGAAACTCTGACCCTGCACTTTTCCCATCCAACCATTCAAAGCTGAAAAACTCTCTAAAATATAAATAAATCAGAATATAAATAAAAGCATAGTAGTGCTTTTAGCAAAAACTAGATATTATTTAGTTAATACAATTAGATATTATATAGTTAATAGCGTTTAATTGTTTTTGTTGTGAAGTGCTGTTTAGTCGACCCTGTATAGGGTTTCCAAAGAGCAGCTGGTGAGATTGAACCGCCAACCTTGCAGTTCAAACGACTTTGCAGTCTGATACATTAGTCCACAGTGCCATACCAGGACTCCATTGTTTAGTTAAGAGCCATTAAATTATGACCAACCATTAAAGCCAGTGATGATAAAATTAAAGAATTCTACCAACTTCCTCAGTCTGAAACTGATAAAGCATGCAGTCAAGATGTATTAAAAACTATTGGTGATTGCAACATGATGGGTGGAAGCAAAGACAAAGAATCAGTAGTGGGTAACACGAACTTGGTGACAGAAATTATGCTGGAGAGCACATTATAGAATTTTGCAAAACCAATGGCTTATTCATTGCAAATACCTTCTTTAAGCAACATAATAGGCAACTATGCATATAAACCTCATCAAATGGAATACACAAGAATCAAATGGAATACATCTATAGGAAAAGACAGTATAAAAGCTCAATATCATTAGACAAACAAGGCCAGGGGAAAACTATAGAACAGACCATCAATTGCTTATATGCAAATTCAGGCTGAAGCTGAAGAAAACTAAAACAACTCCACAAGAACCAAAATGTGACCTTGACTATATTCCATCTGAATTTAGAGACCATCTCAAGAACAGAATTGCTAAATTAGACACTAATGATCAAAGAACAGAAAGTAATGGGAGGAAAGCAAACATAATATAGGAAGAAATCAAAAGGTCAGTAAAAAGACAGGAAAAGAAGAGAAGACCAAAATGGATGTTAGAAGAGACTCTTGAGATTTGGTCTCCAGTGTAGAGGTGCTAAAGCAAATGGCAGAAATGAGTAAGTAAAAGAACTGAACTGAACATTTCAAAGGGTAGCTCGAGAAGATAAAGTCAAGTATAATCATAAAATGTACAAAGACCTGGAATTCGAAAACCAAAATCAAAGAACATGCTCAGCATCTCTCAAGCTGAAAGAATGGAAGAAAAATTTAAGCCTTGAAATGCAGTTTTGAAGGATTCTATGGACAAAATATTAAATGATTAAGAAAGCATCCAAAGAGGATGGAAGGTATACACTGAGTCACTGTACAAAAAAGGAATAGTTAATGTTCAACCATTTCAAGAGGCAGCATATGATCGAGAACTGATGGTACTGAAGGAAGAAGTCCAAGCTGCACTGAAGGTATTGGCTAAAAAACAACAACAACAAACAAACAAAGCTCCAAGTATTTATAGAATGCAAACTGACATCTTTCAACAATTACTCTCTCACTCATCTATACTAAGAAATTTGTTAGATAGCTACCTGGCCAGTGATTGAAAGAGATACGTATTTGCATCCATTCCAAAGAGAAGTGACCCAACAGAGTGTGGAAGTCATTGAATAATATAATTAATTTCCTACACAAGTAAAATTTTACTGAAGAAATTTTAAAATGACTGCAACAGCACATAGAGAGCAGCCAGAAATTTAAGGAGAATTCAAGGCTGTGGAACTCAAGGTATCATTGCTGACATCAGATGGATCTTGTCTGAAAGCAGAGAATGCTATAAAGATGTTTACTTGTGAATGACTGACTATGCAAAGGCTTTTCACTAGGTGGATAATGACAAACTGTGGATAACATTGTGAAGACTGGGTATTCCAGAACACTTAATTGTGCTTTTGAAGAACCTGTATACTAGACAGGAGTCAGTCTTTCAAACAGAAAGAGAGAACTGCTGAACAGTTTAAAATCAGGAAAGGTGTGCCTGAGTGTTGCATTCTTCCACCATGCTTATTCAGTCTGTATGCTGAGAAAATAATCTGAGAAAATGGATTACATGAAGAATAATATGGCATCCGGATTGGAGGTAGACACATTAACAACCTACAATATGCAGATGATACAACTTTGTTTGCTGGAAATGAAGATGACTTTAAACACTGATGACGATTACAGACTACAACCTTCAGTATTGATCGAATCTTAATGTAAAGAAAACAAAATCTTCACAAAGGACGCAATAAATAACATCATGATAAACAGAGAAAAGATTGAAAGACTTCATTTTACTTGGATATACAATCAACACTCATGGAAACAGCAACCAAAAAATCACACAATGTATTGCACTAGGCAAATTTGCTAAACAAAACCTCTTTATTTGCTACATTGTGTTGCAGAGCAAAGATGTCAGTTTGAGAACTAACATGTGTCTGACCCAAGCCATGGTATTTTCAATAGCCTCATATGTACATGAAAGTTGGACAGTGACTAAGGAAGACTATAGAAGTGATGTGCTTGAGTTATGGTGTTGGAGAAGAATTTTGAAAGTACCATAGACTGTCAGAAGAACAAACAAATCTGTTTCGGAAGAAATAAAACCAAAATGCTACTTAGAAGCCAGGATGATATGTCTCTCATACTTCAAACATGTTATCAAGAGTGACCAGTCCCTAGAGAAGGACATTTCATGCTTGGTAAAGTGGAGGGTCAGTGAAAATAGTAAGACTCCCCACAAGATGAATTGGCACAGTGGCAGCAGCAATGGGCTTACGTGTAGCAAAAACTGAAGATCACAAAGAAAAAGGTAATGTTTTATTCTCTTGTGTATAGGGTCACCATAAGTTGGAACCAACTCAATGACACCTAACAACAGATATTATTACTTTTTTAATCTCTAACTTAAGATCAAATTTATATGCTACAAATTCTGTCTAGCTCCTTCCTTAGGAGCTGCCATATAGAGAAAGCATGTATACAGACAGATCTAGGCAGCATATCTATTCCACAAAATCCCTCTACTTCATATCTTTCTTCCTCTTTCTCTAAGCATGATCCCAAAAGGAAAAAAAAAAAAAAAAAAGTCAATTTATTGACTGCTTAGAAATCTTTTTATATTCCTATTTTGGGTAATTTGGACTTAAAAACAGAGACATCATAGATAGCATTTAAAATTTAAACTAAAAATTTTAACCAGATGGATGGGATCAATTGGACCAATGGATAAATGGAACACCTAAACATCCATCTTCTCAGGCCACCACTACAACTGCTCTGAAAGGGAAGGCATTAGAAGGTCCGAGATAGACTAAGAGACAATGTGAACAAAACTCAAAATTATAAGAAAGACTGGTCACTGGTCTACTTAAAAGTGAAAATAGGGGAAATGCAACAATGAAGACATGAACTGAGTTTGGCCATGTTCCAATGGCATCAGTTGACCTTGAAAGTAGAGAAAGAAGAGGATGGGCTGGCTGGTCTGAAGTTTAGGGAGATATATGAACTCTCAATTCCATGGACACTGACCTAGCCACCAGGGGTTAGAGCTGAGAGTAAAGCTGCCAACTGGTCTGAAGCGCAGAGTGACATGTGTGACCTCTCAAACTTGCAGCTAGTACCCATTTGACCTAACTTTGATGGCTAGCTGACCGGAACTCAACTAGATGAAGATAAAGATACTTGATACTGTGCACATGTGTAAACTGGTACCATTTAATGAACTAGACTTTTTCTTATGGATGCAGTTGTTCAAATTTCAACCAAAATAGAAGGATTCTTCATATCAAGGATCAAGCTTGCTTTCTCAGCACTGGGTTGGTAGGGCTAGGCAATGTAGACATTAGGTATCAAAAATGGTGGGGGGTCTATAAAGGCATGATGTGACGGGATTACAAACTTTCATGAGTGTGCTTAGTTTCAGAACAAAGGGGGTAATGTAGAATCCCACTGAATAGTTTTCTTCTTTTCTAGATGGATCTGGTGAAAGGAAATGAGGGATGAAGCTCATTGGATTTTATGATTGTTAGAAGAATTAATTGTGATTGTCACAACTGTAATTGTAATTGTAGAAGATTTATAACCAAAAGGAGGTAGTAGTTAATCTTTCATTTCAGGAACAGAGGATTCCAGGACCATCAAAAAGAAAAAACATGAGCAGAGTGTCAGATCTCACCTATAAAAGTGGTAACAGCAGAGACAGTAACAGAGGCAACTGCATGGGGAGACAGAGCGGCTGTAGACTCTAGGCCCATGGACTGAGACAGGCTTTATGCCTACGGGCAGGAGGCAGGCTTGCAAAATATGTCTTTTGTACATTTAAATAAATACATATGTTTTGATATGTATATGTGCATCAAAAATTTTTGCATTGTTGATTTGTAAAAAAATAAGACATAAAAGGGAAGCCACAAGGAGGAAGCAGGATAACTGTTGCAAGGAGGGGAGTGTAATCATTGAGATGAAGCAAAATATATGCTTGGTTGAAAATAAAGATGATGATCATGTCTGTTAACCTCCACTCAATTCACAATAGAATGTTAAAAAAAGAAGAAAGAAAGAAAGACTGGTCAAAATGATACTGGTGGAATTCAAGTCTGTGGCCCTTGGTCAACTTTCAGGTTTGGAATGGAACTCACCTTTGTGGCCCAATTTTCAGCCAAGCAGTAGATAGGTAGGCATATTAGGGGGACAACAAGGTATGCTCATCATAGAATAGTCAAACATTCAAGATCAAAGGCAAGCATTTATCTAAAGACAAAGCTGAGAAAGAATGGAAAGGAGAAATAAGAACTATAAAGAAGTGAGATAGCTTGTTACACAGAGGGGGTTGAAATCATAGAGATGAAACAAAATGTATGATTTGTTAAATGTAAAACTGATTATTTTCTCTGCAAATCTTCACTTAATTCACAATAAAAAGTTTCCAAAAAATAAAGTTTAGCCTGGGCAAGGACAGTAATATTCAATCTTGTGCATATAGATAAATATGTAAGAGAATGAGACACATATACTGAGAAGAGGGAAAAGAGATCGTATTTGCACACACAACTTACAAGCTTGTTACAGAGTGTTTTCCATGTGCTATCTCAATTTTCCACAAGCTTTGTGAGTCATCATTACCAAGAGAATATCAAATCTCGTCTTGGTAAATTCCACTTAATTTAGACTAGTTTCTGTTCCTTTTAAACTTGATGGAAACACTCTAATATCCACTGAAATCTGGAAGAAATCAGAATAGAGGCAGTTACAAGGATTATAATAGTGAGTCCTGGTGTCAGCAAAGCCATTTGAACCACAAGGTTGGTGGTTCAAGCTCACCAGCTGCTCCTCAGAAACCCTATACAGGGTTGCTATGGGTCGGAACCGACTTTATAGCACTCAACAAGAACAACAGACGAACTAGAGAAGAAAAGACACCAAAGATTAAGTTATAGGACCAACACAGCCTATATATGTCATCAGCCTTGAGAATCTTATTAGGGATACTAAATAATGCTTGATACCCATATGCTGACACAGAGTTATTAAGAAAAACTGAAATGACAAAATCTCTGTAGGACAGGAAGTAGATATAGTATTTTATAATAATTTCCATTGTAATGTTAAATTTTCAGATTCCAGTAGCTGCAAAAGGCACATACCTAGACCAATAGCCTTCCTGATAATTATTCAGTCAGCATTTTGGTATACAATGGTTGATATGAGTCTAAACAGCTTTGCATATATCATCTGATTTAATACCCTAGCTAGGGTCGCAATGAGTTAGAACCAACTCGATGGCACTTAAAAACCATGGTTAATTCAGATACCATAGTTTGTTTCTTTGTTTACTTTCCTTTCTTCAATATCCAATTTAACATTATGATTTATTTTTACATTAAGGTGACTATACTTTGAACTAAGGTTATGATCATGTAATAACTTAATAAGTATGAGACAAGACACTAAATGATCCACAACTGAAGGTACTAAAATTATTCCAACATTTATCTAGAAAATGTTAAATGTGTTTCTACGTATTATTGATTACTGATCCTCTAGTCTAACACAAGGAAAATCACTTCTCTAAAGAAAGTGAGTGCCATATTGGAAATTTGGTACTGATCTCTGTTGCTGGCACATTGAACTTTCAGAGGCAAGAGTAGCTAAGTCAGCTTTTGAATGTGTGAATTCATGCTGCTGAGCCCATCCACATCCTCCATCTCTGCCACTGTGGCCACTTGTACATGTGTCTGCTGTTTATGTGTCAGTCCAAAGTCCTGCTAATGTCAACTGTTCTTGTCCCTCTTCGGAGTTTCATGCTTTCTGTTATCAGTTAATATTCACATAAAAATAACTTCACACTTTATGTTCACTCTCCTATGCTCATCCATATTACTTCAAGCTTCCATGTTTCCAATTTTTCAGTCCACTCACTTCTGTATCACAAGGAGCTCTGGTAGTGTAGTGGTTATGAGTTGGGCTACTAATCTCACGGTCAGCGGTTCAAAACCATCTTCCATGGAAGAAAGATGAGGCTTTCTGCTCGCATAAAAATGTACAACCTTGGAAACACTATACAGGATCACTGTGAGTTGGAACCAACTCCACAGCACATAACCACCACACCACCACCACTTCTGTATCACTGACTCGCTTCTACCCAGGAATACGTGTATATACTCACCTCAGGCAACCACTTCCTATACATAATAATTAACCAGGCACACCACTCTGACCTTTGTCCATTGGAATGATTTTCCACCCTACCCTGAATGTGATGCTGCCACAGCCCATTTTCTGCTTGCATTCATATAATGAGCTAACTTGTCATAAGACATGTGTGGTCTTTTCTTCCTCCTTTAAGCTGTTCATACGCGACTTCCATGTAGCTTTAAGTATGATCTGAGGGAGGTGTAGTATGTAGCTGCTGGCGTAAGTATAACCATGGTGGATAGTATGGGGATCTGGGCTACCTAGTCATGTAGTTAACTCAGAACTTTTGGTCTTGCTTAAACTTGATCATCGATGCACAATTTCAATCTTAATGATGGACTGCTGCTGAGCTAGCCTAAATTTACGATGTGGTGGGCATGACAACCTTAGAGATGCTTGTATTGTAGCATTGACTGATTGCGATCTCTTTAATGCTCTGTGGGAGAACGATGAGGCAGTTTGTTCACATAAAGATTTACAGCCTTGGAACCACTAAGGAGAAGGTCTACTCTGTCTTTAGGGTCACTATGAGTCGGCATGGACTCGATGGCAGTGGGTTTGTTTTTCATCGTTCCAGGTACCACTTAAAGCAGGCTGCCTTTCATATCACTCAATATTGGAGCCAGAGCAGTTTTCCTAGGTATGAAAAACGTTGCTGCCAGAAGGACGTATCAGGAATTTAGTCTTTTTCTGGTTAAGAATTCAACAATTTGTCTTTTCTAAGAATATACCCACGGTACAACTAAATCCCTGAAAATGTTACCAAAGTGAAAGATTTCTTAATTGTCATAGATTTTATCTCCCATACTTTGGGTTACATGTATCTCCTACAGTATACTACCTACATTTTGATCATTCTGCCTGATCAATAGGATGTTCTACAGGATGTACAGTCTGACAATACTATCACAAAGAGAAGGAATTAATATAGGAATTAACTGTAAATGTATATCCTTATATATTTTAGTATGAATGGATATTACTTCTGGTCCTCTTTTCTGATGCTTATTGAGATGAGAATGCCTTTGTCAAATCAGTGTCTGTATACCAGGTACTGGAGGCCATAAAAATATTCTCTAGCAAAAATATCACATCTTTGATAGAATGAATGTAAAACTAATGTTCTCCCATGTAAACTATCATATAATTCACAGTAAAACATTAAAAAAAAAACAAAAAACAAAAAAATCACATCTTAGATAGCACAGTAGCCACAATAAGAGCTATTTCTTGGTTGAATTTGTGTTGTTTTTATTGTTCTTAAGAGCTGTCAAGTCAGTTCTGACTCCATTCAAATATAGAGGGAATATTTTTTAATTGCTTAAAAAATGAGAGGCAGAAAGACAAAAAATATTTTTAAATAATTGGCTAGGAAAGAAATAGTGTGAAAAAAATACTTTCCCACTCTTTCCTTTTCCTGAGTCTGACCTCAGCTGGCTTAAATGTTGTTGTTAAGTGCCATAGAGTCAGTTCCAACTGACTCATCGCAACCCTGTATATGGTTTCCAAGTAGTGGCCAGTGAGTTTGAACCACCAATCTTGTGGTTCAAACTGACGTGACAATCCAGTGCTTTATCCTACAGTGCCACACCAGGATGCCACTGGCTAAGTTGCTGTTGTTGTTAGGTACCATCGAGTCGGTACCAACTCATAGCAATCCTATGCACAACAGAATGAAACACTGCCCAACCCTGGGCCAACCT
>NW_006408519.1:62961737-62963311 GCF_000296735.1 Chrysochloris asiatica
TTTTTTAAGTTTTTATTGTGAATTGTGTGATAGTTTACATGGGAGAACATTACCTTTACATTCATCCTTATTTCATTTCATTGCAATGATTACAATCCCCTGCATGCATCGTCAAACTAAAGGGCACATCCTGCAAGCCTGCCCCCGAGCCATTAACACACAGACCCTCTCCCTCCATGACTCCAGAGTCCCCAGCTGCTCCATCTCTCCACGTCATCGTCTCTACCTCCATCTCTGGTATCACTGCTTCTCTGGGTAGGGTTTGGCACTCCAGTCTTCTCCCTTGATGGTCCCAGGGACCTCTCCTCCTGGACTGCAAAATCAACCACTCCCCTCCTTTTGTTGCAAAATGTCTACATTTCCAACACTCGCAGTTAGACCTGATAACAACCATTCACTATTGAACCGCAAGAGTCTCATCCCCATTTCCTTTCATCAGCCCAGTCCAGACAGGATGGAAACCACTCAGTGGAGAGTCTACCTTCCCCCGCACGCTTTGGAACTAGTGTCCCTGTTGAAAGCTTGTAAGCCAGTCATTTCTTGTCTCTGTAGGCTTCCCATTTTGGGTAGCCAAGGTCTAAGTTGCCCATCCTTATTGACCCTGTGAACCGAGGGGGCAGGAGTGATCCTTGCTGTAAAGATTTGTTCCCACCTTTGATCTATTACATCCACAGCATAGGTCAAGCTCATCACATTATAATAGATTACTCTTTTTTTTCTCTTCTTTCTTCCTCTAGTAGAGTTCTGATCAACCAACCATTGAAGCCAGGTCACATGGGTACTATTTGCAAGTATGGGTGCTCTTATGCATCTCCCCTCACTTCTTATCAGCAAGACGCTTCACTCTCCATTCTAGTCCTCTGTGGCCATGTCCCTGTCCCTGGGCCCAGTAGTCCCCAGGTCTCACCATACTGCTGGCCAACCAGATCTCAATCCAGGTTGACAGGAGTCTTTTTATTGTGAATTAAGTGAAGATTTGTGGAGAAAATCATCAGTTTTACATTTAACAAATCATACGTTTTATTTCATCTCTATGATTGCAATCCCCTCTGTGTAACAAGCTATCTCACTTCTTTATAGTTCATATTTCTTCTTCCCATTCTTTCTCAACTTTGTCTTTAGATAAATGCTTCCCTTTTGATCTTGAATGTTTGACTATTCTAAGATGAGCATACCTTGTTGTCCCCCTAATATGCCTACCTATCTACTGCTTGGCTGAAATTTTAACTACAAAGGTGAGTTCCATTCCAAACCTGAAAGTTGATAAAGGGCCACAGGCTTGGATTCCTCCAGTATCTTTCCGACCAGTCTTTCTTTCTTCTTCTTCTTTTTTAACATTTTATTGTGAATTGAGTGGAGGTTAACAGACAAGATCATCATCTTTACTTTCAACAAAGTATACATTATGCACAACAGAATGAAACACTGCCCGATCCTGCACCAACCTCACAATAGTTGCTATACTTGTGCCCATGGCTTCTGCCCCTGTACCAATCCATCTCATTGGTCTTCCTGTTTTTCACTGACCCTCCACTTTACTAAGCATTATGTCCTCCTTCAGGAACTGGTCACTG
>NW_006408519.1:62964996-62966518 GCF_000296735.1 Chrysochloris asiatica
TACCTCTTAAAATGGCTGAACATCCATTTCTTTTGTGTACAGTGACTCTATGTATTTCTTCCATCTTCTTTTGATACTTTCTACATCATTCAATATTTTGCCCATAGAATTTTTCAGTATTGTAAGTCAATGCTTTAATTTTTTCTTCAGTTCCTTCAGTTTGAGAAATGCTGGGTGCGTTCTTTCTTTTGGTTTTCTAACTCTGTATCTTTGTACATTTCATTATAATATTTGATTTTGTATTCTCTAGCTACCCTGTGAAATTTTCTTTTCAGATCTTGTACCTTCTCATTTCTTACATTTGCTTTAGAATCTGTAAACTGGAGATCAACTTTCAGAGTCTCTTCTGACATTCACTTTGGTCTTTTCCTTCTTTCTTGTCTTCTTAATAACATTTTGCTTTCTTCTTGTCTGATTTTCTTGCTGTCATCCCATAACTCTTCTGGTCTTTGATTATTAGTGTCTAATTCATCAAATCTGTTCTTGAGATCTCTACATTTAGGTGGGCTAAGTTCAAGGCCATATTTTGGCTCTTATAGTGTTGTTTTAATTTTCTTCATCTTCAACCTAAATTTGCATATTAGCAATTGATCGTCTGTTCCATAATCTGCCCCTGGTCCTGTTTGGGCTGATTATATGGAGCTTTTCCACCATCTCTTTCCACAGATGTAGTCAATTTGATTTCTGTGTATTCTATCTGGTGAGGTCCACGTGTATAATTGTCTTTCATGTTGTTTCAAATTGGTATTTGCAATAAAGGTGTCATCAGTCTTCCAAAACTCTATCTTGCGATTGCCAGCATCATTTCTATCACCAGGCCATATTTTCCAATAACTGATCTTTGTTTCTACCCTTTGCATACCAATCCCCAGTAATTATCAATACATCTTGATTGCATGTTTGATCAATTTCAGACTAAAGAAGTTGATAGAATTCTTCAATTTCATCATCGCTGACTTTAGTGATTGATGTGGGTATTTGGATAACAGTACTATTAAGTTGTCTTCCTTGTAGGTCTATGTATATTATTCTATCACAGACAGCACTATACTTCAAGATAGATCTTCAAATATTCTTTTTGATTTTGAATGCAATGCTATTCCTCTTCAATTTGTCATTCCGGGAATAGTAAATCATGTGATTTTCAGATTCAAAATAGCCAGTATCAGTCCATTTCAGCTCATTAGTGCCTAGGATATTGATGTTTATGCATCTCATTTTTGACAACTTCCAATTTTCCTAGATTCATATTTTCATATATTCCATGATCCAATTACTAATGAATATTTACCTCTATTTCTCTTCATTTTGAGTTGTTTCCCATCAGCAAAGGAAGGTGCAAAAGCTTCATTCCATTTTCATCATTACAGTCAACTCTACTTTGAGGAGGTAGTTTCTCCCCAGTCATATTTTGAATTTCTTCCAACTAAGGTGCTCATCTTCTGGCACTTATCTGACATTCTTCTGGTGCTCTTCATCATGTTTCAATATTCAAATATCCTGGTGATGTCCTGGTGTGGTG
>NW_006408519.1:62968663-62975764 GCF_000296735.1 Chrysochloris asiatica
TCCTCAGAAACCCTACACAGGGTTGTTATGGGTCGCAACCAACTGAAGGACACTTAACAATATTGTAATGTAAGATGGTAACATTAGGAAAAACTAGATGAAGTATGCATGGGAACTCTATGGTCCTTGCAACTTCTCTGTAAACCTAAAATAATTCCAAAATTTAAAAATAAAAATGAAAACCCACGAACAAAAAGAAACCCAAGAAGTGTGCTTCACAGATAGGCAGCATCTATGTATTACCAGGAAACTTGCTAGTGCTGTAGTGTATCAGCCCATCCCAGATTTACTGAATCTGAATCTGTATTGTTTTCAAAAGATCCCCTTGGAGTCACTTATTGTATGTAAAAATTTGTGAACCCTTGCTTTATCTCTAAACCTGGAATTTAGCATCAACTCAACCTTGTCCAGCACTGAACCTAGTTTTGATTCTTGACCTCACACTCAGTTTTCTATCTAAAATCAATAAGCCTCTGAGCCACTCCCTTGGGGTCAGCACTTACACTGCAACATTTTCAGATCCTATCTTTTGTTTGAAACACAGTTTCTACCGAAAAAGATTGGAGTCTTGCTTTGATCCCTAACTCTGTGTCTGAGGTTCTACTACATACCATACATCTGTTTTGCTGAGAGCTATCTTGTCTTGTATTTTCATTGCTGCCTACTAAAGCTGGCTTCTCACATTGTTCCACGTGCCTCCCTGCTCCCTGTTGCTGGGAGTTTCACCTATTTTCATTAGGACCTTGTTTGTTGTACTTCACTTGCCCAACCCAGTCATGCCTGGAAATAAACAGAGACAGGATCCTGCATGAAAAGGATCTCATCAAACAACTCAGCAAAAACAACAGCATCTCAAGACCACACAATGTTTGCAAAAGAAAGGCGAACAGTTAGAGTACTCTAAGGTAAGAGGAAAAGTTCGCAGCTACTAGAGGTTTGGGGTTGGAGGGTGAGGACAGTGAGGACTGGAAAAGTATAAATTTCTGTCTGTAGCCAGACTTTTAAATCTGTTTACCATTTAAGTCCCAGGAACAAGAAACTGCTGCTTGTATAAAGATAGTTATAAAATCCAGCTAGAATGGTAACACTGGAAACTCCCCCTGGAGCTGTTGGCAGTGACCTTATTCACTTGGGAAAGAGAATGAGGTAAGTAACTGAGAGTTGAAAATCAGAGCCATTACTCCTTGAAAATATGCATGGCCCCATCTGCCATAAGGGAGCCTGAGGCTAGTTTCTCTTTGTGGTATAGCACTGGGCACATACATTGAGAATTTGCATCAAGTAGCATCTCTAGGACACAGGATCTGAATTGGGCTCTGCAATATGGATTTTTGAAACAACATGAACACCAGCACCCAAATGAGTTGGGAGCAGATGAGTCAATTGTGCAATAAGAGAATTAGAACCAACTACACAACAAAAACAAGATGAATAAGGAGAGGGGAGAAGCTAATGGTATCCCACACCTCTCTAAGCCACAAAGACTCTGGCTGAGACCGGGTGTTCCCACAAGGCTACAGGTGATAAATAGGTGATGAGTGACCAATATGCTGAGAATGCTCCAACTTCACAGACCTGGAGACCTGCATTCTGACCTGCATGACTTTTACACCCCTCCAATGCACTCATTTCTCAACGGTGTCTTATTTCTTCTAATATCCTTTTAACATCTTTTGAAGAACTCCAGTTTTGTAGCTAATGAACTGAGAAGGAATTTTCCCACATTTTAATCAGAGTAGATAGACGGTTAGTATCTTTTCCAACATCAGTAAATAAAATAGTTTTAAAACTTGGGGAGAAGGGGAGCTTTGAAGGCAGAGAACAAAGGCTGCCTGAGGGCCTACTGCTTATACTGTGTGGAGCCTTCCTATTAGGCGCTCATAGAAGGCAGCTGCTCAGTATCCACTCTGGAAAGTTAAACCACTATCCTATCAAAAGGCCTGTGGAATAATCTGACATTATCTCCAATTTAAGAAACTAAAGTTTAAATGTTTAACGTGTTAGAATGTGAAAATTGCTGTGAAATTTCGAGGAATACAAGATCCTGCTTTAGGTAGCAGAACATTTTCGCCTTTGACTTTGTGGTCAAGTGTACATTATGACACTAATTAGTAGCAATCTATGCAGAATGTGAATAATTTATTCTTTTTAAAGTAACATCAACTTTGAAATCTAAAGTAAATGATGATATTCCAGGAACCAGTGCAAATAATAATTCTTTAGCAGGTTTGGGCAATGTGGAGTAACTGTCATAAGAGAATACGTTATCTCATGCTATTTTAATGATAGCTACACAAGAATGAAGTACAAGGGAGGGGGAAGTGTTTCGTGTCTGAGCGCTGGCTCAAGTCAACGAGAAGATGACAACAAGCACTATTTTGAAATTAACTGAAGGGATGGATGGTAATTCTTTCAGCGATGCCTAAAAACAAACAATGAGATTGGGTTATTTGCATAGCTTACAAAATTATATACATGTTGATAATAAATATTAACCAAACTATTAATGGTAATTGTCTTAGATGATGGAGCTATTCTTTCTTCCTACTTTTCAATAATTTCCATTTATCTGAAATTTCTCTGTAGTTAAAAAAAGAAATTCTATTTAAAAAAGTATAGCCAATAAGGAACTGACAGGATGTGGGAGTTTAGGTCAGCAATCAGTCTAAAATGCACTCCTGAATGCTGGTACCACGTCAGAAAGGTAGGGAAGTAGTTGTGTAGAAAGAAAGGAGACGTGCATTCAGTTTGAAGAGTCAGTGTTTGTAGGATTGTTGTTGTTGTTCAGTTCCTGTAGAGGGTTCCTGAGGAGCCACTGGTGAGTTTGAACTGCCAACCTTGCGGTTCATACTGACCTTATAGTAGAGTGCTTATCCTACAACTCCACACTAGGACTCCATTTCTAAGATAGCCAGCTTCATGTACCCAGGGGTAGGTTGGATTTGCATACCCAGAGCATAAGAAATAAGGATCTGGATCCAAAAAAGGACTTGGTAATCTGGACAAGGTTAGAGTAAAAATAAGAGGAACCAGGTGTAAAACCTCCAAGTCAACATCAGAAGGTTCAAGATAACAACCAGTGGTGGTAGTGAATACAGAGGGTCAGAAAATTCTGAGGCACCTCTGTGAGCACCTAGACCTCCAGACTGTCAGTCAGCAGCCAGGTATGCTAACTGTTCACACCACCCAGGCACTCTGAATTAATTACAACATGTTTAAAGCAAGTATCACTGCAAAGGTAAAATTTAATGTAATGTATATGGTAGCATGACACACTATGCTTTCTAAAATGTGTGTGTGTAAATATATAAAACAAAACAGTAGCCAATTCAACAATTTTTACATGTCTATATCATTTTTTGGTCAAAGCAGATCTTTGTGAGAAAACATTAGCAGATAACTAAATATTTTGCTATCTGTGTTTTATGTTTTTGTGCCTATGTTAGTATTAAATAAAATCAGTCCAACATGGACAACTGCCTGTCTTGGCATGCCTGACTTCCCTCAGCCACAGAATACTCACTCTTCTTTTGAAGTTAGGCCCTTGGAGTATATAGCATTTTTTCCTCAGGCTCTTTTTACTTGTTCAGACAGATTTGCATGACTTCTTTGAAAATCTCACTTGCTTCTTTACACTTATTTTCTAAGAAAAGTAAGAAAGAGAATAGAAACTTTGAGGATAATCCCCATGATTTATAGCTAAGTAAAAGAAAGCAGAAGTTGAGCAACTAGAAACAACTTAGAAATAAAGTATACCGTCACCGCTTCAAGTTTTGACACCTGAGCCAGATTTAATTGAACAATGGTGAATGTTTAAGAGTTTTTATCGAACAGCATGGGTGTGTGTGGGCACACAGACACACCATCGACAAACCTGCTGCTACTGAGAAGATTCCAACTCACAGTGACTCCAGGTAGGGATTCTGAGTTGGTTAATATTTACAGGAGCAGAAAGTCTCATCTTTCTCCCTGGAAGCAGCTGCTGGATTTGAGCTGCTGACCTTGTAGTTAGCAGCCCAGTGCTTATCGGACACCAGCAGGTATACCTATTTTCCCTTCGTTAGTCACCATAGACAAAGGGTAAATTCAAAAGCATACTTCTCTCCATCCTCCTTCTTTAGTCGTCCATGTACTACACACTGACCTTTAAGGTCTCTGTGACTCAGTTAAAATTATACATGTTATTGCAAGTAAAATGTAGGGCCAGATGGGTTCATTTGATTATATTCCAGGTTTTTTTTTAATTACTATGTATTTATTTTAATGAGAGAGATTGCAAATAACTGCTGTTCTTTTCTCATTTAACAGGAACTGGCAGAAATAATGTAGCTTAAGTAATTGCAACATATCCTGTAATTAACATTTACTGTCTTATCTGTGAATAGGGCCCAGAGTGGGGCAAAGGAATCCACAAAGCCAACAATTAAATTGAGACATTATCACTTTTCAGTCCCACTTTAAATGACTAAAAGTTGTATCTAACATTTAATTTTCCATAATTCATTCATTCTCTGAAGACACATCTTATTGTTGCTGTTAAGTGCTGTCAAGCCTGTTCCAACTCATAGCAACCCTGTAGAGGGTTGTGGTTGTTGTTAGGTGCCATTAAGTCAGTACCAACCCATAGTGACCTTATGCACACCAGAACAAAAGACTGCCCGATCCTGGGCCACCCTCACTATTGTTGCCATGCTTGAGTCCATTGATGCTGCCACTTGGCTAATCCATCTCATTGGGGGTCTTCCTCTTTTTCTCTGACCCTGAACCTTACCAAACATGAGATCCTTCTCCAGCAACTGCTCCCTACTGACAATAAGTACCAAAGTTTGGCCATTTTGGCCTCCAAGGAACACTCTGGCTGCTCTTCTTCCAAAATGGATCTATTGGTTCTTTTGGCAGCCCATAGCACTTTCAATATTCTCCTCCAACACCACAACTCAAAGGCATCAATTCTTCTACAGTCTTCCTTATTCACTGTCCAGCCTTCGTATGCATATGAGGTTATTGAAAATACCATGGCTTGGGTCAGGTGCACCTTAGTCCTCAAGCTGGCATCTTTGCTCTTCAACATTTTAAAAAGGTCTTGTACAACAGATTTGCCTAATGTAATACGTCGTTTGGTCTCTTGACTGCTGCTTCCATGAGTGTTGATAGTTGATCCAAGAAGACTGAAGTCCTTGACAACTTCAATCTTTTCTCCATTGATAAAAATGTTGTTGATTGGTCCAATGGTAAGGATTTTAGTTTTCTTTACATTGAGATGTAATGCATACCAAAGGCTGTGCTCTTTGATCTTCATCAGTAAAGGTTTTAAGTCCTCTTAACTTTCAGCAAGAAAGGTTGTATCATCTGCATATTGAAGATTGTTAATGAATCTTCCTTCAATTCTGATGCCACATTTTCCTTCATATAACCCAGCTTCTCGGGTTAGTTGCTCAGCATACAGGTTGAATAAGTATGGTGAAAGAATACAACCTTGTTCCACACCTTTCTTAATTTTAAAACATTCAGTGTTCCCATGCTCTGTTCGAACAACTGCCTCTTGGTCCAGGTACAGATTCCTCATGAGCACAATTAAGTATTCCAGAATACCATACTTCTCAGTGTTGTCCATAGCTTCTCATGATCCACAGAATCGAAATCATTTGCACAGTCAATAAAGCACAGGTAAACATCTTTCTTATATTCTCTGCTTTCAGCCAAGATCCATCGTACATCAGCAATGATATCCTTCATTCCACAGCCTCTTCTGAATCTGGCTTGAACCTCTGGAACTTTTCTGTCAATATGATTGTAGCCGTTTCTGTATTACCTTTAGCAAAACTTTACTCGTATGGGATATCAAAGAGATTGTCCGATGATTTCTGAACTCCATTGGATCACCTCTCTTTGGAATGGGCACAAATCTGGATCTCTTCCAATCAGTCAGCCAGACAGTTGTCTTCCAAATTTCTTGGCAGAGATGACTGAGTACCTTCTGTGCCACTTCACTTTCTTGAAAGATTTCAATTTGTATTCCATCAATTCCTGGTGCACTGTTCTTTGCCAATTCCTTCAATGCACTTTGGACTTCCTCCTTGAGTATCATTGGCTCTTGATCATATGCTACCTCTTGAAATGGTTGAACATTAACCATTTCCTTTTGGTACAATGACTCTTTGGATACCTTCCATCTTCTCTTGATGCTTTCTGCATCATTCAATAAGTTGCCCAGAGAATCTTTCAATAACAAAAGTCGAGGCTTGAATTTTTTCTACAGTCCCCCAGCTTGAGAAATGCTGAGCATGTTTTTCCTTTTTGGTTTTCTGATTCCAAATCTTTGCACATTTTTTTGTAATATTTGGCTTTATCGTCTCAGGCTGATCTTTGAAATTTTCTGTTCAGCTCTTGTACCTCCTCATTTCTTCCATTCACTTTAGTATCTCTACACTGGAGAGCAAGTTTCAGAGTCTCTTCTGACATCCATTTTGACCTTTTCCTTGTTTCTTGTCTTCTCAATGACTTTTTGCTTTCTTCATATATGATGTTATTGACGTCATCCCACAACTATTCTGGTCTTCAATCTTTAGTGTTTAATGTATCAAATCTGTTTTTCAGATGATCTCTAAATTCAGGTGGGATATATTCAGGGTCACATTTTGGCTCTTGTGGACTTATTTTCACATTCTTCAGCTTCACTTTGAATTTGCATATGAGTAATTCATGGTCTGTTCCAGTCTGCCCCTGGCCTTGTTTTCACTGATGATATGGAGCTTTTCCATCATCTTTTTACACAGATGTAGTCAATTTTATTTCTATGTATTCCACCTGGTGAGGTCCAGGTGTACAGTCATCTCTTATGCTGTCTAAAGAAGGTATTTGAAATGAACAAATCATTGGTTTTGCAGAATTCTATCATGTGTTCCCCAGCATCATTTCTATCACCAAGGACAATTTTCCAACTACTGATCCTTCCTCTTTGCTCCCAACCTTTGTACTCCAGTCACCAGTAATGATCAATACATCTTGATTGCATATTTGATCAATTTTAGATTGAAGAAGTTGATAGAATTCTTCTACTTCATCCTCACTGGCTTTAGTGGTTGGTGCGTAAATTTGAAT
>NW_006408519.1:62976299-62980850 GCF_000296735.1 Chrysochloris asiatica
GTCTGTCTTTGTCTGGAAGCTCATCTGAAACCTGTCCACCATGGGTGACCCTGCTGGTATTTAAAATACCAGTGGTATAGCTTTCAGAATCACAGCAACTCATCAGTCACCACAGTATGACAAACTGACAGATGAGTGGCGGCCGTTTGGTTTTAAGTGGAAACTGTCACTTTAAAGTTCAAGGAGCTCTGTGAGCATGCATAGTAGAACCCTCCATGGGTGGGGGTGGGGTGTCCATTCGCCCACAGCATTTCTTCCAATAGAAGAAGTAGGTAAGAGCACAGGTTTTTTAATGCCAGGAAGTTAGCCAGGTGCCAGATAACTTAGTTTGTTATCTTTTTACTCTTCAAAGTAATCCTCATTGATACGGGCATTGTTATTTCCATTTTACCAAAATGATAAACTGAAGTTTGGAGAAGTAAAAGAATTTTCACAAAGTTCATCTAGCTAGACTATTATGAAAACAAGATTCATTCAATTAAATATTTATTGTGGCACCGTAGAATAAAGCACTCGACTGCAAGGCCAGCTTGAACTGTGAGGTCAGCGGTTCAGATCCACCAGTCTCTCCTCAGAAACCCTATACAGGATCACTATGAGTAAGAACCAACTAATCAGCACTTAACAAAACCTACCAAATATTAGGCACTGCCCTAAATGCCTGAGATAACCAAAACAAACAAAAACAGTGCCATGGAGTTGATTTCAAATAATAGTGGCCCATGTGTACCAGAGTAGACTATGTTCCATTGGATTTTTAAAGACTAATTTTTCAAAAAGTACATTGCCTTTAGGTGAATTTGAACCTCCAATCTTTCAATCAGTTCATCAACCATTTCCATCACTCAGAGACCCCACTTTGGATACACCATATATAAAACAACAAAAGTCCTTCCCTCTCATCTGTTTCCACTATAACTGTGATTCTCAATTCTGGCTACACATTAAAATCTGGGAGCTTCTAAAGTATACCAGTGTGCCTGATATAGTCCCTGGGGGCTAGAACTGAGAGTGAAGCAGCCAAATGGTATGAAGTGCAGGGAGGCATGTGTGAACTCCCAAACTTGCAGCCAGTACCCATTTGACATTGCTTGGATGGCTAGCTGACCAGAAGTCAACCAGATGAAGATGAAGATTCTTGATACTGTGAGCAAGTGTAAATTGTTACAATTTGATGAACTGGACTTTGGCTTATGGATGCAGTTGCTCAAAATTCAGACAGGAATAGAAGGATTCTTCATATAAAGGAACAAGTTTGTTTCCTCAGAGTACTGAGGATATAAAAAATGGGTGGAGGGTGGGCTATAAAGGCATAAAGTGGCTGACTTACAAGCTTTCATGAGTGTGGTTACTTTCAGAATGAGGAAGGTAGGGTAGAATCCCCACTGAATAGTTTTCCTTGTTTCCAGGTGTATCTGGAGAAAGGGGATTGGGGATGATGGGGATAAGATTTTATGATTTAATTGTAAGAAAGTGTTAGCAGGAATAATTGTGATTGTCACAACTGTAATTGCAGAATATATATGCAAGTAAAAGGGGAGAGTAGGTCATCTTTCCTTTCAGGAACAGAGGATTCCAGGACCAGCAAGAAAGCAGAGCATGAGCGGAGCATGAGATCCTTACCTAGGAAAGAGGCAATAGCAGAAACAGTGGTAGAGGCAGTGGCAAGAAAAGCCAGAGCAGCTGTGGACTCGAGGCCCACCGACTGAGAAAGGCTGTGGTCTGGGGCAGGAGGCTGCTTGCTGAATGGGCCCTGTGGATATTTAAAGAAATGTATATTTTTTGTTTTGTATGTGTACATCAAATACTTCTGCTTTGTTCATTTGTGAAATAGAAGATATAAAAGGGAAGCCACAGGGAGGAAGTAGGATAACTGTTGTGGCAGGGAGGGGAGTGTAATCATCGAGACGAAACAAAGCACATTTTTTTTTAAATATAAGGCTGATGATCTTGCCTGTAAATCTTCACTCATTTCCCACAAAAAAAGTTTTTAAATACCAGTGCCCAACATTCACCTCTGATAATTAGAATCTGTGGAACAACATTGATAGTTTAAGAATGTTTAAAGGTCACCAAATGATACTAATGGGCACCAAGGATTAAGACTTGCCTCACTTATTATACTGTAACCTCAGAAAGTATTAAACTGTACTGACTAAACTCCTTGCCATGGAGTCAATTCGACTCACAGCAAATCCTCCAGAACAAAGTAGAACTAACTGCTCCACAGGAAGCCGGCTGTCTCATCTCTCATATTTCATCCCATTGAATGGCTGGTGGGTTCCAACCACTGGTCTTTTAGGTTAGCAGCCTAGTGCTTAATCCACTGCACCAACAGGATATGCAAATGCTAAGTACCATCAAGTCAGTCTGACTCATAGAAACTTGTACTTGGAAAACAATTTTAAGGTAACACATAAGGAAATTTGAAAATGTGTGGTACAGAATCAAATATTGGAATTCACAAAAGAAAAACATTACTTCTGGAATTGAGATGGGTTCCTGGAAGTTTAGTTTCATGAAGAAAGGGAATATGGGGAGTCCTAGTGTGGTGCTGCAGGATAATGTGCTGGATTGTAAAGTCAGTTTGAACCACAAGGTCGGCAGTTCAAACCCACCAGCTGTTCCTCAAAAACCCTACACAGGGTCACTACAGGTCAGAACCAACTCGACAGCAAATAACAACTTTAGAGCAGGGTATAATTTGTCTAGAGAAGTAGTTTACAAACTTTGGAGATGCCAGAATCACTTGTGGAACTTAATAAAATACAGATATACAGACCCTATTCTATATCCATAATTTGGGTCTCTCTATATTAGAAAGTCCTGGTGTGGTGCTGCGGGTTAATGCGCTACACTGCAAGCTCACCAGACGCTCCTTGGAAACCCTATACTGGGTCACTATGAGTCAGAACCGACTCAATGGCACTTAACTACATCAATTCTTTATCAGTGCTCCTAGTGATGATTGTATACACCAAAGTTTGAGATTCACTAGACTAGGGAAATTTGAGAACATTATTGTCAGGTCTGTGGGTTGCACAAACAGTTTGCATTTGGTGATGGTGTAGGATAAGCACTGGACTGCTAACATCAAAGTTGAAGTTCACACCCACCAGTCACTCCATTGGAGAAAGATACGGTTTTCTACTTCTACAAAGATTTATAGTCTTGGAAACCCAACATAGGGTAACTATGAGTCAGATCAGCTCGATAGCAGTAGCTTTGTTGTAGGTTTGTTTTGGTTTGGTTTACTAACCTAAATATTGTCAGTTCAAACCCACCCAGTAGTGCTGTGGAAGAAAGGTATGGTTATTTTGCCTCTGTAAAGATTGTGTTGTTAAGTACCATAAAGTCAGTTCTGACCCATAGTCACCTTGTATAGGGTTTCAAAGAGTGACTGGTAAGTTTGAACCGCTGACTTCATAGTTAACAGTCCAGTTAGCACCCTACCAAGAACACCATATGGAGTATGTCTACTCATTAAAACAGGGGGCCACTATGAACTGGAACTGATAGCAAAGTGTTTGGTTTGGGGGGTTGCTAGTTTTTTTGTTTGCTTTTGATTTCATTTCATGGAAAGGTGGTTGCTACTGGGAGAAAAAGACAGGCTAGAATAAGTATAGGAGCGAATGATGTTAAGGAAATATATCGTTGAGATAGAGAATATGGAAAGATGACAGAGCACATTGAAGGACGACCTCAGTGGGCAAGCTAAAGAGACTGATCTTTCCTGGTTTAGAAATACACAAGTTTTCAGATGGACTCAGGGAGGCTTCTGAGTATACACTCTGCTTTGACGCTTGGCAAAGAGCTAACACCGGTGTACAGTATGCACCCATCTCTATTGTGCTTTCCACTTTAAACTGACAGTGCAGAAGGAAAAGCAGATATTCTGAAACATGGAATGTGTTAAAGCAGGGTTAAAAAGATGCTAAACTGTGCATTTATTACAATGCCAAAATATTGCCAATATACCACAAGGATAAAGTACACAGAGAAATGAAATGGGATAATAAAAATGAGACTATGGATTTTGAATCCTTGCTAGAGTTACCAAGCCCCTGTTCTGCTGTCAGTTTGTTAGGTCCTGGGGATCTGTATTCTTTGGAATGTGGTAATCATGAAAAACAACATGCAGTTTTAAGAACTAAAAGAAATGAAGTTAGACTTCAAGGGATTCAAACAAAAGACTCCAGAAATTTTTTTTAACCAACAGTTTTAAATTGGGTTCAAAGATTTCTGCTCACGTATATCTTGTGTCCTTAATGCCTTCAGAAAAAAAAAAGAAAAGTTGCTGACATGTATTTATTTAAAAATAAATGTTGAACTCATCTATGCTTATTATTCCTTTTTCAGAGCACCATAATTAAGCAAATTTTCTCTTTCTAGATTTTCTTGTCTAAAATCTGCCAGTTCTCTTTTCAGTACTATACAATAGCCTGTGCTGACATACCACTTCATTCATTCCTATATTCATTCTTCCAACTCAATGTTTATTAAATAAATGTGTATTAAAAGCTATGGTAGCGAAATGGTTACGAATCAGGC
>NW_006408519.1:62982855-62992490 GCF_000296735.1 Chrysochloris asiatica
CCCTGTTACCTTTCACTCAATCCACAACAAAAACCTTAAATAAAAAAAACCTAAGAAATCCTGATGGTGTGGTGATTAAGCATTCAGCTGTTAACCAGCTGCATCTCATAGGGGAAAGAGTTGGTGATATGCTCCTTAAAGATTTCCATCTAGGAAGATCTTCAGGGTCCTTCTATGCTGACGTATAGGATCACTATGAATTAGAATTGACTCACACACAACATTGAGTATTTACCCTAAGCCTGAAACTGTGCTAGGTGATGGGAATACAGAGTTGAACAAGAAAGATGGCACACTATTATTCTCTTTGTAATCTTATGAAATCTTAAACTGATATCTCAAAATTTTAAAGATAAACAAGGAGAGATTTCCAAAAGATACTTACCCAGACATATAGGTTTGCATTGGTTTTGGAAATGCTTTGATGGGCTTTCTTTGTGGGTGCTAGATTTCTACAAATATCATGGAGCAGAACTCTCATGAATGGAGATTCTAACAGTCATAAATATACTCTTCTATTGTTGTTAAGGGCTGTCAAATCGGTTCCAACTCATAGCAGCATTGTATAGGGTTTCAGAAACTGTAAATCTTTGTAGAAGCAGAAAACTTCATCTTTCTCCCAGGTAGAACCAGCACCTTTGCTTATCCAACCGAGCCACTGTGCTCCAATAGACTCTTCTATTGTTAAGTGCCATCCAGTTGGTTCTAAGGAGTGAGTGGTTGATTTGAACCATTGAATTTGCAGTTAGCAATCCAGTGCTTATCCTACAGTGACACACTACTTGCTGTGGTTAGACATTGTAGAGTCCACTCCAAGTCATAGCGACCCTATGCACAACAGAATGAAATGCTGCCAGATCCTGTGCCATCCTTACAAGTGTTGTTACGTTTGAGCCCATGCTGTTGACAGTGTGCCAATCCATCTTGCTGGGGATCTTGCTCTTTTTCCCTGACCCATCCACTTTACCAAGCATGCTCTTCTCCAGGGACTTGTCCTTCCTGACAGCAAGTCTGAAGTATGAAAGACAAGTTTTGACTTCTAAGAAGCAATCTGACTTCTAGCACCACACCACTGTTGTTGTTGTTGTTGTTGTTAAAGTGCTATAGATTCAGTTCCAACTCATAGCGGCCCTGTCTAGGGTTTCCGAAGAGTAGCTGATGAGTTTGAACTGCCAACCTTACAATTCAAACTGACCTTGCAGTCCAGTGTATTAGCCCACAGTGCCACACCAGGTCTCCACATGGAATGTAAAATAGTCTAAAACTTTCCTCCCTACTCACTGTACCCCCTTTTTCCTCTTTTATGTAACAAATATGTTTGAATCTCTGCAATGAACAAGATTGGGTGAGGCAATAAAAAAACAAAAGTCTTTGAACTCCAAAGGCTTACAGTATAAACAGGCAAAAGAGATAGGAATATTTGTTTAATAGCATAATCAAATGTAAATTCTAACTCTAATAGTGCAAGAAGTGAAAGAAATGCATGGTAATGACGGACTAACCTCACTTGGTTTGGGAAATCTAGACCACGTCAATATAAGTACATTATTCTTATATATCAGGAGCTTTAGCAGTGTAGTGGTTTACAAACAGGGTCAGTAGTTCATTCCAGTCTACCAGCTTCTGCACAGGAGAAAGATGAGGCTTTCTGCTCAAGCCTCTTGGTGACATACAACCACCACCACCATTCTAATACACAGAAAATTATCAAGTTCTGTCCATGCAGTTGATCAGTTCACTTAGTATAAACTAAACCAAAACAATACTTTTTTTTCTCAAAACATTTTCTACAAAATATCTGCTGGTAAGTACTCCAAAGGTTTTCTTTTTGTATAGCCACACAAGTCTCTTATCTGGTCTTGAGGATGGATAACCTTCCATTAGAGTGGGGAAATAGTATCTGAGTTGAAAATGGATCACCCACTTGGCAAAAATAAATAAAATTTAGACACTCTCTTCTAAACAAATTAAACATTTCTTTTTGGTGTGTCACAGTTCAGGCTGTTAGTGTTAACCATATCACATGCTTGTTATATGGGACACAGAATAGTTCTCTTAGAATAACCTGGGAAGCTTAAATATTGGAACCTTAGTTTCATCCCCAGAAATTCTGATTGTTCTGATTTAATTGGATTTTTTTAAAGTAATACTAATGAGAAGCTGAAGTACTGGTATAGCACTGTAGGATAAGCACTGGACTGCTATCTACAAGGTCAGAAGTTCAAACCCAACAGTCACTCTGGAGAAGGAGGAGGCTTTCTGCTCCCATCAAGATTTATAGTCTCAGAAACTTTATACAGGCTCTCAATGAATTGGAATCTACTCAACAGCCCCTAACAATAAGAGTCATGTGAAGCTATGAGTAAGAACCATCATGCAACCATATCTATCTACAGATCTCTGTTATCACAAATATGATCTATATTCTCTCATAGTTGACATGGTCTTACCTATTATTCTTGAAGTTTTGCAATCTACATGTTCGAGAACAGGATGAAAGGTCCCAGAATTCTTAGAATTCCAAAGACATCTGATATCAATCAAATGCTATTGACCATGGGGTTGGTTAATACATTTTAGAGACTGAAAACTTGAAAGTTCTTCAGGCAGAGAAGATTTGCTTACACTATGTAATACTGTGTTTGAGGTTGAAATTTTTGAAACATTCTGACCTGACACTAAGTATGGAAGGAATGTATACTGGGGCTTACTTGGAACAAAACAAAAATTTGCAGTCAGGTGGCTATACATTTTGATCTAAAACACTGACAGATTTCTATTCAAATACAATTATTAAATGATAGTAATTATCCTTCAAGATATGCAGTCGGCTGGTATCTAAAAATAATTGTTATTGTTGTTAAGTGCTCGAGTTGATTCCAACTCATAGTGATCCAAGAAGTGGCTGATGGGTTTAAACTGTTGACCTTGTGGTTCAAACTGACCTTGTGGTCCAGTGCTTTATCCCCCAGGGCCACACCAGGACTCTATCTAGAGCATCCTCAAAAATCACCATGGTTCCAGGTAATAAGAAAATAGAGAGGAGCCTGAAACGTTGAAGAGCTACACACACATACACACACAAATTAAATATTAACTCTAACCCATGTGAGGAGTCCTAGTGTGGTGCTCTAGGATAAGCAATGAACTGCTAACTGCTAGATTGGTAATTCAAACCTACCAGCTGCTCCTTGGAAACCCTACACAGACCTTAGGGCACTTAACAACAACAACCAATGCGTAAATGCAAAAATGAGCAATTGAAATGGAATGACCTATGAGAGTTGAGCTGAACAAGAAATCAGTATGCAATGACAAAACGTCCAGGGGAGTGGGGTCAGTTTCGGTGCTAGCAGGAGGGCAGTGGTGCGTGGAAACAATTAGCCCAAAGGACTAATGAGCCATGAAAACATCAGTCTCCATGACCCCAAGACCAGAACTAGATGGTACCACTACCAACTATTCTGAAAGGGATCACATTAGAAGATCCTGGATAGGGTGGGAGAAAAATATTGGCTAGATCTAGGACTTCATTTATTGTTACGGTATGGTTAAAAATAGAGTTAATGGTAGGGGTAAATGTTGGACTAGGGTTAGGAGCAAGGATTGGTTTTAGGGTTACAGTTGTTAAGTGCCATCAAGTCGCTTCCAATTCATAGCAACTCTGTATAGGGTTTCCAAGGATTGACTGGTAGGTTTGAACCACCATCCTGGTAGTTAGCAGTCCAGAGCTTATTTTACACTGCCTCACGGTTAGGTCTATTTTATTTTATTGTTGAGATCAATTTGATTTCCTCTGCTTTTGGAAGTTCTGTAACTGAATTATTCCTTCTTATTATTTTGTAGGGTTTTTTGTTTCTAACTGTGCCTCTGGTTCTCTCCTTTCAGTCTTATGGTGGTGGTAGTAGTAGTGTGCTGGGAAGTCGTTTCTAACTCATAGTGACCCAGTAATAAGGTTTCTGAGGCTGTAAATCTTTGTGGGAGCAGAAAGCTTCATCTTTCTCCTGTGAAGCAACTGGTAGATTTGAACTGCTGGCCTTGAGGTTAGCAACCCAACTCATAATCACTATGCTACCAGAGCTCCTTTTGAGTCTTATAGGTCTGTTTTATTTCCTATACTTCTCTATCTGGGGTGGATGAGTCTAGGTGATATTTCTTGATATATCTTGTCATATAGGTTCATCTCAGATTGTTGTCTGCTATTGTTGGTCTGGTTTTTAAGAATTCTTTTAATTTCTCTACGTCTGAAATTATCTAATTTTACTGTCATAATTGATGGACAGATTTGCTGAATATGTGATTCTTGGTTGGCAATTTTCTTCATTCAGAGTTTTCCCAGTATTGTCTTCATGTTTGTATGGTTTCTATTGAGAAATCAGAGATTAGTCGTATTAGTTCTCCTTCGTCAGTAACTTTTCATTTTTCCTGAGCTGCTCTCAGGATTCTTTATTTGTATTTGGTCTTGAAAAGTTTGATTATAATATGTCTCAGTGTTTTTCTTTTGGGGTCTATCCTGTTGATGTTTGTTCAGCTTCTTGAATCTTCTTGTCTTTCATGATGTCAGGAAACTTTTCTTCCAACCACCATGGGATAATAATCTCTATAGGGTTTTTGGTGGTGGTGGTTTGTCTTTTTGTTGTTATTGTTGTTTTTGTCTCTTCCAGTTCTGGAATTCCTGCAAGACATGTTATTCCTCTTGATAGTGTCCCACATAAATCTTAAGCTTTCTTCAGATTTTTTTTCATTCTTTCTTCTGATTGTTCCTCTAGGAGATGATTATTGATTTTTCTTCAAGCTCAGAAATTCAGCTTTCTATTGATTCAATTCTACTTCTTTGTCCTTTAAGTGTATTATCTATTTCTGAAATCTTAGTGTTAATCTTTTGGTTTTCTAATTGCTAGTTTTGTATTGTTCTATTTTTTTCAATTATTTTCTGATTTTTTTTTCCCCATAGTTTTGTCTGTTTTCCTTCATCTCATCTGTATTTTTCTCAATCTTTCGCTCAATGGTTGGATTTGCATAATTAACTTTATTTTAAATTTCTAATCAGGTAGTTTCCATACGATTTCTGGTGTTGTATTTTCTGTCTCTGCATTTTGGCCACTTGTTTGAGGCACTCTATTTTGTTTCTTTGGTAGGCTGAAATTGTTTTCTCCAAGACATTGTAGTGTCATATTTATATCTAGTTGATGACTGCATATTGGTATATTCTTAGGCACTGGCCACATGTCTCCTGCAGGTGTGATAGAGACCAGAAGTGTGAATGCAGATTGTTCTCTGTTTACTGTTTGTGTAGTGCAGTTTATGCCCACCTTTACCAAGAGGACAACAAGGGAGAACTGCACCCCTTGTTGCCAATCTCCAGCCATGTCCTATGCCCATAAGGTGCTATATCAACAGCTGATCGCCAAAGCTCCAGAGGGCTGCGCTGCTTCATGTCAGCCCACATACTGCTGATTTTTATTTTGTCTTGCTGCTCCTGTTCAACTTCGTTTTCCAGTCAGCACTCAATCCACCTCTGTGTCCTTTCCTCTGACATTCAGGGTTCCAGAATCAACATTTGTATCTGACTCACTCAGTCTCTCATGTCTTTGTTGCAGAAGGTCAGTTCAGTGTGTCTGCTTACTCTGCCACCTTGCTGTTGACATAACATTTTGAGCTGAATTGAATTTAACTGGCCCAGCAGATTCCCTCAGATGCCACTGATCATAGACACATTTAAAAAATATTTTGTTAGGGATAAACCTGCACATGTATGAAGTAGAATACTAGTAGTAATGCTTTTTGACGTACCCTCATGTAAATCTTTTGAATTTCTTATCGGGTATTTCCACTGACATTTCATCCTCAGAGAGGTTTCTAGGTTCTAGATTTGGGCCTCTTTCTGGAGACATCTTGTTGTGCTTCTTTAGATGACTAGGTGTTTGGCGATATTAAGGTAGTATTATTTTCTCATTGCATATTTGTTCATTGCATCATGATACTTTGTTGTGCTTGTTTTGGCTTATCTGGGCAGATGGGTCGGGTTTGCTACTCTGCTGCTAGATTAGCTGCACTGCAGCTATTGCCACGTGTCTCCAGGTGGGTGGAATAAAAGTTAGATGTATGAGCTTTCTGATTTTGCAGGGCATCTAAGAGTGGGGAGGGTGTAGGCTGGCTTCCAGGTGTCATTAGTCTAGTGGTACAGGAGTAGGTAGTGCAGTTGGCAAGTGTATGTGTAGCTTGCTAGTGGCCAGCATGTGAGAGAGGGTAGTGGTTGAGGTTGGAGGGGGTGCTGGGGTTCATACCTTGGTCCCCTGGCAGTGAGGTTGCAGGAATGTTGGATTTGTGCTGCTAATCATCAGGGATGGGGGAGTGTGGCTATGCTTCTCTGGTGAACATGCCTGGGCTTCTACCATTTTCTGCAGTCAGCAATCAAGACAGTTATTTCACTCTATATATGTCTACACAATTATTCTATATTCTGTTGGGAATTCCATGAAGTTGCCTTCTATACTTCTCACCCAGGACAGCTGCTAGTATACGTTTCAAGATGACCACACTGGGTCAGTCTGACTGACAGAACTCCTCTTCTCTGTCTCATTTAATTCCTGTTTTCAGTCAATTTCTTCTTCCAATCAGTTTTTTATCTAGTACTTTATCCTGTCAGTTTTTCACCTAGTACTGTATCCTTTCATTTGATGCTAGGGTTCCAGAATTGTTTTCTGTATCTCTTCATTTAGTTTCTCAGGTCTTTGCTGTCAAAGAACAGGTGTCTAAGCCACCATATTGTCCAAAAATGGGCCCTTGAATATAATTTTAAGATGTTGTGCTTATTTTTTTTTCTTCCAATTTATTAGTTTAGGCTTCATTCTAGCATCTTAAGTTATGTGGCATTGTAGATCACTCCAAATCTTGTCACCTCAGCACACATAAAGGAGATATAGGACAGGAGTGAATGCCTGTCAAAGAGGAAGCCAATGGAGACAAATGGGCCCATTTCATTGTTTCTATATTCCTTCTATTTGGTCATTTCTTTCTTTTTTAAAATATTTTTTAACGGTTTTATTGTGGATTGAGTGAAAGTTTACAGGGAAGATCATCAGTTTTACATTCAACAAATCATACACTTTGTTTCATTACAATCATTATAATCCCCTCCATGTACCATCAATTAACAGTATTTCTCTCTATCCACTTTAGCTTTTTAAAAACAAAACAAAAAACCACTCAGGCATACATAATAATTTACACCTCCAAAGGGCACATTCTGCAAGTCTGCCTCATGGCCACCAGCTCTTAGCCCCTCTCTTCCCATGAGTCCTCAGCTGCTCCCCCTCTCCATGACCCCATCTCTGCCTCAGTCTCTGGCGTCACTGCTTCTTTGGATAAGGTCCCGCATTCTTCTTGTGCTCTTCTTCCTTGATGGTCCTAGGATCCTCTGTTTCTGGACTGTAAGATTAACCACTCCCCTGTTTTTGTTACAAAACTTCTACCTTTACAATTGTGACAGTCACAATTACTCATGATAACAATTATTCACTATTAAATCATATGAATCTTATCCTGATCTCTTTTTATCAGACCCATCTAGACAAGATGAAAACTATTCAGTAGGGGCTGTTTCATCACATCGCCCCATACTCTTAAACTAAATTCCCTCTTGAAACCTTGTAAGCCAGTCACTTCATGTCTTTATCACCGCCCACCCCCCACCCCCATTTTAAGTAACCAATGTCAAAGTTGCCCATCCCTATCTACCCTGTATACAGAGGGGAAAGCATTGATACTTGATGTGAAGACTCCTTCCCTCTCTGTTGGCATTTAGAGTTACTACCTCCATTAGTATAGGTCAGTTTCATCAAATTGTAGCAATTTACTCTTGTTACCTTTATCCAAAAAAAATTTTTGTTTTGTTTTGTTAATCTTCCTGTAGTAGAGTTCTGATTATCAAGCCATCAAGGGCTAGGTCAAATAGGTACTATCTGCAAGTTTGGATGTTCTTGTGCATCTCCCCTCACTTCATATCAGCTGGATGCCTCACTCTCAGCTCTAGCCCTCTGTGGCTATATTCTTATCCATGGGCTCAAGTGTCCTCAGGTCTCACCACACTTTGGACCAACCGGCCCTTCCTCTTCTCTCTCTCATCTCCAGGTCAACGGGAATAAATAGACTGTGGTTGGACCCAGTCCATTTCTTCATTGCTGCCTTTCCCCTTCTTCCACCTGCCAGTAGCCCAAAGTGGTTGCCAGTAAGCTTACATGTTTGTTTGTGTGTTCTCTTTGAGTTTCATTCTTACAGGGGAGTTTGTCCTGAAGGAATTTGATTGCTTGCTTTGATGACTTTCTAGAGAACAGCTTGCTTATTCTTGTAATAGCCAGTCATGCTGACATTTTTGTTTTGGGTTTTTCCTGATGATCTTTCTTTGAAGATGTATCTTCTGTTGCTCTAGCTGTTCCAGGCTGGTCTGTTTGTCTTATCCAGTGGGATTGTTCCACTTCAGAAGGTTCTGGATGGGACTCAGTATTCCACCTCAGGTCCTATACTCTGCAAAGGCTTTGCAGGAGGCCTATTTCACTGGGCAGGTTCTAGAACCCCTTTTAGGTATTCCAATCAGTTATGGGCTGAAGACAGGCAAGTTTTCTATAATCATGTTTCCCAATATTCTGTTATATCCCACTCAAGTGTCTATTTTACAATAGTAGGCAAGGGGAATAAATATTCATAAGACAGTCAAGCTTTTTAATATTATATCCCCTCTTCAAACTATGCCTAGATCCCTGTATCATGGAGCCCTGTTGTTCCAACATTGACCATGCATCACTATTTACCTCTGTCCCACATAGGACATGCAAACTTGTCTGTGTTCCCATATCTATCTTGTTCTTCCACCTCCTCCCCCTTCTTGTATTGCCCTTACGAATATCTGAACTAAACACCTCATGCCAACCCCACTGTTGTGATTACCATTAACTCTTCCCTCCATTTAAGAGAGTCTATTTTGTCCTGCAATCTACCTGACCTTTCTCACCACCTGATTCTCTCTGTTCCTCTGTGTTTACCTTCTTTCACATTGTAACTGTTTTGATCATAGACTGACCTCGCAGATCCTCTGTTCTTATCATTTTATTCTGTTCTTGACTCTTCCATTTGTCAATTAAGTACAGTGTGATGCTGCCATGCACGTCATTCTCTGGTTGTTATCTGTTCTTGTTGGTTCTCAGTGCACAGAACTTCCTTTAGGATGTCTTTCATAGCAGGGTTGGTTTTGGCAAAATCCATTAGCTTCTGTTTATCCTGGAATGTTTTGATTGCACCATCTTATTTGATTGACAGCTTTGCTGGATTAGCAGATTTTTCTTTCAGAGTTTTATATATGTTTCCCCATTTCCTTCTTGCCTGCATGGTTTCTGTTGAAAGATCCGAGTTTAATCTGATTTGCTTGCCTTTGTATGTCATACTTCTCTTTTCCCTAGCTGCTTTCAGGATTCTGTCCTTATCTTTTGTTGTGGACCAAAAGACTTACCTTACAGGCCTCATAAAACTTTAAGAGTGTCAGAACTGCTCCTTATTTGATTATTCAGTTATGTTTTATATTAACTTAGAACATGAGCTCTTGATTATCCATGTACATTAATAAAACTGAATTTTGCCCT
>NW_006408519.1:62994120-62998540 GCF_000296735.1 Chrysochloris asiatica
AACAACATTGAAGATTAGGTGCTATAGGTATGTTAATTAGCCTTGAGAAACATCGAGCTGCTGCCCTGGGATTCGAACCTGAAAAGTATTATATAAATTTGCTTGAATTTCTGGAAAATTAAGGATGTTAGATTATCAAGACAATTTGTGATGTATGTTTTAGAAGTTTGTTCCTATAAATCATTTTGTCCTGTTTTAAATGATTAATCACATTTTATTTCTGTACCATATCTTAATAATCCCCTCCTTCCTTTGTGTAAGGTCCCTCACTGAAATAAAAGACAGACGCAGACTGAAGCTCACATACATTACTGCTTGCAGGGCCATGGAGGGTCTGTCTGCTGGTTTTGCATCCACTCTGGTCTCCGAGTGTTTCTTTTCTCTCTAGCCTCTCCAGACATCCCACCTAGAGTTAGTTCTGTGTGCAATGTCTGCCACAGAGCAGTCTGTCTGGCAGCTTGCATCAAACCCATGTGTCTGTCTTCTTTGTGTCTGTTTTCTCTGTCTTCTTTGTGTCTTTTCTCTCTCTCTCTATTGTTGCCAGACAACCCACCTTTGTGTACTTGTCGAGGCCCGACCCCAGCAATCTTTGATTTTGGAGAGCTAGATTACTATACGTTTTGGTGATTGTCTTTTAGGGTCTATCCTTCCTGGGGTTTGTTGAGCTTCTTAAATGGTTATCCTTTTGCTTTTCAGGATGCTAGGAATTTTTTTTTTTTTTTCCCAGAAGCTCTTCAACTATCTCCTCTGCGGACTTGTGTGATTCTTCTTGTTCTAAAATGCTGATAATTTAAGTTACTCCTCTTTATGTTGTCCAACATGAATCTTAGGCCTTCTTCAGATTTTTTTTTTTTTCTTTTTTGTGCTTGCTCTTCTATCTGAGTAGTGTTGAGCGATTTATCGTCTAGCTAACTAGTTCTGGCTTCTATCTCTTCAGTTCTACTCCTTTGCCCTTTCAGAGTATTGCCCATTTATGATATTCTATTGTTAATGTGTTTCTGTAGGTTCTGAATTGTTTCCAATGCTCTATCTATCTTATTTGATTGTTCCTGTAGTGCTTTCCTGACTTCTTCCTTATTTTTCTCAACTCCATTGTATAGCATTTTGATATATTTTATAATCATTTTTTCTGAATTCCTTCTCAGGCATTTCCAACGCTTGCCCATCTTCCAGTATGGAATGTAGGTCTACTTCCAGCTCATTTGCCTCATTTACTTTATCTCATTTCTGGACATATGCTGATATATGGTCATCTGTTTCTATTTTTGGGGCATATTCGGGAGCTTTCTGCAGCCTTAATACTTACATGGGTGTGAATTTTGGTAAATTTTATCCTGATTGCCTCCAGGTAGATGTGATCAAGAGATGGGCTTCCCTTTGCACTCTTATTTCTGAGAAATTTCAAGATGCCACTATTGGTCATTGTGATGTAACTCCAGGTTTAATTTTCAGCCTATTTCCTTTTTAGTCTGCCTGTCCCACTTCACAATCACCATTCTGGCCTTTTTCCCAGTGATAAACAGTCTAGTGCAGGCTGTGGCTGTTTTGCCCTGCCATTTGGTTTTCAGTGGAAATTTTCATTTTAAATTTTGAGGAGATATGTGTACATGTGTAGTAGAACCCTCTGCAGATGGGGTTGGGGTGTCCACTCACTCTGGCACCCCCTCTAGTCACCAGAATGGAGGTGCGCAGACAGTGAGAGACCAATGAACAGATACAAAAAAAAAAAAAAAAGAATGTCCACATCTTTATCTCCGCGGTTCTGTTAGGCATCCGTGGCTGCTGTGATCCTTCCCTCTCTTGGTCTCACCCAAGATGGTGGCTCTGGGAGCAGCTGAGCATCTTGAATTAGAAAGCAATGGGGTTCTTGTTTCTGCTATAAATCCCCCTAGCTGTAAGCCTTCCAACCTTCTAGATATTCCTTTATATGTGATTCAGAGTCTGGCACCATCCTCTGAGCCTATTTGGTCTGGTATTCTGTGTTGTTGTTGATGGAGCTCCTCACTGCATTGGTACCCAATCCACCATCTTGTTAATTCTCCTACTTTGGTAGTTTCTTATTGTAAATCTTTGTCTTATGGCAGAGACCATTGTTGCCACCAAAAATAGATACAGCTGAGGGTGTGGTAAGAAAATATTTCTTTGTAAAAATATTTTTCTTGAATTTTTTCTCAATATGCATTCAAGGAAAAAACTGTGGTTTAGCTGAGGATAAGAATGAGAGGTCGAAAGAATAAATAAACAGAGCATATCACTTTTTCATGTAATAGTATCTGAACCTTACATTCTTACAAAGAACTGTTTATACTACTTAGAAGTCCTTTCTGCTTGTGAATTTTGGTTCACTAGTTCTGAAATTAAATTACTTTCTCCTGGACTAAATTACAGAGGTTGATCACCTCAGTATACAAACAAATTATAACCATTTAGAATAAATACCCAATGGCATGAAATTTTCCCTGGTCTAAATTGTAGTTGGGTTAGAATGCTAACCTAGACCTTTATTGAATTCCTAGGAATAGTGCATCAGAGACTGAAAATTCTACAAAGAAGATACCATATATTAATAGGAAAATGCTTATCTTTTGGGGGGTCTTAGAAAAGGGAAGGTCAAGGATCCCCCATCTCACATTTATTATAGTTGTAGAAATCACAGTACATAAGAAGAGATATAAAAAGATGACAAAATGAATCATTTTCATTCCATCACTACTGGCCCCATTTGAATCAAACACCTTAACATTCTGACCTAGGAAAAGGAAGTTTGTATTAGATAAATGAAAAGAACACGGGTCTATTCTTCAGTGATTCCATATTTGTATCTGCAAGTATAAGGGGCATAAAACATGAATGAGAATGTTAAAAAATGTAAAAAGTTTTGTCACGGGAATTATTCAAGGGAGAGAACTGTTAAGTGTTAGAAGAAGAACCTTGATAAATTACTTGGAATAGGAGGTGAATTGGACTAAGACCCTAAACGGAAATGCTCAAGGTATAAGATATCATTGGTAAACTCTAAGGAGAAAGGTCTGGTTACACTGAGTTTATTTTTTGCTCAGTGAGATATGAGAGTTTAGAGCCTGAGCAGAATTTTTCAGAACATTAGAGAGACTCTCCACTGTCGCTAGTGGGCCTCCTTTTCTGCATTTCCCCTAAAAGTACTAATTTAGCAGCTGTTCATTACAATGTCAATAGCACCTTGGGTATGCAGTTGCAGAGTGCCATCAAGTCTTGGTTGACAAACCTACCTTCATCTAAGCAGGCTTGTGGCATGTGGCCTGTAGGGTAGACTAGGCAGCTAGTCTTGGCTGATTGTGATGCCAAAAATGTAGAGGAAAAGGGTGCCTGAATATGTGGACTGAGTCTTCCCATCTTCTACTATTACCCTTCCTAGAGCTACAAATAATTCAAATCCAAGTTACTGAAGGAAAACTTGATAAAATTGCTATTCCAGTCTCTATGTATACTGTTTGGTATACATTATGCACTGTGTGATAGGAAGTTTGGGAGGGATATGTCCTGATGTGCCTTTATGGCTGTTTATTCTCTTTTCTTCCTTCTGGGGGAGAATTATTTCAGGGGCATAGGGTAGAGCAGCATGACACATATCATAGGCACTGGTTCTCTATTTGTCAATAGTAATGTTTATGAAATCCTAACATCCAACTGGATCCAAGAGAACTTGAGCAATAAGATTCTACTGTGCTCCAGTGACTTCAAACCTATCTGGCTTCTCAGACTCCCCTCATTGGATCCCCCTCTGGTGTCCCAGGGCTCCAACAGGCTTACCGCCCAGAGAAGCCCTAGGCCACGAGTAGCAAACTGTAGCATTCAGGGTACAGGCTGAGCAGAGAGAACAATGAGTGCTTATTTTATTAGACATATATGAGATTATAAAATCAAAGTTAGATGATTTTAGAATAAACCCTGTTCTTTGTCATAAACCCCTCATTTTGTCTCTTGGCTGATAGTAAAAGATTTTCTGTACTATAGAAATGTGAAATACAATCTTATTTGGGGGGTAAAAAATGTCTTACATATTTCACTCAAATGTCAGTAAGACCTCCGTGTTGCTTGAGAAAGCACTTGAAAGATTTTAATTGATTTCAGACTCAATTGAGTTAAGTTGTTTTCTTTAACTCTCAAAAAGCTAATCTAATCTTATAATAATGAGGTATGATATTCAGATTAAGTACCATCTGGAGATTTGTTTAATTCAGGGCATGCCATTTTAAGGGAATCTTTGAAAACCTGAGGCATGTTCAGAGGAGCGTGATCAGAGTGATTGAAGGATAAGAAACCCTGTTATATGAAGAAAGTTCATGTATTAGTTACCTTCTTCCTGGTGGTGGTGGTGATTATGTGCTGTGGAATCGGTTCCAACTCATACCGACCCTGTATATGGTTTCTGAGGCTGTAG
>NW_006408519.1:62998974-63000960 GCF_000296735.1 Chrysochloris asiatica
GCAGAATTCAAATGTATTACCTAAGAAAAAAGTGAGTTTCTCATCCCTAAAATCATTTATGAATCAACAAATGTTTTTGAGTGATTATTACATGTTAGAACTCCTGATGTGGTGCTATAGGATCATCACTGGACTGTGAACCACAAGGTCTGTGGTTCAAACCCACCAGCTGTTCCTCAGAAACCCTATACAAGGTCCCTAGGAGTCGCAACTGACTCAACAACACTCAACAACAACATTAAAAGTTAAGTATTGCTTTAGGCATTTACGATAGCAAAAAATAAACTAAAAAAATAAAAAAAGACTTGGTAGAGGTCTATTTGAGATGTCATAGAGCTATGCATTTTTATTTTTGTTTTTTTCCCTGCTTAAGTTTGTATGCTTTATTTTCAACCATGTGGTAGACAGAGGTGTATGAGGAGACAACAACACTAGCAAGGTAAGCTCACCATGGAATGGTCAACCATTCACAATCAAAGGGTGACATCTGCCTAAGGACAATGTTGAGAAGGGTTGGGAAGGAGCGTAGAATGGAAATAAGACCCATAGGGAGGAAGTGGGAAACTACTGTTCCGTGGATGGAGGAGATTGCAGTCACTGAGATGAAACTAAGTATGACTTGTTGAATGTCAAAATGATCATCTTTTTTTTCATCATTGAATTCACAATAAAAAGTAAACCTTCATGCAATTCACAAAAAAAAGTCTCAAAAACAAAACAAAAAGATGGTATGCTTTGATTCACTTGAGGAGAAGTGAACGAAAACAGAAAGAAAAAGTATTTTTAATTTAAAGTTAGTTCCTCTGGGGCAATGATCTTTACTATCCTCCCTGCCCTCAGCCCAGTGGTAATGAATTCCTATACAAAATCTAAAACTGAACCAAATCCACTACCATCCAGTCAGCTCCATCTTATAACAGCCCTACAGGACAGAGTATAAAAGTAAGTGCTCAATTAATTCTGAATTTGTGCCCTGACAAATCCAAGTCTAAAGTAACAGTGGTGGTGATTATGTGCTGTAGACTCAGTTCCAACTCATAGACCCTGAGTAGTATTTCCGAAGCTGTAAATCTTTACAAGCGTAGAAAGCCTCATCTTTCTCCTGCAGAAGAGCTGGTAGATTTGAACTGCTGATCCTGTGATTAGTAGTCCAACTCATGATCCACTACGCTACCAGAGTTGCTTAAGTAACAGTGGTGATGAGTATTCAGTCACCTTTGCTAATATTATTGCTGTTAAGTGCTTTGAGTGAGTTCTGATTCATAGGGACCCTATGTAGTGTTTCCGAGGAGTGTCTAGTAGGTTTGAACTGGCCACCTTGTGACTCAAACTGACCTTGCAGTCCAGCACCTTAGCTAGTAGGTTTGTATTTTGCTACTGTTAAAATTTTATTCTAACCTTTCTCTTCAAACACATATGAAGTGTATACAACTGCATATTTGAAAATATGTCTTTCATATCTTCAGTAGAAATGGACACAATGTCTTCCTTCTAGTTTTCCATCAAACCATGCATCAGTGTTACTATGGAGTCAGAAATTAAACATGTTGGCTGGAGTGTATGTGCAGTTTTAAAACTCTTATTTACATAGATATTTTGAAAGATTTTAGAAAATGACTTAGAAGTATCAAGGCACTGTGTTTGCAGCGTGTGCTGTTCTGTTTAGTAAAGAAGTTCTGATTTGTCATTACCCTGCCCATGATCTCCTAATGAGCACTCTTTCATTTCCGATGTGCTCAAAAACTATACTCAAGAATGCATTCTAGTAATTTTAGAGAATCCGAATTTACTTACTCTTGAAAACCGGGGCATCTCCCATTTGTAAATCTTGTGTCACCTTTCCTAAGTCCATTATTTCTCAAAATTACTGACAGTGGCTCCATTATAATGATTGCTTTGGCACCCATAAGATAAAATTTTCTAATTATCTAAATTTAAACCTATTCATTGTTGCACATAACTGATTTGTTTGTTCCTTCCTTTTTT
>NW_006408519.1:63002530-63012653 GCF_000296735.1 Chrysochloris asiatica
ATGGCACCTAACAACAACAACAGAGCTAGGAGTAAGGCTTGGTCTAGTTTGTAGGATCACAGTTAGATTTGTTTTAATTTATGTATTATATTTTTTTCTTAAAATATAATTGATTTCCTCTTCATATGGAAGTTTTGTAACTGTATTATTCCCTCTTTTTGTTTTATGTTTTGTTGTTTGTTTCCGCTGCTGTTGCTATTGTTACTACAACTGTATCTCTAGTTCTCTATTTTCAGCTTTGCAGGTCTGTTTTTTTCTGAATGTTTCCATATCAGGGTTCTGTTTAGGATATCTTGTCATGTATGGCAGTCTTAGGTCTTAGGTTTTTGTTTCCTGCTTTTGATTCTCTGTCCAAAGATCTCCCTGTAGTATTTTTTGTAAACTTTTGGTCTGGTTTTTACATACTCTTTTAATTTCTGTTTATTTGAAAATTACCTAATTTCACCATCATATTTGCTGGACAATTTTGTTGAATATAGAATTTTGGGTTGGCAAATTTTTTTCTTTCACAGTTTTATATATGTCATTTCATTGTCTTCTTGAATACATGGCTTCTGCTGAGAAATTAGAGTTTAGTCTTATTAGTTCTCCTTTACAGGTAATGTTTTCGTTTTCCTAAGCTTCTTTCAGAATTCTTTCCTTGTTTTTGGTTTTGAAAAGTTTGACTATAGTATGTCTTGGTGTTTTTCTTTGGGGATCAACCTGTTCAGAGTTTGGTCAACTTCTTGAATGGCTATTTTCTCATCTATCATGATGTTAGGGAAGTCTCTTCTAACAACTCTTGGACAATATTCTCTGGAGTTTTCTTGTTTTAGGGGGAGGGTGTGTGTCTCTTCCTATTCTGGAGTTCCAATCATATCTAAGTTATTACTCTTAATAGTGTCCAACATAAATCTTAGATTTTCTTCAGATTGTTTTGTTCTTTTTTTCTGATTTTTCCTCTGTGGTTGTTGTTAAGTGCTTTCAAGTCAGTTCCAACCCATAGCAACCTTGTGTAGGGTTTCCAAAGAGCAGCTGGTCAGCTTGAATCATCTACCTTGCAGTTCAAACTGACTTTGCAGTCCAGCACATTAGCCAACAGCACCACACACAGATGAATATTGAGAGATTTTTCTCCAAATTCAGTAATTCGGCCTTCAATTGCTTCAAATATACTTCTTTGCACTTTCAGCGTAGTGTTTCTCAAGATTTAGTGTTAATCTTCTGACTTTCTGATTGCTGGTTGGCTTTTTTTTTTTTTTTTTTTTAATGATTCCCACTTTTTCATTTATTTTGTCAATTAGTTCCCTGAATTTTTCCAATGTGTTTTCCTTGATTTATTTGCAGCTTTCTCAATCATTCTTTCCAGTTGTTTTATTAGCATTCTTTTAAATTCCTTATCAGGTAATTTTGATACCGTTTCTGGTATGTGTGTTTTTTTCTGACTCCATATTTTGGTCACTTATTTGAAACACTCTGTTTTTTTCTTTGTATAAGCTGAAATGGTCTGTTTTCTCCAAGACATCATGGTGTCATATATATATATTTGATTGGCGAGTGTATATAGGTGTGTTCGTAGACAATGGCCACCAGTGGAAATGGTAGAGACAGAAATTATGAATACAGTTAGTTCGTTGTTCAGTTTGTGTAGAGTAGCTCAGGGTGGGTTTACGTGCCCCTAGAAGCAGGGGTGTTATGCCTGGCATATGACTCCAGGAAGAGCTGAGGCTGTGCCGGATGGGTGCCACTGATTATTGGGCTGGTAAATTTGAGTGCTGGTCCCCAATTACCAGAAAATTACGGTACTCCCTTGCTGCCAACTTCCAGCCTAATCTTTTGCCTGCAAACAGCTATATCTAGAGCTGTTCACAAAATCCTAAAATGGCTTACCCATTCCACTCCAGGCCACAATACACCCCCGTCATTTTCTTTTGTTGTTGTTGTTGTTGTTGTTTTTACCTCTGGCTGCACATGCTCAACTTCCTCTTCCAATTGGCACTCAATCCATTTTCTGTCCTCTCCTGATGCTCACAGTTCCAGGATCACCATCTGTATTGGTTTCACTCGGTCTCCCATTTCTTTGTTGCACAGGGTTGGCTCAGCACATCTCTATCTACTCCATCATCTTGCTCCAGCTTCTTTTTATGGTCTATCTTAAATCATGTTTCATTAACCATCTTGTTCTGTGAGTAGTTTCTTTCAGACTTTAGCTAATTGCAAATTTAGTCTTTCTGTCCTTATTTTAAGGATTTATTTTTAGTGGTCTTGTATGTGTCCTGTATATATTTTCAACACTCATATTTTCTTCATCAGATATATTTGTTATGGTATCATTCTCCCCTTCCCTGCCTTCCAGAGTCATTGTTCAATTCTTAAGCTAACTTTCTCCACTAATTCCAATGACAAATTTTTTTCTGAATTCATTTTATTTTGTTCCCTTCTCTCTTTAACATTTTCTAGTAAGAATACATGTCAAAATGTATTCCAAGATAGAGTTTAAGAGAATAGCTATATTTTAATATGGCATATGATGTTGTTGCTATAACTGAACTGATCTGAAACTATAAAAACATTGATAAAAAATAAAATTATGATTAATCTTCCTAATTATAAAAAATAGTTTGAAAATAGAGAATTATTCTATATTATTTCCATTTTTTTCAGCATTCACTGATTACATTTTCAAAATATAATATTGCTAATTTTAAAAAGATGAAAATAAATTATCTCTACACTATTTGATCCATTGTCTATCATTAGAATATTTGGAAAACATTCATTTTTTTCCAGAAATGATTAAAATTGGGTTTTCTAAGTTCTAGGCAATTGTCCAGATTTTATGTTTATTGTCTACAGTTAGTTAGTTGGCTAGTTAGGTGCTGGTTAGTTGTTTCCAAACCATAATGGCCCTATGTACATCAGAATGAATCACTACCTGGTCCTGTGCCATTCTCACAACTGCTGCTAAGCATGAGGCTGTTGCTGCTGCCACTATGCCAATCATCTCATTGGGGGTTTCCCTAGATTTCTGCGACCCTCCACTTTCCTAAGCATGGTGTCCGTTTCCAAGGAATGGTCCATCCTGATAATATGTCCAAAGAATGAGAGACAGAGTCTGGTCCTTTTGGTTTCTAAGGAGCATTTGGCTGTATTTCTTCAAATACAGATGTGTTTGTTCTTCTAGTAGTCCATGGTACCTATAATGTTCTTCTCCAACACTATAACTCAAATGCATCAGTTCTTCTATGATCTTCTTTATTTATTGTCCAACTTTCACATACATATGAGGCTACTGAAAATACCACAGCTTAGGTCAGGTGCACCTTAGTCCTCAAACTGACATCTTTACTCTTCAACACTTTAAAGAGGTCTTGTACAGCAGATTTGCCTAATGCAATACATCATTTGATTTCTTGACTCCTATTTCCATGAGAATTGATTGTGGACCCAAGCTAAATGAAATTTTGACAACTTCAATCTTTTCTTCATTTATCATATTATTTATTGCTCCCATTTTTAGGCTTGTTGTTTCCTTTACACTGAGGTGCACACATCCCTACTGAAGGATGTGATCTTTGATCTTCATCACTAAGTATTTTAACTCCTCCTGGCTTTCAGAAAGCAAGTTTGTATCATCTGCATATCACAGATTGTTAATGAGTCATCCTCCAGCTTCCTGGATTATTTACACAACATACAGATTGAATAAACATGGTTACAGATACACAATGCTGGCACACCCATACAAATGGCTAATGTACTAGGCTTCCAGAGGGTAAGTGAAAGGTTGACAGTTCAAGTCCACCCAGAGGCACTTCAGAAGAGAGACCTGGAGATCATCTTCCCAAAGAAAAACAGCTTTTGAAACCAATGAGCACAGTTCTGACATGTATGGAGTCTACACCAATCAGAGTCAACTTAATGGTAATTAGTTTACTAGTATCTTGTCCCCATACATTAGAATGTAAGTATTTTGAGGGTATGTATGAGACTTTAACAAGGAGAGAAATAAGGCTTTCGGCTCCCACAAAGATGGATCATGGATGAGAGCAGTGAATACTAAAAAAATATTTACCTGTGCTTTATTGACTGTGCACAGGCTTTCAACTGTGTGGCTCATGACAAGCTATGGACAAAATTGCTTAAAATTAGTATTCCGGAACACTTAATTGTAAATATGAGGAACCTGTACATAGACCAAGAGGCAGTTGTTTGAACAGAGCAAGGGAACACTGAACGGTTTAAAATCAGGAAAGATGTGTGCCTGGGTTGTATTCTTTCACCATACTTATCCAATCTGTATGCTGAGTAGATAATCCATGGATTATATGAAGGAAAATGTGCCATTGGAGGAAGGCTCATTATCAACCTGAGATATGCAGATAATACAGCTTTGCTTGTTGAAAGCAAAGAGGACTTAAAATATTTATTGATGAAGATCAAAGACCACAGCCTTCAGTATGGGTTGCATCTCAATGTAAAGAAAACAAAAGTACTCACCACTGGACCAATAAATAACATCATGATAAACGAAGAAAAGATTGAAGTTGTCAGACTTCATTCTGCTCAGATTAGCCATCATGGAAACAGCAGTCAAGAAATCAAACAACGTATTACATTAGGCAAATCTGCTGCAGAAGATCTTTTAAAGTGTTGAAGAGCAAAGATGTCAATTTGAGGACTAAGGTGCACCTGACTCAAGCCATAGTATTTTCAATAACCTCATATGTGTACAAATGCTGGACAATGAATAAAGAAGACTGCAAAAGAATTGATGCATTTGAGCTATGGTGTTGGAGGAGCATATTAAAAGTACCATGGGATACCAAACAAACAAACCAATCTCTTTTGGCAGAAATACTGCCAGAATGCTCCCTGAAAGCCAGGATGGACACACTTCATCTCTCATACTTTGGAGATATTGTCAGGAGGCACCAGTCCCAGGAGAACGATCTCATATTTGGTAAAATGGAGGGTCAGAGAAGAAGAGGAAGACACCTAACAAGATGGATTGGCACAGTGGCAACAGCAATGGGCTCAGTGATAACAATTGTGAGGTTGGCCCGAGGACCAGGCTGTGTTTCATTCATAGTGCCTAGGGTCACTATGAGTCAGTGCTGACCTATGGCACTTAACAACAGCAAAAACAATGAGGTTAATGAGGCAAATTAGAAGAAGTTGTGTTAATGAGGCAGGATAAAATCTACAGGATTAAGTAATATGTTGAATCAATTCCTTTTGAGATGTAAAAGAGATTAAATGAGTAAGTGAAGCTTGGTGTGGTACTTTAGGATCAGCACTGAACTGCTAACTACAATGTTAGCAGTTCAAACTCACCAGCTGCTCCTCGGAGACTCTATACAGGGTCACTATGAATCGCAACCAAATCAATGACACATAACAAAAACAACAACAAAAATCAAGCAAGTAGAGATGGAGAGAGGGGGACCTCAGTATCACTAAGAAAGAGGAACTGAGAAAATAGCACATCTTTTGAACTCGGAATCTGTGCTGAGAACCTTATAGATCCAGGGGAAGATTGGGCCAAGACACATGGAGATCTCCAAAGAACACCAGGCCCACAGATGTCGAAAGAGAATAAAAACACTCCACTGGAGCTGACAGAGAAAGCCCTACCCTAGAGCCAGCATGCTGAATTTGAACCTATAGTCTTCTAAGTGGTGAGAAAATTAATTTCTATTTATTTAAGTCATTCACTTGTGATATATCTGTTAATAGCAGTGCTAGACAATGAAGAAAATAGCATGGAGAAGAGAAAAGCACCCTCAGAACAGCCATGTGAGTGTAGAGAAGAGGACAAATGCCACAAGGTCATGCCATGAAAAACTGTAGAATGTTCCCTGAAGATCCTCTATGGACAAAAGAGCCCTTTCCAGAATCTCTAAGTGTCTCTGAGGGATACTTTGGGGGGAAATTAGGTTGTGAGAATTGGTACATATATACATTATCATAAGTTGTATTTTCGTAATACAGAGAGAGAGCAATAGAGCATATGGGTGTTACATATCGTTAAGGTAACAGAAAGGATGGGTGTCTATGAAGGGCAGTTGTACTCTGAAAATATGCCATCAACATGAGTTGGCATCAACTCAATGGCAACTGGTATTTGAAACTCATTCTTCCAATTCACATAGTCACGCCAATCAGTTCATTAAATGATTATTCTTTGATCTTCTTCTATGAGCCAAACACTTTTCAAGGTATCTGTGAACAAGACAGCTTTAAATATAAAATAAAGGAAAATGTCACTGTTTCCATGGAAGTTAAATTAAGCACCAACCGGTCCTCTCAATTCTTGTCCCTAATCCAACCAGTTGCTTTTGCTTGTTTGTTTTAACCTCAATATCATTATCCTAGTTATAAGCATTACTCTTTCTCAATTATTTTAACATTTTAACGCATCTGCTTTCATGTAGACTCAAATCTACTCTCCACACAGTGGTGGTGGTGGCTATGTGCCTTGGAGTCAGTTCCAACACATAGCGACCCTGTACAGGGTTCCAGAGGCTGTAAATCTTTACCGGAGCAGAAAGCCTCATCTTTCTTCCACGGAACAGCTGGTAGTTTCAAACTGCTGACTCTGAGGTTAGCAGCCAGATTTGTAACCACTATGTTAGCAGAGCTCCTTCGCCACACTGTAGCCTGAGTGAATTTATTAAAATTCAAATCTTATCAAATTATACTTAATTTGTTGTTGCCAATGCCATAGGGAGTCCTGGTATGGTGCTGTGGGCTAATGCTCCAGACTGCAAAGCCGTTTGAACTGCAAGATCAGCAGTTCAGTGGTTCAAGCTCACCAGCTTCTCCTCAGAAACCCCATACAGGGTCTCTATGGGTTAGAATCGGCTCGACTGCACTTAACAACAACAACAACAAATGCCATAGAGTTTCTTTTGACTCATAGTGACCCTGAATAGGGTCTCCAAGGAGCAGCTGGTGGATTGGAACCACTGACCTTGAAATTAGCAATCCAGGGCTTATCCTATAGCACAACACCAGGACTCAACCCAGTTTAACTCTCCTTAATAGCTTTTAATTACCCTACGATACCACCTAATCTTCTTTAAAACAAACATGTGACCTGACGCTTTATTCTTTTCTTGTGCCATATTGCAACACTCCCCCGTTTGGCACTACCTACTCCCTAGAGGAGCTTGCTCTCTTCCGCACACTTTGCAGTGTTCTCTCTGTCTGGAATCTTCCCTCCCTTTTTTTTTCTTCAGCAAATGAGTCTTCAGGTTACTGCTCAAGTATTATTTTCTCAGGGAAACCTTTTCTGAATCCCATAAACTGGTTAAGTACCTCTTTGCTGAGCTCCATAACACCCCACATCAACTCTGCCCTTGCCACTTATCACAAATGTTTGTTCTTGCTTGTCTGCTTGTCTGTGCTCCTTACTGTTGTTGTTGTTAAGTGCCATCGAGTCGGTTCCGACCCATAGCGACCCTGTACAGGGTTTCTGAGGGTATAAATCTTTCCGGGAGTAGACAGCCTCATCTTTCTCCCGCGGAGCGGCTGGTTGTTTCAAACCGCTGACCTTAAGGTTCGCAGCCCAATTCGTAACCACTACGCTACCAGTGCTCCTTCCTGGATGATAAGAATCCCTGGGTGATGTAAGGGGCTAACATGCTGGGCTGCTAACCAAAGGGTTGCAGATGCTGTAGAAGAAAGGTCTGACAATCTACTTAGGAGAAATCAGTCATTGAAAACCATAGGGAGCACAAGTCCACTCTGACATAAATGGAGTTCCTATGAGTTACAGTTAACTAGACAGCAACTGCCGACTGACCACTGAAAGGCCCATGTTTGACTTGCTCATAACTGTATTCTATGACCTAACGTAATGTAAAGCCTATATTAGATACTCAAATACGTGGACATGAGTGAATTAATGAAGTAAACATTTAGAAAAATAGTCACAGAGACATCAGCAGAGACCAGAAGGTAGAAAGTAGAAAATGTGAGAGACATAGTAAGAAATGATTTGGTGAGACAGAAAACGCTTCTTTTTTCTTTTATCTGAAAAACATTAGATTAAAAATAGGAGCAAAAAGAATAATTGACCAGTGCATTTTTATTTTAGGCAGTTCCTATGACTTAAATAATAAACTATCTGTTTTTTGGAGAAGGAAAAAAAACATCCTTAATTTAGAACTCATCTCTCAGAATTACTTCAACATAATTTTCTGATTCCTAAATACTGAGTAACTGAAATAGAATAAGTCTAAATTTATAGTAGGAAAAATATGCTCCCTGGATTAGTATTCTACAAATTGAACTGCATACTAGAAGCATTATTCCACTCAGGTTCTGAGTTATTTTGGCTTCAAAAAAATTCTTCTTAATGTTAATTCTCAGTAGCGAAAAACACTGAGACAGATGACATACACTGATTCTGAGTATTTCCTTCCCTGAAGACAATTGTCAGAACCAGTTATTCCATTCATGTTGTAACATGGGCCCATGGGTTCTTGTAACTCCACAAACTTTCCCAAGGTTTCAAGATTCCTATATCCCTCAGGCTTAAAGCCCAGGAATAATTTTGACTCATCTTTGTTACTTACCACCTACATATTGTCAATGACCAATTCTTGTTGACTCTGCTTACATACATTCCATTGTTTTTCTATGCACTGTCATCAGTAAAACCAAGACTCTCAAGATCAAACAGATAAATTATTGCTAAACTTTCCTACCCAATCTCTTTCCTCTGACTTCTCTCTTTTTCCATCTGTACACACCAATATACTACATCCACAACATGAATTCCTGCTTGGAAACTTTGGGGTTTCCTCATTTCTAAATTAAAGTATAGGAGGCTAATCCAATATGGTGGACTAGGCAGAAACACTATCCAGACAATAAATAGCAAAAAATCAAAAAGTCAAGTGAAATGGATATTGGTGAAAATCTTGGAATTCCAAGCTTTAAATGGAAAAGATAAAGAAGTAGATAAAATACAAATGAGAAGAGACTGAATGAAAATGCCAAGCAAGGAGGCATGCTGCTGTGAACTGCCTACCTGCACAGTACAGCCATTTTGGATTTGGGCAAGTGTGTTCTGATAGGAACAATAACCAGCAATCCAGCTTCACTCACCCACACCTGCACCCACACACACACTGGTTAAAAACGCTCTGATTAAAAACTACTGGGAAATAGAAGAAATTAAAAAATAACATTTAAGAATCCCGTTAATCAAACAAGAATTTAAACACAACATACCAATATATCTGTAATTGTTATTGTTAAGTGTTGTTGAGTCAGTTCCAACTCATAGCTATCCCTGTATAGACCCAAAACATTGGGACACAGCAAAAGCAGTGTTCAGAAAACAATTTGTTGCAATAAATGCACACATTAACAAAGAAGAATCAAAATCAACATTTTAACCCAGCATCTCCAACAATTAGAAGAAAAAAAAGACTGCAGTCACAACAAGAAAGAAAACAATAAAACATCTAGCATGCAGCCCAGTGTGGTACTGTAGGAAAAAGCTAGACTTCTAACCATAAAGTTGCCAGTGCAAACCCACCAGCTGTTCCCTGGCAATCCTATGTGTGGCTATGAGTTGGAATCAACTCAGAGACGCTTAAAAACAACAAAAAAAGTTTCTAGCAGAAATAAATGGAACAGAGAACAGAATACAATAGAAAAAATCAGCATGACCAAAAGCTGGTTCTCTAAAAGGATTAGTAAAATTGACAAACCATTGGCAGTTGTAACAAATGAAAAGGAGAAAATGCAAATCATATGAATAAGAAATGAAAAAGAAGTCACAACAGAATCAATTAAAATTAAAATGATAGAATACTATGAAGAATTATAATCTGAAAAATTTGAAAACCTAGAAAAAGGACAAGTTTCTAGAAACACTCTAGCTACACAAACTAACATAATTTGATGTAGGAAATTTAAATAGACCCATCAAAAAAGAATAAATTGGGAGAAAAAACAAGATGGCGGATTGGGTGGACGTATAGCAGAGAGCTCTGCCAACAACAACACAGACTACCCTACCAAGCAGGTTCAGGGGATGGTCCCAGAACTCTGAACCACATATAAAGGAATACTTAGAAGGTTGGAAGGCTCACAGCTGGGGGAATTTGTGGCAGAAGCAAGA
>NW_006408519.1:63016708-63019185 GCF_000296735.1 Chrysochloris asiatica
TCTCTCATACTTTGGACATATTGTCAGGAGGGACCAGTCACTGAAGAAGGATATCATGTTTGGTAAGGTGGAGGGTCAGAGCAAAAGATGAAGACTCCCAGTGAGATGGATTGGCAAAGTGGCAGCACCAATGGGCTCAAGCATGGAAACAATTGTGAGGTGAGGTTGGCCCAGGATCAGGCAGTGTTTCATTCTGTTGTGCATAGGGTCACTGTGAGTTGGAACCAACTCGATCGCACCTAACAACAACAACCATATTAACATTGATGCAAACATTATCAACAAAATGCTAGCCAATAAAAATCTAGCAATATATCAAAACAATAATATATCATGGCCAAGTGGGGTTCATATCAGGTATTCAAGGATGGTTCAACATTAGAAAAACAATTAATGTAATCCACTAGATAAGTAATACAAAGAATCACATGATCAACTGATGTGACAAAATTCTACATCTATTCTTATTTTTTTTAATGGTCAAAACAGGAATAAAAGGGAAATTCATCAACATACTTACGGGCATATACACAAAATTAATAGCCAACAGTATTGTCAATGGAAAGAGATTGAAACTATTTCTTTTGCATATGAGAACTAGACAAAAATGCCTTTTATCACCACCACTCCTATTCAATGTTGTACTGAAAATCCTAGCTAGAGTCTTGGTACAGCACTGAACATAAGCACTAGAATACTAAACATAAAGTCAGCAGTTCAAACCCACCATCCAATCCTCAGAAATCCTATACAGAGTTTCTATGAGGCAAAATAGACTCAATGGGCACCAAACAACAAGCCAGAACAATAAGAAAAGGAAGGGAAATAAAAGGTAGCCATTTTGGCAAAGAACAAGGAAAGCTATCTCTATTTGCTGATGGTATGATCCTATACTAAGACAATCCCAGAGACTCAACCAGAAAACTACTTGATCCTATAGAGAAGGATTCAGCAAGTGATAGGGTACAAGATCAACATATAATCAGTCAGATTCCACTACACAATTAAGAAAACTCTAAAGGAAAACAATACCATTTAAAACAGCCACCCAAACAATGAAAGACTTAAGAAAAAACTAACCAGAATTACAAAAGTTTTATACAACAAAAACTACAAAACACTACTATAAGAAACCAAACTAGGCCTACAGAAATGAAGCATATGCCATGTTCATGGATGGAACAAATGATGAAATAAAAGAGCCGAACAGAAAATTTCGAAGAGCAGCTCTAGAAGACAAAGACAAATACTATAGTGAAATTTTCAAAGGGTTGAAGCTTAAAAGTCCAAAAGGGAAGAATATTCTCAGAGTTTCTCAAACTAAAAGAACTGAAGAAAAAAATCAAGCTATGATTTGAAAATTTGAGGGATTCTATGAGTAAAATACTGAATGATACCAGAAACATCAAGAGAAGGTAAAAAGAATACACAATCACTGTACCAAAAAGTGTTGGTTGCTATTCAATCATTTCAAGAAGCACCATATTATCCAAAAACAATCATACTGAAGACCTGGGGGGCACGGGGGAAGGATTGCATGGAGGGGATTGTAACCATGACTTTATGTTTAGTATTCTAGTGCTTATGTTCAGTGCTGTACCAAGACTCTAGCTAGGATTTTCAGTACAACATTGAATAGGAGTGGTGGTGATAAAAGGCATTTTTGTCTAGTTCTCATATGCAAAAGACGATATACGGATAGAATGAATGTAAAACTAATGTTCTCCTATGTAAACTGTCACATAATTCACAATAAATCATTTAAGAAAAAAAAACAAAAAAACAATCATACTGAAGAAACAGTACAAGCTGCACTGAAGGCACTGGTGAAAAACATGGTTACAGGAATTGGCAGAATACAAATAGAAATATATTAACAAATTGATGCAACACTGGAGGTGCTAACTCATCTATGCCAAGAAATTTGGAAGACAGTTACCTAGCCAACTGATTGCAAAAGATCCATATGTGTGTCCATTCTCAAGAAAGATAACCTACAGAATTCAGAAATCAAGCAATATCATTAATATCACATGAAAAGTAAAATTTGTTGAAGATAATTCAAAAACATTAGCAGCAGTACATCAACAGTGAGCTGCCAGAAATTAAAACTGGTTTCAGAAGAGGACGTGGAACTTGGAATATCATTGCTGACGTTAGATGGATCTTGACTGAAAACAGAGAATCCTAGAAAGATGTTTGTTTGTGCTTTTTTGATCATGCAAAAACACTTGTCTGTGTGCTTCATAACAAACATTGCAAAGACAGGGTAGTCCCAAACATTTCCTAGACCAAGATGCAGTAGTTCAAACATAACAAGGGGATACTGAATGGTTTAAAATTGGGAAAGAAATGTGTCAAGGTTGATCATTTCACTATACTTATTCAATCTGTATGCTGAGCAAATAACCAAGAAACTGGATTATATAAAGAAGAATGTGGCATCAATTTTGCTTATCCTATAACACCACCCTGAC
>NW_006408519.1:63019285-63024021 GCF_000296735.1 Chrysochloris asiatica
TATAATTCATTCAATTGTGTTGTTGTTATTGTTATTGTTAAGTGCCATTAAGTCGTTCTGACACATAGTCACCCTGTATAGGGTTTCCAAGGCTTTAAATCTTCTTGGGAGCAGAAAGCCTCATCTTGCTCTCACAGAGAAGCTGTGGACCTTGTAGTGCTCAATCCAATGTTTGAGCCCATTGCTGCTGCCACTGTGCCAATCCATCTCATTGGGGGGTCTTCCTCTTCTTCTCTAACCCTCTACTTTACCAAGCATGATATCCTTCTCAGTGACTGGTCCCTCCTAACAATATCTCCAAAGCATTGAGAGACGAAGGCTGGCCATCCTGGCTTCCAGGGAGCATTCTGGCTGTACTTCTTCCAACACAGATTGGTTTGCTCTTTTGGTAGTCCATGGTACTTTTAATATTCTCTACCAACATCATAGCTCAAAAATGCTTCAATTCTTCTATGGTCTTCCTTAATAGCATTAAAAGCAAAGTTAAAAACAAAACAAACAAACAAACAAACAAAAAAAAACAGAAAATACTGGCATAGGTATGAAGATACTGGGACTCACCTACAAAGACTAGTGTGATAGTAAAATGGTGCAATAACTTTGTAAAAGAGTATGGTACTTCATCAAAAAGTTGGAAACAGAAATACCATATGACCCAGCATTGTCTCTACTCAGTACATATCCTCAAGAAATAAGAGCCAGGATACAGATAGATCTATGCACATCCATGTGCACTGCAGCACTATTCACAATAGCCAAAAGACACAGTCTAAATGTCCATTAATGGAAGAATGAATAAATAAATTGTGGTAAGGAGCTCTGGTAGTATAGTGGTTACGAATCGGGCTGCGAACCTTAAGGTCAGCGGTTCGAAACTACCAGCTGCTCCATGGGAGAAAGATCAGGCTTTCTACTCCCGTAAAGATTTACACCCTCAGAAACCCTGGACAGGGTCGCTATGGGTCGAAACCGACTCGACAGCACTTAACAACAACAATAACACATGTATATAGTGGAATACTATGCAGCACTGAATAACAATGAATCTGTGAAATACAACATAACATTGATGAACCTGGAGGATATCATACTGAATGAAATTAGTCAATCACAAATTGTATGAAAGAAAAAAAAACTAGAGGCAGGGTGTTTTAGGCTCAATCCTAAAGAGACGCAAACCAGTGAAACTTTATACATATACATATGAGTGTGTGTTATTGTTGTTAAGTGCTATTGAGTCAGTTCCAACTCATAGTGACCCTGTATAGGGTTTCAAATGAACAGCTGGTCGGTTTGAACTGCCAACTTTGAGACTCAAACTGACCTTGCCACCCAGAAGTTTATATCAAGCAAATGGCTCACAATTGTAGAGGTAGGAGAGTCCTAAGTCTGGGTCAGCTGAGCCAAGATGAGCAGGAAGGGTGGACAAGTAGATGGGCAGACAAGAGTCCCAAGTCCAGGACACATGAACCAACATCAGCGGGTGGGCCTGGCAGGTAGATGAGCAGACAGGAGTCCCAAGTCCAAACCAGGTGAACCAAGATTGGCAGGTGGGCCCAACAGGCAGACAGGCAGGCAAACAATCTAGCAGGCCACCAGTGTAGGTTCAAAGAACCAGAGACTGTAGGACAACTCAGATGTGAAATTGAGATCCAGTGGAACAGAGAATAAGCTTTACCTGTGTGTCCATTATATTGGGATCAGGTCACACCCCAAAGGAAACATCCTTTCAATCAATTGGTAGCTTATAACCAATCATCACAGAGTTAAGTATGCCCGCTCACAGCCAATCATCATAGAGTTAACTATGCCAGTATTAGATCTTACCAAGGGGATAATTAATCTCAACTGCCAAAACACTGGGAAACCTGGCCCAGCCAAATTGACACAAAACCTTAACTATCACACAGGGCAAGAAGGCATTCTAGGCAGAAAGGGTGTACATACCCTCTACAATAAAGAAACAGAGAAAAATAAAATAAAATAAAGATACAGAAAACCAAATGAAACAGATGTAGATGACAGTCCTGTAACCCTGAGCTTCAAACGAAAGAACAGAGAAGTAGACTGAATGCTTACTAGGAGAGAGAGCTGAGCAGACGTGACCAAAAAATAAGTCACTGCTGAGCTGCAGTGGCCAACCGGACCCCTCTCAGCCATCCTGAGCATCTGTGAGCAGCTTCAGAGACAAGAAAACATATTCGCGTTACAGAACCCTATCTGTGGCTCAGAGACAATGTGTGATTTTTTTTTTCTTGGTCCTGATATTTCCCCTGATGACAACAGGTGAGGCCAACCTCCAACAGAGTGCACCTCCAGGGAAGCTCCCACTCTCCAGGCACAGAGCCACAAGGAGGTGAACACCCAGGTTTTGAGCCCCATTGAAGGAGGGAGGAACTATCCTGAATAACCCCATTAAGGCGGGCCCTGCTCCATGTCTGCAAAGTCAGCACTGACCAGCCTGGACTAGCTCTCACTGGGAGAAGTGGCTGAATAGACGTGTGGCGTAGAGAAAGAAAAGAAAGACTGGTGATCTGTGTGGGCTGACCAGGTGCAGCATGGCCCTCTTGAACTGTCATGGATGGCTATGAAGGCAAGAGCCCAGCAGGTGACAAAGAAGAATACCACTTATTGGTGGAGACAAAGTCATAGCCAGTTTTGTTTTATTTCATTACTGTTTTCTTTTTTCTCTGTTGATTGCTGGTTTGTTTGCTTGTTGTCCTTCTCTCTTGTGTGTTTTCTCTTCTTATGTGACAGGAGACAGCAACTGCAGCCATACAGCCCAGCCATAGCCATGACTTCTATCACCACAGCAAGTGGGCAAGAGTCAATACTAGCAGCTTTACACTGAATCAATGACAACCACCCACACCAGCTAAATCCACCCTGTACTGAACTGCATGAAAGGCAGAGAACAGTGCACAAGCACATCTCCTGATCACACCCTTCAAGAGACAATTGGTGAGTGCCTAAGAATATACCAACATACACTCATCAACTTTATACAAATACAACACCACCACCATGTCTAGAAAGCAGCAGATAATTTCTGTTCACATGAAGAAACAAGACAGACTAGCTCAACCAAATGACAAAGAGACACAACCTGAAAATATTTTTTGAGGAATAAAAAGCATTGGAAATACTTGAAAAAGAATTCAAGAGAATATTTGTTGTTGTTGTTGTTAAGTGCCGTCGAGTCGGTTCCGACCCATAGCGACCCTGTACAGGGTTTCCAAGGGTGTAAATCTTTACGGGAGTAGAAAGCCTCATCTTTCTCCCGCGGAGCGGCTGGTAGTTTCGAACCACTGACCTTAAGGTTCGCAGCCCGATTCGTAACCACTACGCTACCAGAGCTCCTTAGAGAATATTTAGGTACCTCCAAATAATTGACAGAAAGGTCAAGGAAAACACAGAAGAATTCAGAAAAACACTAGTTAGCTAGAAGAACAGTCAGAAAAAACAATGAAAAAATCATCTCTTCAACTAATGGTGCTGGCAAAACTGGAAACATACTTGCAGAAAAATTAAGCAAGACTCATATCTCAAACCATATACAAAAACAAATTCAACATGGATTGAAAACATAAATAGAAATCCTAGAACTATGAAGATCACTGGTGAAAAAATAGAAACAAACTTAGGGGCTCTGGTATATGGCATAAATACACAATCAAACAATACTAAAAATACATAAACAGTAGAAGATAAAATAGATGACTGGGGCCTCCTAAAAATCAGGCATTTATGTGCAACAATAACTTTCACCAAAAGAGTGAAAAGGAACCCACAGACTGGGAAAAAATTTTTTGCAATGACATATCAGACAAGGGACTAATCTGAAATTTATAGAAAACGACACTTCTGCAAGAAAAAGACAAAAAAAAATTTTTTTTTTTAAATGGGCACAGGTCATACACAAACAAACACTTCACCAAGGAGGACATTCAGGCAACAAAAAATCCTGAAGAAATGTTTATGATCATTAGCCATTTGTTGTTGTTATTGTTATATTCCACAGAGTCAGTTCCAACTCACGGCAACCTTATATTGGGTTTCTGAGACTTTAAATCAAGAATGGGGAACATCCAACCCCTGGGTCTTATGCGGCCCTCAGATTCATTTGGTCCGGCCCTACCAAGACAACTGCAGTGCAAGTCATCCTTTTAGTTAAGTGTCATCGGGTCAGTTACATTATTGTTGTTAAGTACTGTCAAGTCAACTATGACCCATAGCAACCCCGTACAGGGTTTCCAAGGAGTCAATGGTAAGCTTGAACCACCAACCTTGTAGTTCAAACTGACTTTGCAGTCCAGCCCATTAGCCATCTTAGCCTCCAAGGAGAACTCTGGCTGCACTTCTTCCAAAATAGATATATTGGTTCTTTTGGCAGCCCATGGCACTTTCAATATTCTCCAACACCATAACTCAAAGGCATCAATTCTTCTATGGTCTTCCTTATTCACTGTTCAGCTTTCACATGCATATGAGGTTTTTGAAAATACCACGGCTTGGGTCAGGTGCACCTTAGTCCTCAAGCTGACATCCTTGCTCTTCAGCACTTTAAAAAGGTCTTGTGCAGCAGATTTGCTTAATGCAATACGCCATTTGGTCTCTTGACTGCTGCTTCCATGAGTGTTGATAGTTGATGCAAGAAGAATGAAGTCCTTGACAACGTCAATCTTTTCTCCATTGATAAGAATGTTGTTTATTGGTCCAGTGGTGAGGATTTTTAT
>NW_006408519.1:63025003-63026538 GCF_000296735.1 Chrysochloris asiatica
TGGAAATAGAAATACTTTATGACCTAGCAATCCCTCTACTTGGTACATATCCACAAGAAATAAGAGCCAGGACACAAGTAGATATATGTACACCAATGGTCATCACAGCACTATTCACAGTAGCAAAAAGATGGAGACAGGCTAAGTGTCCATCAGTAGAAGGAAGCATAAACAATGGAATACTATGTAACATGAAAGAATAACAATGAATCTGCGAAAGGCTGCTTAATATGGATGAATCCGGAGGACATTATGGCGAGTGAAATTATCAATCGCAAAAAGGCAAATATTATATGAGACCATTATTGTAAAAACTTGAGAAAAGTTCTCATACTAAAAGAAACATTCTTTGATGTTTACCAGGGGTGGGAGAGAAGGGAGAATAATTCACTGGCAAGAGGGTAGACACACGTTAGCTCTGATGACAGGGAGGGTAGTACACAAGGAGGGGGAGGGCAGAAAAATGATGAAGCAGTTGAAGACACAGGGAGGTATGCATGGACTAAAGGGAAGAGAGGTAAGTAATGATATATACACAACCTTGGAACAGCAGTGTTCTGTGCATAGATACATTAATGGGTAAGGGAAGAAGAATGATAGATATATAGATCTATATCTATCACTATCTATCTATATAGTTATAGATAGATAGATAGATAGATAGATAGATAGATAGATAGATAGATAGATAGATAGATAGAATTTGTACATGACTACCTTTCCTGCAAACAGAACAATGAATGTGGTAAAGCATACTATGGGCAAAGTGATGAAAATTTCCTAGATAATATCTAGTACCAAAAATGAATTGCTGGGCTTGGGGGTTCAGGACCTAATCTCATGGGGCACCATGGTTAACTGGCATAACATAGTCCACAAAGACAACATTCTACATTCTACTTTGGTGAGTAGTGTCTGGGATCTTAAAAGCTAAGGAGTGGCCATATAAGGTGCAGCTATTGGTCTCTCTATATGTGGAAGAACTGAAGAGCTTTGGAATCAATGAGTCCAACGGACTAGTGGACCATGTGAACTTCAGTCTCCACGACTGTGAACTAGACAGTGCCCCGCTATCACTACCAAATCTCTGAAATGGATTACATTAGAGGGTCCCAGATAGAGTGGGGACAAATATGGAACAAAATTCAAAATTATTTTTAAAAAGACTGGGTTTCTGGTCAGAAAGAGGCTGGAGAAACCTGAGACTATGGCCCTGGATCACTCTTCAGGTTTGGAAAGGAACTCACTTTCGTGACACAATTTCAGTCAAGAAGTAGATAGGTATATAGTGGACGACAACAACACTAGTAAGGCATGCTCACCATGGAATGGTCAATCATTCAAAATCAAAAGGGTAACATTTTTCTTAGAACAAAGTTGAGAAAGGGATGGGAAGGAGGTGGAATGCAAATAGGAACCACAGGAAGGAAGTGGGATAACTGTTGTCGCATGCAGGAGATTACAATCACTAAGATGAAACAAGGTATATGATTTGTTAAATGTAAAACTGATGATCTTGTCTGTAAATTTTCACT
>NW_006408519.1:63027935-63035123 GCF_000296735.1 Chrysochloris asiatica
GCACCTGACCCAAGCCATGGTATTTTCAAAAACCTCATATGCATGTGAAAGCTGGACAATGAATAAGGAAGACTGTAGAAGAATTGATGCCTTTGAGTTATAGTGTTGAAGGAGAATATTGAAACTGCCATGGGCTGTCAAAAGAACCAATAGATCCATTTTGGAAGAAATGCAGCCAGAGTGCTCCTGGAAGGCCAGGATGGCCAAACTTCATCTCTCATACTTCGAACATATTGTCAGGAGGGACCAGTCACTGGAGAATGATAATATGTTTGGTAAGGTGAAGGGTCAGAAAAAAAGAGGAAGACCCCCAGCGAGGTGGATTGGCCAAGTGGCAGCATCAATGGACTCAAGCATGGCAACAGTAGTGAGGTTGGCCCAGGATCAGGCAGTCTTTTGTTCTGCTGTGCATAAGGTCACTATGAGTTGGTACCAACTCGATGGCACCTAACAACAACAACTATTATATCAAGAAAGTGTTTGCACATAGAATGGAACATTATTTGATGGTTACCAGGAATGGGAGAGGAAGGGAAAGATTATCACTAGGGAGTAGACTCATATTAACTTGAGTGAAGGGAAGAACAATATACAGTAAGAGTGGATGGTCAGCATAGCATGACCAAGGTAAGGAAAACACTGGGAGTTACTCAAGGGTAAAAGACAATCATAAGTCTCCTTACATACACATTCCTGCAATAATAGTAATAACATACAATAATTTATAAGTGGATACATAGGTAGTTATATAAACTGAACAGGTGTAGGATAAAGCATGAAAGTATAAATTTGGCAAAGGATATTTCAACATTGTATTTGTATATGCTGCAAATATATCCATGTATATGATAGTAGAGTATACAGGGGCAAAATTAAGTAAACTTCTTAGTCATGATCAAACACTGGAGTCACTGGACTTGAGGACTTAGAATCATCGTCTTGAGGGACATCTAGGTGTCTTAATATTGTTCACAAAGACATTTTACTTTGGTGAATAACTACTGTGGTCTTAAAGCTGTGGTCTTAAAGGTGGCCATCTAAGATACAACTACTGGTTTCTTCCCATGCAGAGCCAAGAATAGTAAAGAGAAGCAAAGGCTCAAGAAAACAAATAGTCCAAAAGACCAAACCACGGCCTCTACTAACCTGAGACCAGAAGAACCAGATGGTGCCTAGCTACCATTGTTGACTGTTCTAATCATATCACAATAGACAGTTCTGGAAAAGTGGGAGAAAATGTAGAACAGAATTCAAAGTCACAAAAATGACCTGACTTACTGGTCCGGTAAAGACTGGTAGAACATCAGAGACGATGGTTCTTAGATCACTTCAAACCTGGAACTGAACCCATTCCCAGAAGACAACTTTCAGCCAAACAATAGGCCTATAAAATGAACAGTTAACACCCATGAAGAATTTGCTCCTCAGAACAATCAACCATGTAAGATCAAAAGGGCAGTATGTACTCAAAAAACAAAGGTCAGAAGGTAGGAAAGACAGGAAAGATGGGCTAATGGAAATAGGGAACCAAGGAAGCAAGTGGGAAGCATGCTGTTACAACTAATGTCAAGAAACAAAATGTGTATAAATTTTTATGGGACACCAGTTTGCTTGGTAAAATTTCACTCAAACATAATCATATGTTAAAAAAACAAAAACCTACTTAGGCTAAAATAAATAAACAAAAATCATAGGCAAAACATACCTGGTCTTGTTTTATTTACCTCAGAAATGTTGTTTTACATCTTCTGTACTGGCTGACCTTAGCCCTCTGTCAGCGAAACAAAATACACCTGGTGGGTTAATTCAGCCAGAGAAGCACAATCTGGCAAAACTAAACATTCAATAAATTGCATGCAGAATGCCACATGTTTCTTCCACCCCATCTTCTATTCTTTTCGTGTTCCCAAGAACTCTACAACAGATTCTGTGCCAGATTGTATTAAAGTCGTTATTTCATTTTATCCTCTCAGCAACTCAATAAATGAGATATTAGTATTCCCATTTTAAAGAAGTAGAGGTTTTTAAAAATGAAATGACTTCCTCCAAAAGAACACAAACTGGGAAGCAGCAGAGTAGGGACACAGACATTACGTCCACGCTCCTGATGATTATGGTACGCTGCTTCTCTACAACAAATAAAGAAATAGTAGCTAACCCTCCTTGCTGAAATGATTCTTGATGACTATATCATAAAGGACCAAGTTGCATGAGTGTCTATACTATTGAAGTTGCCGTAGGAAAGAAATCCAGGCCAATCTTCCCAGCACCCAAGCCATTTCATCCCACTATGTGATTGGATCAGATATCTAGGAGCTTAATATTTTCTGGGAACCTTCATGATCTTCCTCCTGTCCCTAGAAACCATGGCATTTTGGTTGCTAGCAGCTTTTTGTTGTTATCCCAGGTTTTGCCGTTAGTTGCTGCTGTGCCAGCCCCTACTTTATGGTCACCCCAGTAGAATTTCTCCACACAGTGTTCTTGACCATAATCTATGGAAGCAGATCACCTGTCCCTGCATCAGCGGGACCGTTGGGTGGGTTTGAACTGCCACCTTTAGGTTAGTAGCCCTTTGCAAACTCTTGGGCCGCCCATGCTTCTAGTGACTAAAAAACTCAAATCTCTGAAGTACAGTAACTATTTCCTTCTCTTCTTGAAGGAAGCATAGGATGATAATGTATATGAAAGTCATTCCAAAATGGGGAAAATAAGTCTATGTGATAATCCAGTAAACCAAATCAAATCCATTCCCATCAAGATGATTCTGACCCATAGCAAAACTAAAGGACAGAGGAGAACTGCCCCACAGGATTTCAAACTGTAAATCTTTACAGAAAGGTATCAAATCTTTCTCTCATGAAGAAGCTGCTGGATTTGAACTATTGGCCTTTGGTTAGCATTTGAGCGTATCACCATTGTGCTACCAGAGCTCATTAATAATCCAGTATGAGCGTAATTTTTAAAGTTGGGTCAATGTATTTGGCAAATAATAAAATTGCATAAGCTCATTTTACTTGTTTTGCTGGTATTGTGGTAAGATTCTAAAAAGCATTGGTCTTTAAAATGCCTACTTAAAGAGATTTTTAGTAGAAACCAAGAGGATTGTCTAACAGGTTTTTACCATTCTGGTTATTATTATGTGGTTCTGGAGTGTAGCCAGATTAAACAATCATGAGGTCAAATAAAGATGTAGAGTATGTAACCTTGCAGCCACAAAAGCTGGCATCTAGAATGAGGATAGGGCTCTGGTGTGATGCTGTAGGATAAGCACTGGACTGGTAACTGCAAGGTGGGTAGTTCAACCCCACCAGCCACTCTCAGAAACCCTTTATAGGGTTGCTATGAGTCTGAACCAACTTGATGGCACACAACAAGGACAAAATGAGGAAAAATCCAGTTTTCTGCAATAAGCAGATGACTTAACCATTTTGTTTAAATTTCCTTTTGGTGTAAATTTAGCATTAAAAGAAAGCAAAAGTTGAGTTCTGTCTGCTTAAAATACCAATGAGATTATGGAAGTCAAACTGGAGGGTTTCCAACTACAAGGAAGTGCTAACTTCAAGGTTGAGTAAGTAGCTCTGAACTGACAATCACTCTGTCTAATTTATGCCAAGGAGTTTTTGAAATAACATGTTCTCCTTAAGCCCTTGATAAGAAAGAACAGAAGCTATTTGCTAATCACAGAAAAACCCTGTGGGTAGTAACTAGCATTTTCTTTACTGGTACAGAGTGCTTTCAATAGATGAAAAAACTACATTTCAGAAAGACTTACTCACGTAGTTAGTAATTGGCAGAGACAAAATTTGGATTCAAACTGTCTATTACAAAATATCATTAACTTTTTTCTCTTCTCCAGTCCTCATAAACTTCATTAGCAAATGAGGGGTCATGTAAAGCCATTGCTTTCTATGCAGTGAAACAACTCAAGTATATGGTGCAACATGGTCAATTTACAAAAAATAATTCTCCCAGATTTTACAGGATAACCCCAAATTAAAATATTATTTATATTTTTCTCTAGCAATTTTCAAACCTATCAAGATATATTTCCAAAAAAGCTGCTCACTGAAGACAAATTCTGAAGGACTCCAACATTGTCTGTTGTTGTTAAGTGCCGTAGAGTCCATTTCAACTCATGGCGACCCTGTCTAGGGTTTCTGAGGATCTGCTGGTGAGTTTGAACCACTGACCTTACAGTTAAAATGAATCTTGCGGTCCAGTGCATTACTCTGTAATACCACACCAGGGCTCCAACATTGTGTGTAAATTCTTCAGTTTACCTGTGCCTTCACTGTCTCGTATCTTGAAGGTAAGACCTAGAATGGCCATTATCAATTTCTGTCAAGTCAGTTGCAACTCATGGCAGCCCCAAGTGTGTCCCTGTCTGAATTTTTAGAAATAGGTCTTGAGCAATTTCTTCCAAGGTGCCTTTGGATGGAGTCAAATTTCCAACCCTTCAGTTAGCAGCCAAACGAGTTAACCATTTGCAACAACCACCCAGGGACTCCCATTGCCTAAATGCTTGTTTTCATTATTTCTTCTATTTATGTTTTGCTAGTAATTCAAATTATACCATGTTTTAATCTTGAATATACCATGTCTTTGATGATATTTTTAAAATATTAGGTAATCCTTACCTTATTATATCAGAGAATTATCTATATTAGGCAAATTAGTTGTGTTTGGTAAGAGGTCAGAGACATTCCAAAATTCCCATTCACACAAACATGAAAAGGAGCAAGGAATTTTTGATAAGGAATGACAGGCAAACTGGCCTATTGTCACCTAACCTACAAATCTATCCATGGCCCAGACAGTAGCTGAATCAACCTGCAACTGTCCACCAGCATAGATGCTAATGAGAAAAGGATCAAGAAAGAACATGAACTTTCAGCCAAGCTGGTTAGGTGGGGCCACTGCAATTACTATTTCCTGACCAGCCTGGAGACAATTCAAACCTCACTAGGCTCCTGCAGGAGTTCCCAAAATAAGCAACTGCAGACAGTTGTCTGATCTGATGCAAACCCAGGGTCGGGTTGGCCTGGAGAACACCTTTTAGCACATCTGTTGTTGCTTTCATCAAAGCAATCTGAAGATCCCTAGTTATAAGAAATTCTGCCTTAGACCACGTGGTGGTTAAAAACCAGGAAGGTCACACTATGCTTACTAAATAAATACTTTAGCCTAACAAGTAGATTTTTGCTTTTATAGGCAAGCTTTGAGTGCTCCCAAGTGGGTTTCACTTAACATTATTTTTAAAGACTGTCTAATTTATTTCCTATTTATTTTCCCAGCCTTCATTCTACTAGTGTCAACCCCCAAACCCACTGTCATAGAGCTGATGCCAACTCGCAGTAACTCTAGAGGTCAGGGTAGAACTGCCTCATAAGGTTTCTAAGGCTGTAAATCTTTACAAAAGGAGACTTGTTACACTTCTCTCCTGCAGAGGAGCTGGTGGTTCCAACTGCCAACCTTTCATTTAGCTACCCAATGTTGGCAATGTCTTTTTTTCCATTTTCTAATTGGAGTGTTGGTTTGTTACTTTCATTTAAACAGTTCTTTATATATTTTGGATCATGTAATTTGGCAGATATGTGATTTGCAAATATATTCCCCCTGTTTGCAGGGTCTTTCTGGAATCAAAGTTTCTTATTTTTGTTTTTTAAATTTCTGATGAAGTACATTTTATTGATTTTTTTTCTTTAATAGATCATGTATTTTGACCCCATTTTCTAAGCTGTAACTTATTTATATCCAGGAGATTCTGCCTGAAAACTGTGATGCTACGAACTTCCTGAGTTCTGCCGGGTATATTCTATGTTTTGCTTTTTAAATTTTATTCTACTGTTAAGTTTCTAGCTCCTTTCCATATTCCAGAAATGCATTAAATGCTCTCATTTGTGTTTAGGCCCCCTTCCGTTCTCAGTCTACTCACTTTTCTACCATTTTTGAGATATTAGCACGATACCAACCCTCTGCTGTGAAATCCAACTTGCACAACTCTAAGAGCAAAAGTGCTACAAAGAGTTTCCATGGCTGGCTATCTTTATAGAAGCAGACTTCCCCATCTTGCTACAGTGGGATGGCTGGTGGGTTCAAACCACTGACATTTTTGTTAGCTGTCCAATGCAGAGATGCAGAATAATGCACTAGACTGCAAGGTCAGTTTGAACTGCAATGTCGGCAGTTCAAATTCACCAGTTGCTCCTTGGAAATCCTACACAGGGTCAATATAAGATAGCACTTAACAACAACAAAAACCTAATATTTAGTCCATGGCTCATGTCCATGGCTCCATTTTGAACAGGAACCATGTACTAAACTTTTATTGTAAGGCAAGGGTTGGCAAATATTTACTGTAAAGAGCCTGATAGTAATACGATAGCATCTGTAGACTCCTCTGTTTCTATAACAATTACTCAGCTGTCATTATAAAATGAAATCCACCACAGACAATTCAAACATGGATGGATGTGGCTGTGTGCCAATAAAAATATATTTACACACAAAAAAACATACAAAACATAGTCCATAAACACAATATTCTACATCTTCATTCTGTGAGCAGTAACTGGGATTTTAAAAGCTCATGAGCACACATTTAAGGTACAGCTATTGGTCTCTCCAGATGCAGAAGAAATATGAATGTAGAGAATTGAAGATTCTTGGAACCAATTAGTCCAATGGACTAATGGAGCATGTGAGCATCAGTCTCCATGACTCTGAGACCAGAAGAACTAGATGGTAGTCCAGCTATCACTACCAACTGCTCTTAAAGGGATCACATTAGAAGATCCTGGATACAGCAACAGAATATATGGAACAAAACTCAAACTTATTTTTTTAAAAAAGGGAAAAAAAAGACCAGATTTATTGATCAGAACAAGACTGGAGGCAGCTGAAGCTATGGCCTTCAATCACCCTTCAGACTAGGAAAGGAACTCACCCTCATGGCCCAACTTTCAGCCAAGCAGTAGATAGGTATACAGAGGGAACACTAATACTAGTAAAGTATGCTCATTATGGGAGTCCTGGTGTGGTGCTGTGGGTTAATACGTCAGACTGCAAAGTCATTTGAACTGCAAGGTCAGCAGTTCAAGCTCACCAGTCACTCCTCAGAAACCCTATATAGGGTTGCTATGGACCGACTCGATGGCACTTAACAACAACATGCTTATTGTGAATGAT
>NW_006408519.1:63037869-63074400 GCF_000296735.1 Chrysochloris asiatica
GCATTGCTGGTGGGACTGCAAAATGGTCCAACCTCTCTGGAAAGCAATATGGTTCTCCCTTTGGAAATAGAAATACCTTATGATCCAGAAATTCCTTTACAAGAAATATGAGCCATAACATGAGTAGATATACACACACCAATGTTCATCACAGCACTATTTACAATAGCAAAAAGATGGAGATGGCCAAAGTGCCCATAAACTGAAGAATGGATAAACAAACTGTGGTACATTCACCTAATGGAATATTATGTTACCGTGAAGAATAACAAGGAAGCTGCAAGCCACTGCATAACATGTATGAACGTTGAGGACATTACGTTGAGTGAAATTAATTAGACACAAAAAGAGAAATACTGCATAGAACCACTAATGTAAAAGACTAAGAAAAAGTACCCATACTAAAGGAGTGGGGGTTCTTTGCTGGTTGCTGGTATGTGGAGGTGGGGTCAGAGGAGGGAGGGTAAAGTGGAGCACAGGAAAAGGAATAGACACAGGATAGTGTGGGTGCTGTGTAGGGAGGCAATATACAAGAAAGGGGAGGGGAATGGGAGAATAAAGTGGATGAGAGAACAATTAGGCATGGGCTAAGTGGGACAGAGGTAAAGAATGATGTATGCACAACCTTGGAACAACAGGACTCTGGGATACAGGGATTGAGACATGGTTGGAAGGGGAAAGGAGGGAAATAATGTTAAGATGCTTGGCTGTCTTTTGAATCTTGATTTCCCTTGCATACCATTATAAAATAGACACTGGAAGAGAAGAGAAAGAAATGCCCAGCAATATCACCAGAGAAAGCTTGTAAGTCCATCTTCTGCCTATAACTGATTGTAATACCTAAAATGGGGCTACAATGTGCCTAGTGAAGAAGGCTTCCTGCGGAGCCTTTGTGTGACATAAGACCATAGGTGGAATCCTGAACAGTAACCAGAATCCTCAGAGGTGGGCAATTTCCACTTGAAGGCACGGGCAGACCAGCCTGGAGTGGCTAGAACATAAGATACTTCTTGAAAGAAAGACCAACAGGAAAAACTCAAAACAATATAGGCAGACTGAGTGATTACTACAAAAACAAGGAAGTTGCTCACCCAGGAGACATCAATGCAAGTGGTCAGGTCCCCTCAGAGCAAACCCCCTTCCAAGACTAAGACTCGGTGGGAATACATGCTCTGATTGGTGACCACGTTCATCACCGATAAGGAGGAGTGAGGGGAAAACAGCAATGAGGCTGTAAGCTAAGCCCTACAACGTTCAATAAGACTCCTGCGAACCCTGGTGAAGACCTGGTTGGCCAGCAGCATGGCAAGACCTGGGAACTCTTAGGCCCAGAGTCAGTGACATAGCCACAGAGGACTAGAGTGGAGAGTGAAGCATCCAGCTGGTAAGAAGAGAGGGCATATGCACAAGAACACCAACACTTGTAGATAATACCCACTTGACCTGGCTTCAATGACTAGATGATCAGAGTGCAACTATAGAAGAAGAAAGAATAGGAAAAAAAGAGTAATCTGATACAATTTGATGAACTTGACCTACACTTATGGATGCAGTAGCTCAAAAGAGGAAGCAAATCTTTACAGCAAGGATCATTCCCACCCCACTCCCTCCATACAAAGAGTAGACAGGGATGGGCAACTGTGAAATTGGCTACCCAATGTGGGGGGCATACAAAGAAAAGAAGTGACTGGCTTACACATTTTCAAGAGGGAACCTAGATCCAGAGGGCATGGAGGAAGACAGAGTCTCCACTGAGTAGTATCCAATATGTCTAGGCTAGGCGGGGCAGATGAAAGGAGTTGCGGATAGGTCTCTTGTAATACAATAGTGAATAATTGTTATCAGGACTGATTGTGAGGGTTGGAAATGTAAAGGTAGACGTTTTGTAGCAAGGAGGGGAGTGATTAATTTTACAGTCTAGGGGAGGTCCCTGGGACCATCAAGGGAGAAGAGCGGAGAGTAGGACCCTATCCAGAGAAGCAGTGACACCAAAGATGGAGGCAGAGACAATGATGTGGAGAGATGGAGCAGCTGGGGACTTTAGACACAGAGAGGGAAGGGGGCTGTTGTTTGCTGACGGCTGGGGGTGGGGGGGAGGCAGGTTTGCAGGGTATACCCTTTGATTGGCTGATGATGCATGGAGGGGATTGTAACCATGGCTATGAAATGATATACAATAGGATGAAGGTCAAACTAATGTTCTCCCATGTAAACTATCACATAATTCACAATAAAACATTAATAAAAAAAAAAAATCAAAAGGGCAACATTTACCTAAGGGCAAAGTTGAGCAGGGATGGGAAGGTGGATGAATATAGGAACCCCAGGAAGGAAGTGGGATAACTGTTTTTGCACGGAGAGGATTGTAAATATTGAGATGAAACTAAGTGTATGATTTGTTTAATGTAAAACTGATGATCTTGTCTGTAAGCCTTCATGGAATTAAGAATAAAAAATTAAAAAAAAAAAAAAGAAATGGAATGCATAAACATAGATATCTTAGACATTAGTAACTGAAATGGACTGGTATTGGCCATTTTGAATCTGACGACCACATAGTTTACTATGCTGGAAATGACAAATTGAAGCGGAATGGTGTTGCATTCATTGTCAAAAAGAGCATATCCAGATCAGGCATGAGGTACAACGCTGTCTGTGATGCAATAATATCCATACACCTACAGTGAAGCCCAGTTAATGCCACTATTATTCAAATTTACGCATCAACCACTAAAGCCAGTAAGGATGAAATAAAAGAATTCTACCAACTTCTTCAATCTGAAATTAATCAAACATGCAATCAAGATGTATTGATCTTTACTGGTGATTGGAATGCAAAGGTTGGGAGCAAAAAGGAAGGATCAGTAGTTGGAAATATGACCTTGGTGATAGAAATGATGATGGAGACTGCATGACAGAATTCTGCAAAAACAATGATTTGTTTATTTCAAATACCTTCTTTAGACAGCATTGTTGTTGTTGTTGTTAAGTGCCGTCGAGTCAGTTTCGACCCATAGCGACCCTGTACAGGGTTTCCGAGGGTGTAAATCTTTACGGGAGTAGAAAGCCTCATCTTTCTCCCGCGGAGCAGCTGGTAGTTTCGAACCGCTGACCTTAAGGTTTGCAGCCCGATTCGTAACCACTATTCATAGATTTTTCAAATACTTAGGAGGTATCTAGCTCTAGTAGCATAGTGATTATGAATCGGACTGCCCACCTCAAGGTCAGCAGTTTGAAACTACCAGCTGTTCCGTGGGAGAAAGATGAGGCTTTCTGGTCCCATAAAGATTTGCAGCCTCGGAAACCCTGTGCAGGGTCACTATGAGTCGGAACCAACTCCACGGTACTTAACAACAACCACCACCACCACATACAATGAATGTACTGTGTTAAATATGGAGGAAGACACAGAGATGAAGAAGACATAGTCCCATCCCTTAATAGGCAGACAAAGACAAACGTGGGTTTAATACAAGAAGAAACAGACTCCATGCCACTTAACAATACAAGAATTATGTTTTACATTAAAAGAAAATAATATTAATAGTTTATATTTATTGCTGCTCCTTGGAAACCCTATACAGGGTCACTATGGGTCAGAACCAACTCAGACACTTAACAACAACAACATCTATTGAGAATTTGATAAACCAGGCCCCAGTCTGTACTACAACCCTGTAAGCTAATACAATTAGAAATTCAGAGAGGTGAAAAATCTTGTCAAAGATCCGTAACTAAGAAGGGTAGATCCAGGTCACTGACCCCAGAACTTAAGTTTTTTGCCTTGTGTACTAGTAGAATGGGAGGAAAAGGGCTACCTTGTGGGTAGTGGGAAAGAGAGATTATCTTTATTGATGACACATTGATCCTTTGACTTATTTAGAAAAAAAGAGAGAAACTACGTATTAATTTCACTTTTAAAAGCAAATAAGCTTCTTTTACTTACTTATCCTCTAGTAGAATGGGAGAAAAAAAAAGGCTACCTTGTGGGTAGCGGGAAAGAGAGATTATCTTTATTACTGACACATTGATCCTTTGACTTATTTACAAAAAAAAGAAAGAAACTACATATTAATTTCACTTTTAAAAGCAAATAAGCTTCTTTTACTTACTTATCCTCTAAATGTAAACAAAAAGGTTAGACTAAGGAGGCTTTCAAGGAGCTCTGGTAGGGTGGTGGTTACGAATTGTGCTGTTAACCTCAAGGTAAGCAGTTTGAAACTACCAGCTGTTCCATGGGAGAAAGATGAGGCTTTCTGCTCCCATGAAGCCTCAGACACCTTGTGCAGGGTCGCTATGAGTTGGAACCAACTCCATAGTACACCACCACCACCACCAAGAAGGAGGCTTTCAAAGAGAGAAAAAAATATTGGTCTTTACTTTGAAGACTAAAATTTTCCATGTATATTTCCCATAGATAGATAGACATTTCCCAAAGGGCAGAATGTGCCCTTTGGAGATGTAAATTATTATATATGCCTGAGTGGTTTGTTTTGTTTTGTTTTGTTTTTTAAAAAGCTAAAATGGATAGAGAGAAATCCTGTTAAATGATGGTACATGGAGGGGATTACAATCATTGTAATGAAACAAGGTGTATGATTTGCTAAACGTAAAACTGATGATCCACCCTTTAAACTTTCACTCAATTCACAATAAAAACCTTTAAAAAAAAAGGATATCAAGTTTGGTAAAGCAGAGGGTCAGAGAAAAAGAGGAAGGCCCCCAGCAAGATGCATTGGCACGGTAATAGCATCAAGGTTCTCAAATGTAGGAAAAACAACAATATATATTCTAGACAAGGAGTCTAAAATAGACTTAAACATACTCTCATTATAGGGGCCAAGCTACCGCACAGCACCAAGTAACAAAGTTAATGAGGTTTATTTAGTTAGGCTAATGGAATAAGCTGGGAACTATGTAAACAAGTAAACGACAAAAATCTATGCATCGAAACTCTACCAAAATCTGTCATGGCAAGATCATTCATAACCAAATAGTCATTTTACGGGGAAGTTGGAGGGGATTTGTTATAAAATATACATTTCTTCAGCTTTGTCATAATTGCTATTATACCATTAGCCCATCCACTGCCATAAATTGATTCTGACTCATAGCAAGCATTTGTAGTGTTTCTGAGGTCATAAATTTTCCTCCTGTGGAGCACTGAGTGGATTAGAATTGCCGACCTTGCAGTCAACAGCCCAACACATAACACACAATACCATCCATGTTACAGTGACAGACATACTTTGTCGAAATGAGAAAAAACATAAATGGAGAATAAAAGAATACCTTAAGTACCAGACTTCAGGTTATTCAATCTGAAATGTTTCAGCTCTCCTCTTAGAACTTCAGAAGTTTAACATCTTTAAATTCACCAGAGAAAGATAACCTGTCCTTTTCTTACCTGAATTATACTTTAGGCTTTGTGATTAAACTCTCACCACAAATTTCCACAGTAGAACTGAGTCTTTGGTCATAGTATCATTGCAAAGTCAAGCAGCATAGTTCTTGGTTATTGATTTTTTTCAACTTTAACACAGTTCTGTAATTTTCATGAGGCCAGGGCAGATGAGCAGTTGTTTCCTCTGATTTAGGCCAGTGAATGCCCTGCCGATAAGAAACCATCCCACTTGTCTCAGATAAGAATGATTGTTTACCAGAGGAGGGTAATCAACACACAGGGTGGAGGCTCCCAAATCCTGCTACTGCAGACTTTCTGGCACCAGAGAACATCAGAACTCAAGGGTCCAGCAATATGGAAATCCACTTGCAGTATTGGGGGGACCCTTGGGGCTGGGATCTGTGCTACAGTGTACTTTGGAGTTTGGTTTGGTTTCTAATTCCAGAGTAAGCTATTAGGTATGACTTCAAGGTCACTAAAGAGGTATCAAGGACAGGAGATAGTAGGAACATTGGAGCAATCACCAAACAGAATTCATAGGTCTTCTTGAGGACATTAAGAACCTGGACACTAACTAATCGAAAAAGATATTTATCTAAACACATGTACATACATGTACAAACTAGGAACTCAGGAAGACACAGAATTGATAAAGCACAGCTGGGATTGGCATAGCACTGACAAATGAGACTAAGAAAAGTCCCTGAGAGTGGTACCTGATATCTTGTTGTCTGAATAAAAGATGAACTGTCTAAAAGGATTAAAGAGTAATTTATTGTTGGCGCTAATAAGTGCCAAGGAGTAAGTTCCAACCCATAGTAACCCTAGATAGGGTTTCCAAGTAGCTACTGGAGGGTTTAAAATGCTGAACTTTCGGTTAGCAGCGCAGTAATTTATCCTACAGCGCCACAACAGAACTTAATATAGCTGTACCATGTAAGTTCTACTAAATTAAGTAAAAATTTTTAAATTTGCCATCATCCAATTTCTACTGATGGTAAACCACACGTGAGTCTGAGTGAAACAGTGTTCCATAGATTTTCAGTGGCTGGTTTTCCAGAATCGGATCATTAGGCCTTTCTTCCCAGGTGCCTCTGGACACAAATCTCCAACCTTTCAGTTAGCAGCTGAGCATATTGTTTATACCACTCAGTGTCTTCTCTACTAAAATGGCGTTGTTCTTAAGTGCCATTCAGTTGGTTTCAACTCAGAGACCCTATATAGGGTTTCTGAGGAGTAGCTGGTGGATTTGAACCACCAACTTTGTGGTTCAAACCGACCTTGCATTCTAGCGCATTAACCCATAGTGTCACACCAGGACTCCTTTTTTTTTTTTTTTAACCCTAGGAAAATATTTTTTGGATGTTTTCTATTAATGGCTTGTAAGTAGTTAATGCTTACCCCCTAGTACAGTACTTCAGTTTGTATAGTTTTTATTCACAATGAATAACAACTGTATTTAAGATTAGTACATTGTCTTAACTCTCAGCAGTTTTAGAGGAGGGAATGAAATTTGAGAATTTTGCCAAACTTAATGAATCTATTGGTATGGACTCTTCCTTGGACATACGAATGGGATTTAAAACCCACCCCTAAATTGAGTCTCTGACCACTCTAGACTTTTAGCTCTGGTGGTCCTGTCACCTCCCAGCCCACCTTCCCCTCAGAGTAGCTTATGTACTGTATGTTGTTGTCTGTTCTGTCATCTAGAGACACTGCACAACAGAACGAAACACTGCCTGCTCTAGTGCCCTCGTCACAATTGTCATTACGTTTCAGCCTATTGTTGCTGCAGGACCCTATAAGGATGGGTTTAAATTCTGAAATCACTCTGCCAGCAGTTGTTTTTACCATGCTATGACTGTTTTCAGATGCCTCTTTACTTCAGTTGTCCTTGTTGGGTGCACTTGAATTGATTCCAACTCATAGTGTTTATAGGAGAGAGTAGACTGGCCACAGGCAGTTTCCTCAACTGTAATCTTTACAGGAGCAAATTACCAGGTCTTTTCTGGGCTTGAATTTCCAATTTTCAGTGAGCATTTAATAATTTCAATACCAGGGCTCCTTTTCTACTTGAATTTAAAAAGAAAAAAAACCACCAAGTCAATTTTGACTAACAGTGAATAAAACTTCCCCATTGGGTTTCTAAGGCTATATTCTTGACCGAAGCACATTGCCATATCTGTCTCCCACAGAGTGGCTGGTGAGTTCAAACCACCAACCTTTAGTTAGCAGCTAAGCACTTAACCGTTGTACTACCAGAACTCGTCTCTTTAAATACCCACTGCTATTTTGTTGTCTCCCACTCATGGCAACTCAATTCCCACTCACAGGATCTTTATACAACTGAACAAAACTACTCCTTAGGGTTCCCAAGACTAAATCTTGTCACAAGATAATAGATTGTGACAAGATATGGATAACACTGAGAAGAATGAGTATTCAAAGCACTTAATTATGCTCACGAGGTAGACCATAGGTAGTTGTACAAGCAGAACAAGGAGATAATGAGTGATTTAAAATCAGGAAAGGTGTGCACTAGGAGTGCATTTTTCACCATATTTATTTAATCTGTACACTAAACAAATAATATGAGAAGCTGGACTATATGAAGAAGAACATGGACGCAGGATTGGAGACTCATTAACAACCTGCAATATGCAACTAATATGACCTTACTTTCTAGAAGCAAAGAAGACTTAAAATACTCACTGACGAAGATCAAAGACCACAGGCTTCTGTATGGGGTGCACCTCAATGTAAAGAAAACAAAAATCCTTACCACTGGACCAAGAAATAGCATCATTATAAATGGGAAAATATTGAAGGTGCCCAACACTTCATTTTGGTTGGATCTACAATCAACACTCATGGAAGCGGCAGTCAAGAAATCAAACCAGTGATTGCACTAGGCAAATCTGCTGCCGAAGACCTCTTTAAAGTATTCAAGAACAAAGTTATCAGTTTGAGGACTAAGCTGAACCTGAACTAAGTTATAGTATTTGAAATCACCTCATATGCATGGGCATAGAAGAAGGAATATGGTAGAAAAACTGATGCATTTAAGTTGTGGTGTTGGAGAAGAAAATTGAAAGTACCTTGGACTGCCAGAAGAACAAACAAATCTGTCTTGGAAGAGGTATAGTCAGAATACTCCTTAAAAGCCAGTATAGTGACATTTCAGACATGTTATTAGGAGAGGCCAGTCCCTGGAGAAGGGCATAATGGTTAGCAAAATTTGTTGTTGTTGTCACGTGCCATCGAGTCGGAACCGACTCATAGCGACCCCATGTACAGCAGAACGAAACAATGTCCGATCCTGGGCCAACCTCACTACTGCTGCCACACTTGAGTTCATCAATGATGCCACCTGGCTGATCCATCTCATTAGAGGTCTTCCTCTTTTTCTCTGACCCTCCACCTTACCCAGCATGACATCCTTCTCCAACGATTGTCTCCTCCAGACAACATGTCCAAAGTATGAGAGACGAAGCTTAGCCACCCTGGCCTCCAAGGAGCACTCTGGCTGCACTTCTTCCAAAACAGTTGGCAAAATGGACGTCAGCAAAAGAGAGGAAGACCCCCAGTGAGATGGATTTGGCACAGTGGCAGCAGCAATGGGCTAAAGAGTAACAACAGTTATAAGGATGGTGCAGGACCGGGCAGTGTTTCATTCCATTATGCATAGGGCACTATGAGTCTAAGTCAACACAAGGTCACCAAACATAACAACATACCATGAGTCAGAATCTAATTTATGGCTCTTAACAGTAACAGGAACACCTAACTATGTGAACCAAGTTGACCACTCTTAACATGCGTTTAGAAAAGCTTTTGTTCTGGTGATGTACTCCCTCTAGTGGATAAAAAGAGAGAATATATTGTATTTGAATCCTTCATTTCATGATTAGTTACAATTTCAATTTCTGAGCCCTAACTCTCTATAGTGCTGTGTGATAGTACACTGAACAGCAAGGTAGGTTTGAACTGCAAGGTTGGAGATTCAAGCTCATCAGCCGCTTCTCAAAAACCCTTTACAGGGTAACTATAATTTGAAACTGACTCGAATGCACTTAACAACAACAACACTGTTCTTGGAGTCCTGGTGTGGCACTGCAGGATAATGAACTGGAACACAAGGTTGGTTTGAACCACAGATTGGCAGTTCAAACTCACCAGCCACTCCTCAGAAACCCTATGTAGGGGTCACTATGAGTCGGAACCCACTCAATGGCAATTAACAATAACAACAGCAACTCTGTTCTTGAACTCTTGTTATGGAGCTGTAGGATCAGCACTGGACTGCCAACTACAAGGCCAGCAGTTCAAACCCACCAGCTACTCCTTGGAAACCCTATACTGGGTCGCTATGAGTCAGAACAAACTGAACAGCTCTTAACAACAATTCTGTTCTTTGACTCCAATGCTCCCTAGGAACCTGTAATTTTGTTGTTGTTTTGTTTTCACGTCCAGTTCACCAAGGCTTCATCAAGCATTCTATTAATCATTTTGTATTTTAATTTGTATTTGTCTTGTTTTCCCCATCATGATTCTCAACATCATTAAATCAGTCAGCCAATAAATATTTATTGCTGCCATGGCCCTGGGCCCTGGGGATATAATTCAAAATCCCCAAACAAAAAGGAACTTCACAGTTGTTGTTGTTGTTAAGTGCCTTTGAGTCGGTTCAGACCCATAGCGACCATATATAGGGTTTCTGAGGAGCAGCTGGTGAGCTTGAACTACCGACCTTGCAATTCAAATAGCTTTGTAATCTGCTGCATTAACCCACAGGTATCCTTTTTTCCTACCTGCCAGGCACTGAACTTAATATAGGGATTTGCCATCATTATATAACTGAATCCTCCCAACACCCTATGAGGAAACTGAGACACCCTAAGAAACCTGTTCAATGTGACGCAGCTAGTGAAAGGTGGGCAACTCTTTTTTTATTTTTAATGTTTTATTGTGAATTATGTGATAGTTTACATGGGAGAACATTAGTTTTACATTCATTCTATCGTATATTATTTTATTGCCACGGTTACAATCCCCTCCAGGCATCATCAACCAACCAAAGGGTATACCCTGCAAGTCTGCCCCCCCCGGTTGTCAGCACACAGCCCCTCTCCCTCTCTGGGTCTAAAGTCCCCAGCTGCTCCATCTCTCCACATCATTGGAGGTGAACAACTCTTGAAAAAGCTTTCCTGACCATACAGTCAGCTACAGATCACTCAGTCTCTCTGAACCTGTGGCACAGATAGGCTTTTTAAAAATTCTTTTTAATTATCTGTCTCCTCCAAGTCAGACATCAGTTCCATGAAGCACTTTAGAGTTCAATTGTCCTGAGCCGAATTCTCTGTTTATTCATTTATTATTCAGTCATTTAAACAACAAGTATTTCTGGAGACCCAACATTGGTCAGCTGCTGTGGTGGGAGATGTTCAAAGTGCTGGGGTTATAGCAATGCCCAAGGGGACAAGGACCCTCCTCACCAATGCACTCTACTATTTCCATGAGTAATCAAAATGATTTTAAACATATCAAGGAACACCTAACTAGTTGGCTTAGCTAGGTTGTTTTAACACGACAGGCCCTCATGATTTTCTTAACAGGTAGGGTGGTACCAATGGTTAATAGGCCCAGCTGCTAACTGAAGGCTTAGATGTTCAAGTTCACCGGGAGTTGCCTCAGAAGACGACTACTTCTGGATCTACTTCTGGGAATTTTGCCATTAAAACTCCTATGAAGCATAGTTCTATCCTGCTATTGTCATGAGTCAGGGTCGACTGGAAGAGTGACTGGGTTTTTAGGTGAAGGAAAGCCCAAAGCAAATCCACTGCCTCAGAGCCGATTCCCACTCATAGCAGCCCTATACAGGGTTACTGAGACTGTATCTCATCTTTCCCCAGTCATCAAACTTGTGGTCAGCAGCCTAATGCCTAACGCGCAGTGTCACCAGGGAGCCTTAGGTGAAACAATGCTGTTGTTGTTGTTGTTGTTAAGTGCCGACAAGTCAATTCCAACTCCGAGCAACCTTGTATAGTGTTTCCGAGGGGCAGCTGGTAAGTTTGAACCACCAACCTTACTGTCTAAACTGACCTTGCAGTCTAGCGCTTATCCTATAGCACCACATCAGAATGGGAGTCTAAAATTAACAAGATCTGATTCTTTAGAAGATTTCAAATCTTTCAACAGATTCTCACTCACCACCTCTCCTGAATTTTTCAATTAGAGTAGATGATAATGTACATTCTCTGAAGATTGAATTCTCCTTGTGAGGTCATCTATACTTTGGTGGTGGAGAGTGGTGGACAGATAAAAGAATGCTGCTGAATCATTTTATAAGGAGCTCTGGTCGTGCAGTGGTTACGAATTGGGCTGCAAATCTTAACATCGGCAGTTCAAAACTACCAGCTATTACATGGGAGAAAGATGAGGGTTTCTGCTCCCGTAAAGATTTACAGCCTTGGAAAACCTATACAGGGTCGCTTTGAGTTAGAATCAACTCCACAGCACATAACAACAATGAATCATTTTATGAATAGAATCTAATGCCAGTAGACATGGATCCATTTTTCTGTTGTATTTTCTTATTTATTTCACAGGCATTACTTCCTCAATCTTTATATGCTCCATACCATTATTTGCCACTCACCAAGGGATTTAAGAGAGTGCTAGCTATCATTGAAATCTATTAACCTTTCTGTGTGTTTGAAAGTCAGTAGCTTTCATAGTCTAGGTTGCCAATCACAGACTGGTAAATATTGACAGAGTGGTCCTGCCATTTTTGAAGTGCTTGTGGCTTGAATAAATGTTTGCTCATGTTGCAGCACTGCCCAGGCAATTACTAGGTGATGAAGCAGGAACACCTCCCAGTGCTAGAACCAACCAGCAGGGAAAATCTCTGGGTGCAATAACAGCTTTTAGAATGAGATCTATCTCCATCTAATCTTTTGTTCCATGTTTTAAAGCAGTGTTGGTTGCCAGTGTCTGTTTCCATTACAAAAGGTAAAACAAATCCAAAGGAGAAAACCAGGAAAAGTTTATTTCAGGCCAAAACCAAAACCACTGAGCCACTTCCGACTTAGACTGATCCTACAGGATAGAATAGAACTCCTTTGGGTCTCCAACACTAAATCTTTATGGGAGCAAACAGCGTCATCTTTCTCCCACACAGTATATGGTGGGTGTTAACAGTCTTTCACTGAACAGCCCAACACTTAACCCACTACACCACTAGGACACTTTTATTTCAGGCTAGTTATATAGTGAGGGTGACCCAGGATCGGGCAGTGTTTCATTCTGTTGTGCATTGTTGTTGTTGTTGTTGTTAAGTGCCGTCGAGTCGGGTCCGACCCATAGCGACCCTGTACAGGGTTTCGAGGGTGTAAATCTTTACGGGAGTAGAAAGCCTCATTTTTCTCCCGCGGAGCGGCTGGTAGTTTCGAACTGCTGACCTTAAGGTTCGCAGCCCGATTCGTAACCACTACACTACCAGAGCTCCTTTTCTGTTGTGCATAGGGTTGCTATAAGTCAGTATCAACTCGATGGCACCTGATAACAACATTATAAAAAACAAAAATACTACCCAGGAGTATCACAAATCAAAAGGTTTAACCTCTTATTCAACCTTTATTAAAGGCATAGGGGTAGTTCCTCTCGTCTTGATGAATTTGGGTATGTGGAGTTATTATCTAAAGATTGTTGTTGTTAAGTGTCATTGAGTTGATTCCTACTCATAGTGACCCTGGATAGGCTTTCTGGGGAGTTAGTGGATTTGAACCACCAAGCTTGCAGTTCAAACCAACATTGTAGTTGAGTGCTTATCCTACAGCGCCACACCAGCATTGTATTTTAAGGATGGTGCAGGACCGGGCGCCATCTGTCCCTGTTGTGCATAGGGATGGCACCTAACAACAACAATATCCTATTCTGAGAAGCCAAGATACCAGTTTCTAATAGGATTAAATTGCTCTTGGTCATTAACTATATTTTCACATACTAACTTCCTTGCTAGAGTCCTGATGTGGTGATGTAGGATCAGCACCGAAGTGCTCATTGAAAGATCAACAGTTCAAACCCACCAGCGGCTCCTCAGAAACCCTATACAGGGTTGCTATGAGTCAGACTCAACTTGATGGCACTTAAGAACAACTTCCTTGCTAAACTTGTCTCCAAGAGGTGGCACCTCACTCTACAAAGATTCTTTAAGAAGGATCTTCAACCTCTAAATGCTTCCTTCTACTTTTCTGTGCCTCTTCACCAACTGGGTCAACTTTCACCTCCAAGCAGATGAGTCCCATCTCTTTATAATTCTTCCAAACTTTAATCACCTATTCCAATTACCTTCTGGGTTGTTGGAATATATACCTATATCTGGATTTCTCACCTTGCTGGAAGCTCAACTAAATTAATCCCCAAATCTGCTCTAATTTCACAATCATTGCCAAAGTCCTATAGATTATATCTATACAATGGGTTTGGGATCTATCTCTCCTCTCAGTTTCTGATACTCATAATTAAGTTGTCCTTACACTTTATGTCTTGTTGTTGTGTTGTTGGTAAGAGCGTGGAGTTAGTTCCAAGTCATAATGACACTGTGGTTTCAGAGCAGTGGCTGGTGCGTTTGAATCACCAACTTTTGGTCTAGTGCTTACCCTATAGCACCACACTGGGACTTCTATTTTGGAATACTTTAAATCTTTTTTGTTTTTTTGAAATATTTTTTATTGTGAATTGGTCCAAGGTTTACAGAGTATATCAGATATCAGTTTTCCACTCAACAATTCACAAATTTTGTTTCATATCATTGATGCCCAACTATCCCCACAATGTGACCTCATGTATCCCACTTTTTCCGTTTCCATTCTTCCTTATTTCCTAACCCTTCTTACCTTCTGAACTTTGTCCTTGAGCAAATGCTGCCCTTTCCATATGAAATGCTTGATTATTCTAAGGGGTGTGTATCTCCTTAGCGTTATTGTTCACTTTATAGACCTGTCTATTGCTTAGTTATGGAGTCCTGGTGCAGTGCTGTGGATGAATGTGATGGACTGCAAAGTCAGTTTGAACCACAAGGTCAGTGGTTCAAACTCACCAGTTGCTCCTCAGAAACCCTATACAGGGCCGCTTTGGATTGGCACCATCTTGATAGCATTTAACTACAACATTGTTCAGTTGAAAATTGAGCTACAGTGATGAGGTGATTTCCAGGCCTGAAAGATGACTGAAGACCACAGTCTTGGAGGCTTCACCAGTCTCTAGACAACCAGTGATCCTGTTCTATTTTTATAATTTTGAGTTTTGTTCCACATCTTTGACAGTGTATCTAGAATATTCTAATGTGATCCCTTTCAGAGAAGGAAGTAGTGGTAGCCAGACACCATCTCGTTTTTCTGGTCTCATGGTCACGGAAGCTAAGGTTCTCATGGTCCGTTCTTTAAAGCTCTTTATTCAAATATACTGCTACATGAAAGCTGCTAGGCATCTCCGTAAGTGCAGCTGTAGTTGATTAATATGCTGCCCGACAACCTTAAGTAGTCTCCTAGAAAATGAAACAGAAACCTGCCAGCCCAGCCCGGCCCACCCATCCATCCATGGTTCTCCACAGGATGGTCCTACCTGGCTGATTCTTAGACATACACTAGCCTCTCACTAAATTTGGATTTTCATCCTCCCCTAAACTAACCAAGGAGCCCTGGTGGGGCAGTCATTAAGGGCTGGGGTGTTGAGTAGTTTGAACTCATTAGAAGCTCTGTAGAGAAAGGTGTGGTAGGCTGATACTGTAAACATTATAGCCTGAGGGCATGTCTGCTTTGTCCTATGAGATCGCTGAGTCAGAACTCACTTTAACAGAAATGGGTCTAAACTAACCTGTACTTTCCTGTTTTCAAGTGCTGTCTCATGTAGTCCCTTCTTCTTGGTATGCCAATCTCAACTCCATCTTTCAGAAATCCATCCATTCTGAAAGCCTTCAGCTCAATTCAAAAGCCAACTTTCCAGGAAGTCCTGAGAGTTTTTCCTTCAGAACTTCATAACACAATGTTGGTCTTACTTTCCTTATTTTCTTTTTTGTGGTATTATAAGCATTAGAGAGACCTGGCATGGCGCTGTGGGTTAATGCGCCAGACTGCAAAGCCATTCAAACTGCAAGGTTGGTGGTTCAAGCTAACCAGCTGCTCTTCAGAAACCCTACACAGGGTCACTATGGGTCAGGATCGAATCAACGGCACATAACAACAACCACATTAGAGTCCTGGTGTGGCGCTGTAGGATAAGCACTTGACTGCTAACCACAAAGTTGGCGTTTCAAACTCGCCAGTCACTCCTTGGAAACCCTATGCAGGGTCACTGAGTCAGAACTGACTCAATGGCACTTCACAACTCTAACAGCATAGTGATTGATTTACTCGTCTTACTCACCCTACACTCACACTTGCACACACTTCTCCAGGTCTCCCTGTCAACATGGTTCCAACTCACTGCGACCTTATGTACAGCAGACTAAAATACCACCCAGTCCCTCACCATCTCTAGGACGGTTGGTATGTTTGTGTCTGTTGTTGTGGCTGCTGTGTAAATGCATCTCATGAAGGGTTTTCCTCATTTTTATGGACCTCTATTGAACATGTTGTCCTTTTCTAGCGATTTGTATTTTCTAATGACTCAAAATAACCATGCCAAAACTTCCTTGAAGCACCAATGTTGTGGTAACAGTCCAGTGCTTATCCTATAGCACCACACCAGGACTCCACATGTGTTACTATTGCTGTTAAGTGCCATCCAGTCGGTTCTGACTCATAACAACCCTGCATAGGATTTCCAAAAAGCAGCTGGTGGCTTTGAACTATAGTCAGCAGCCTTATTCTCCAGTGACACACCAATGTTACTTGTTATTGTTAAGTGCCATAGGTTCTGACTCATAGTGACCCTGTATTGGGTTTCCAGGGCGTGGCTGGTGAGTTTGAACCACTGACCTTGGGGTTAGCAGTCCAGTGCTGATCCTACAGAGCCACATCAGTGCTACGTGTTGTTGTTAAGCGCCATCAAGTACGCTCTGACCCATAGTGACCCTGTGTAGGGTTTCCGAGGAGCAGCTGGTGAGTTTGAACCATCGACCTTGCAGTCTGGCGTATTAATCCACAGGGCAGGTGCTACTAATGAACTACATATTTATCACAAAGTTTCCCAGTGGGAAATCTAGTCAATCACATCTATAAAAGGGATTCATACATTTTTGTGTGTATCCAAATCACCTGAAGACCTTATAAAATTAGAATCACTCATGCCCTACAGGCATAATTTTAATTCTATACATCTATTGCGAAATCTTGGAGTTTACATTTTTTGCAAGTTTCTGTGTTTTCCTAAGGCAACTAAAATTTTGGAAACCATTGATCTCTCATAGAAAAACAAACCAAATACTCAGGATTAGCATTACAGTTAAGGTTAGAACTCAGGACAAAAGCAATTATTTTTGATATTCAGATTATAGGGGGTGGACAACAAAAATTGGTGAGGAAAGAAAAAATGGAGTCCTTACAGAGATATGAGAAGGGGAGGGCCAGGGGCAGTTGCTAATAATAACCTTCATAGTTAAGCTTTTACATGATTAGTGAAAGGAATTATGTTAAGATTTGGTGAAGTAGGAGTGGGGATGCAGGTGATAAGTGTACCCCAGAAACTGCTGGTTTTGTATTGGGAGGTTTTTGAGTTTTGGGTTTAGGGGTTTTGCTTATTTATTTGTTTTGACAATTTGACTTGACCTAGCCTAGGCAATGAAAAGGCTTGTTGATGTCTCCATCTCATTATCTTTATCCCTAGCCCAAACTGAAGAGCATCTCGGGAAGACTGTCAGCAAAAGCGTACAAGCTTCAGGGCTATCTGAGCACTCAGGTTTGTCTGCAAACTATAATTTAGTGTTGGATGAATGCTATCTGGTTAACCTTATCTTTAAAGTTTATTCTCTAAAAAAATTTATTATCCTGAGGGCTTAAATTGTGACATTGGGAGCAGGCAGCGGGAGGAAGAATAAATATGACCTGAGCTGGTCCTCATTATGTTAATTATTCTTTTGGAAGAGCTCTTTGTTGCTGTAGTCTAGGTTACCGCTGAGTTGGTTCAGACCCATAGCGACCTTGTATGGGCTTTCCAGGAGAGACTAGAGGGTTTGAACGGCAAACCTTGCAGTTAGCAGTCCAGTGCTTATCGTACAGCGCTGTTAAAAAAATGAAACAAAACAAACCTTGCTGTTCATTTCCACTTTTGGCAACTCCGCATTTCAGAGCAGAACTTCACTCCATAGGGTTTTCACAAGCTGTAACTTTACGGGAAGGAAGACTTCCTGAGTATCACAAATGAGCAGGCATTTGACTACTAGCTGAAAGGCTGGGAGTTGAACATACCTAGATATACAATTGTGAGGATGGCGCAGGACTGGACAGTGTTTTGTTCTGTTGTGGATGGGATCATTGTGAGTTAGAACAGACTCCAAGGCAGCTAACAGAAGTGCCTTGGAAGACAGACCTGCCAGTCTATCTGCTTCCAAAAGGTCACAGCCTTGAAAACCCTTGAAGCAATTAAACTCTGACAGACATGTGATCACCACGAGTCAAAAGTGACTCCACGGCAACTAATAGCAATGATCTTATAAACATAACTCACCAGGTCTTTCTTCTGGGGCACTATTGGGTGTATTTCAACTGACAGCCTTCTGGTTAATGGTTATGTTTGTTTTTAGTTACCCTAAACCATCTAAAGAGTCCTGGTGTGGTGCTGTGGTTAATGCACTGGACTGTAAAGTCAGTTTGAACCACAAGGTTCAAGCTCACCAAGTGCTCCTCAGAAAACTCTATCTTATACAGGGTCACTATGAGTCAGAACCCACTCGACAACATTTAAAAACAACAGCAACAACAATACATCTAAAGTTCTCAATGTGGTAAAGGTTTGATTAATTAGCGTGATTACATAAAGTGCCACTCATTGCAATTTTGAAGCAGAGGACACATGATGTATTTCATTACATTTTTCAAATCTTGCATCTTGCCACTTGGAATATGAAGAGAATGTGCAAGACTTTGGTGGTGTTTTGTAGTTTTATTTGTTTGTTGTTTTTTCATAAATCAATTAATAACAGGTATGGTGGTGGTGGTTATGTGCTGTGGAGCCGATTTCAACTCATAGTGACCCTGTACATGGTTTCTGAGGCTGTAAATCTTTACGGGAGCAGAAAGCCTCATGTTTCTCCCATAGACCTGCTGGTAGTTTCAAATTGCTGACCTTGCAGTTCACAGCCCGATTCGAAACCGCTATGCTACCAGAGCTGCTATTAACAAGTATGGCCCCTTGTTTTTTCATAGAACAGATAGTTTGGGCTGGTTTTAGGCAATCTATTATTTATAGGCATAAAGTTACTATTTTCTAACCTGGGAATACAATAGTAAGATGGAGGCTGTTAGAGACTGAGATTTCATTCACCTGTACAACAAATATTTATGGGGGATCTGATATTTGCCAGGCACTGTGCCTAATGAGGAGATGTGACATTCCATAAAGAGTACAAGTTTGGAAACCCTATGAGGCAGTTCTACTATGTCCTATAGGGCCGTGAGGAGTCAAAAGGGATTTGATGGCAGTGGGTTTGGGTTTTTATGGTGCCCAACAAAAGAAGCACAGCGGTTAAGCAGTCAGTTGCTAAAAGATTTGGTGCACCAAACCTGCCAGCTGCCTCATGGGGAAGATAGAGACATCTGCTTCCATAAAGATATGCAGTTTTGGACACCCTATGGGTAGTGCTAAAGCTTCAGTATGAGTCGGAATTGCTTTGATGGCAACGAGTATAGGTTTTTCGTGCCAAATGATGAGAATACAGAGTGGCCAAAACACTGCTTCCATGGCGTTTTCATCATGTCTTTACAGACAAGAAAAGAGGCAATCATATCACCATGTGGTGAGTAGTTTGAACATAGAAACAAAGTGAAGAGGAAACTAAAAACTAATAGGAAGTTACATCCAAGCTAAGCTATAACTCTGTAGGTAGAAGTGAAACAGATCAAAACATATTAAGCATAGATAAGGATGGGATTCGAAATGAAAGCTAGGATGGTGTTACCAAAGGCACACCAGCTTATTTCAAAAAGTTTATGAGAGAGAATAAGGTATGTTGCTGAAATTAATCCAATCTAAACTCTGGTAGTATAGTGGTTACAAATCAGGCTGCTAACCTCAAGGTCGGCAGTTTGAAACTACCAGCTGTTCTATGGGAGAAAGATGAGGCTTTCTGCTCCCATAAAGATTTGCAACCTCCGAAAGCCTGTGCAGGGTTGCTATGAGTAGGAACCGATACCATGGTACTTAACAACAACAACCACCTTTACATGGTATATATACATAGGGCTGAGGCTGAAAACACTGAAAGATAAGGAGAAGGCCAGATCTTGAATGGTCTTGTAATCTATATTAAGGGATTTAGTCTTTATCCCAAAAGAAATGCAGAGCCATTAAATTGGTGACCATTTCTTTACACTGAGAAAGATTACTTGACCCACCAAATCCCTCAGATCTTCCCTTTGATCATATGTAAGATTAGATAAGTGATGTTAAGGATCTAATATTTTAAGAGTCTAAGAAAGTGAGGCCTGCTGTTGTTGTTAAGTGCTGTTGAGTTGCGTTCTGACCCATAGTGACCCTGTATAGAGTTTCCAAGGAGCAGCTGGTGAATTTGAACCGCAGGCCTCCTGGCTCAAGCGGACTTTGCAACCCAGAGCATTAACCACACCAGGAGTCCTAAAGTCACCAAAGTAAAGGAAATACTATTGAAGCAAAAATAAATGAAACAGACAACAGTAGAAAGAATCAATAAGACAAAGTTAGTTATTTGAAAGGATTAATAAAATTGGCAAACCACTGGCCAATAAAGTAAAAGAAGGGAAGATGCAAATAACATGAATAAGAAATGAAATAGGCAATTTCACAACAGAATCAACTGGAAAAATGGGGGGCGGGGTATAATAGCAGATTATTTTGAAGAATTGTACTACAAAAAAATTTGAAAACCCAGATTTCTAGCAATACATTACCTCAACAAACGAAAACAATCTGAGGTAAAAAATGTGAACAGATCTATCACACACACACACACAAAAAAAATTTTTTTTTTTTGAACTGGTCATTTAAAAAAAAACAAAAACAAAAACTTCCAACAAAAAATTCCTGGTCCAGTCAGCTCCACTGGACTACCACACATTCAGAGAACAGCTAACAGGGAATACTCCCAAATTCATTCTATGAAGTAAGCTAACTCTGATACTAAAAGTACACAAAGAAATCATTAAAAATTAGAATTATAGAACAATACTAAGAACTATAAGGTCGGCAGTTCAAGCTTACCAGTCACTCCTTGGAAAGCCTATACAAGGTCACTGTGGGTAGGAACCAACTCAACGGCACTTCATAATAACACCCCTCATAAACATAGACACAAAAATTCTCAGCAAAATCCTAGCTGATAGAATCTAACATAATATCAAAAAAATAGCATATCATGACCAAGTGGAATTCATACCAAACATACAAGGATGGTTCAACATTAGAAACACAATCAACACAATCCACTCTATAAGTAAAACGAAGGAAAATTACCACATGATCATATCAACTGATGCAGAAAAGGTATTTGACACAATTCAACACCCATTCTTTGTAAAAACACAGCAAAATACAAATTGAAGGGAAATCCCTCAACATAATTAAAACCAATGTCCAATATTATCTTCAATATAATAATGAAGACACTATTTGACCAGTGAACCCAGTATTTTTCTTTTTTAAATAATTTTGAGTTTTGTTACACATTTTCTCCCACTCTATCTGGGACCCTCTAATGCGATCCCTTTCAGGGAAGTTGGTAGCTGAACAATGTCCAGTTCTTCTGGTCTCAGAGTCATGGAGACTGATGTTCACATGTTTCATTAGTCCATTGGACAAGCCTCTGTATTCTTCTTTCCACACATGGAGGGACCAATAGCAGCACTTTAGATGGCCACTCATGAGCTTTCAAGATCCCAGAGGCTACTCAACCAAGCAGGAGGTAGAAGATTGTCTATGTGTACTATGTACTGCCAAATGACCATAGGATTAAGCCGGGTGCCTTTCATTATTTTAAGTTTTGTTCCACATTTTTCCTAAGGACAAGGTTGAGAAGGGACAGGAAGGTGGGAGGAATGCAAATAGGAACCACAGGAAAGAATGGGGATAACTGTTGTTGTATGGAGGAATTTGTAATCACTAAGATGAAAAATAAGGAGCTCTGGTAGTGTAGTGGTTACGAATCGGGCTGCGAACCTTAAGGTCAGCGGTTTGAAACTACCAGCCGCTCCGCGGGAGAAAGATGAGGCTTTCTACTCCCGTAAAGATTTACACCCTCGGAAACCCTGTACAGGGTCGCTATGGGTCGGAACCGACTCGACGGCACTTAACAACAACAAGAAGATGAAAAATAAAGTGTGACTTGCTAAATGTAAAGATGATGTTCTTAACGGGAATTAGAATTTGCCCAGAGAAATATGCTTCCTGTTAAATCTTTGTAGAGTACACAACCTCAGGTGGTATCTTGACTCCCCACCCAGAACCTTCTGAGTTGAGACATTCCCAGTTGAAAAAACAGCAAACCAACCCAGAATTGCTGGGAGAACAGAAGAATCTTTGACACCCATTGACCTCAGATGAGAGCGAGAAGAGGAAGGCCTGGCTGGTCTGAAGTTTAGAGAGATGTTAAACTCCTGAGTCCATGGACACTGACCTTCTCACTGGGGGCTAGAACTGAGAGTGAAGTGGCCAGCTGAGCTAATGTGCAGGAAGATGCTCATACTCCCCAACTTGCAGCTAGTACCCATCTGACCTAGCTTGGATGACGAGCTAACCAGAACTTGACCAGATGAGGATAAAGATGTTTGATACTGTGAGCAAGTGCAAATTGCTATGATTTGATGAACTGGACCTTTGCTTATGGATGCAGTTGCTCAAATTTTCAACCAGTATGGAAAGATTCTTCATATCAAGTAACAAGCTTGTTTCCTCAGTGCATTGGGTTATTGTTGTTATGTGCCATGGAATCAGTTCAAAATCATAGTGACCCTATACTGGCAATCTAGACATTGGTTATAAAAAATGGGGGGAGGGGGGAGCTGTAAAGGCACAAAATGGCTGGCTTACAAGCTTTCGTGCGTGTACTTAGTTTCAAAATAAGCCAGGTAAACTAAACTCCCCACTGAATAGTTTTCCTCTTCTCCAGATGGATCTTATGAAAGAAGATGGGGGATGATGCCGATAGGAATTTTATGATTCAATGTAGTTGTTAGCAGGATTAATTGTGATTGTCATAACTGTAATTATGTTTGTGTAACTAAAAGGAGCAGGGGTAGTTAATCTTTCATTTCAAAAATAAGACAATCCCAGCACGTCAAGAAGAGCATGAATGGAGCATGAGATCCTACCTAGAAAAGCGACAACAGCAGAGATGGTGGCAGAGAAAATGTCATGGAGAGATGGAGCAGCTGCAGGCTCTGGGCCCACGAACTGAGTAAGGCCCTGTGCCTGCGGGCAGGAGACTGGCTTGCAGAATGTGCCCTTAGACATTTAAATGAATATATATATATATTCATTGTACGTGAATATCAAATATTTTTGTGAAAAATAAGATGTAAAAGGGTAGTCACAGAGATGGTTGGTTGGTATGTGCCGTGGAGTTGGTTCCAACTCATAGCAACCCTCTATAGGGTTTCCAAGGCTGTAAATCTTTATGGGAGCAGAAAGCCTCATCTTCCTCCTGCAGAACAGCTGGTAGTTTCAAACTGCTGACCTTGAGGTTTGCAGCCTGATTCGTAGCCACTATGCTACCCGAGGATAATTGTTGCAGGGAGGGAACTGTAATCAGTGAGATGAAATGAAGTGTATAATCTGTTAATAGTAAAGCTGATGATCTTGTCTGTAAATCTTCACTCAATTCACAATAAAAAGCTAAAAAATAAAAACAAAACAAATGAAAAACCACCAGGCTAACTGGTCTGATACAGACTGGCAGAAATTCTGAGATTATGCCCTGTAGACACTCATTAAGCCTAGAATCAAATTCACCCCCTTTGGTTCAACTTTCAGCCAAATGAGACAGGCCTGTATTGTTAAATGCTGTCAAGTCGGTTCCGACTTATAGCCACCCTATACAGGGTTTCCAAGGAGTGACGATGGATTTGGACCAACTTGGTGGTTAGCAAGCCAGTGCTTATCCTACAGTGCCACACCAGGGCTAAAGACACCAGAGAAGTAGGAACTCCATTGATCAATCATTTCAGATTAAAAGGGTAGCATTTGCCCACGGATACAGCTCAGAAAGCAGCAGAAAAAAAAAAAAAAATACAGAATGGCAACAGTAAACACACAGAAGAAGGAAAAATGATGTTACACTGAGAGAACTGCAATCAATACCAAGAATCAAAAGGTGAATGAAAACCTATTTGCTCTGTAAACTTTCACTCAAATGATAATAGAAAGTTTTAAAAAGCTAAGGTATAAGAAATTTAGAATGGGAATTCCCCTCCCCCTTGCTTCTTGAAAACCCCCAAGAAGCTCCACATATGCATCCTGTCAATTTTGAGATGGTTCCCTGGATACGTTCAGTTTGAGATGGTTGGGCAAACATACTTTCACATGTTAGACCTTGAAGTCTAACATGTGAAAGTATGTTACCTGCCATGAGACACAATCAGTGGTTAATAATCTACAAGAGAGCTTCAAAAGTTCCTGAGAAAATCCCATTATCTTTTCATTTTTCTAAAAATTTTAGTAAAGTCTCCTTGTACTGTTCCCCACATACTTCACCCCCTTAGCTCAATTATTCAAGCAAAAAGTTTGTAAGGGAAAAGAGAAGTGAGCAAATAAATTCCTTTCTATGGCTACAGATGTGACCAGCTCTCTTAGCTAAGTAGAATATTTATAATGTTTTGTTATGTGGGTCATTTTAACAGGGATAGTAAAATCTATTGTGGAAAAGTTTCCTCAAGTAAGAAAAAACAAAATAGTTCATGTTTCATGACTAATGAATCCCTTTTTTGATGCTATCGATGTTATATAGATGTTAAGAATGCTAACATATAGGTCATTTGCATAGTAAGGATCTGCTTAAGAAAATGTGAATTGGCTCACAAAATAGAGTCTGAAAGAATCCTCCTGATTTCATTGTTGTATTATTAAACTCAAGAATCAGCTAGTTGAAGGAAAAATAAAATGCTTTGGCAATTAAAATTATCAACATAATTCTGTGTAGTTCGCCACCTAGTGTTTATTTGTGGAAGTGAAAATTTGTGGAGTTATAATAAAATTCAAATCACGTTCAACGGGTGGCAAATGGGTAACTCAAAGCAACATTTTGAATTTTTCCTATAATTTTTTTTTCTGGCGAAAATACACAAGGCAATATTTCATGTTTAAAACATGAGATCATACATTGGAGGAAGTGGAGAAAGGATAGGTTGAGTTGGCTACTTTTAAGGAATCAATTACTTCTAAGAAGCAATTAAGAACCAGTCAAGCAATTGACAGCAAGTCAATTCCATCTCATGGCACTCCATGTGAGTAGAAATGTACACCATAGGTATTCGATTGTCAGGACTTTCTTCCAGAGCACCTCTGGGTGCACTTGAGCTGCCAATATTTTAGTTAGCCTAAATGCGTCAGACTGCAGTCATTTGAACTGCAAGGTCAGTGGTTCAAGCTCACCAGATGCTCCTTGGAAACCCTATTCAGGGTTGCTATGGGTCAGAATCGACTTGATGGCACTTAACATTAACCATTAGCACCACCCTGAGAAGCGGTATAGTGTAGAAAAGACTTCTCAGTTCTGGATGTCCAAAAGCATCACCTGTCAAACACATATATATGGCCAGGCAACGCCTCAGAACTAGTCAATCAGTTTACTGGAGGAGACAAGCACATGTGTGCCTTAAGCCTCCCAGGTGATTCTAATGTGTAGCCAGAGTTGAGAACCACCGCGTAATGGGTTAAGAAGGGGGGGCCAGGGGGAGAGAGTCTCTCTATATGAATTTCATCACTTACTTGAGTCTCCTTGAGACAGAAACATGAGCAAATTAAACAATATCTATGTGTCTTGGTAAAATGAGGATAATAATCTTTCCTGAGATAACTCTGAAAATTACTGTTAAGTGTTTAGATACTACATTCCACTTAATAAATGCTTAAAAAAAAAACACACCACCAAGCCCACAGCTGCCAAGTCATTTCCAATTCACACCAACCCAATGTTGTTATGAAGTGCTGCTGTTACCAGGGAAAGGAGAATGAATCACTGTAACTTAAGAGGCAAATTTTAAAATTCAGCTCTTATTACTATACAGTATTCTGGACAGAAGAGATATAAGGAGAGGTTCAGGGAGTCCTGTCAAGAGCAAGTGTTTCAGTTTGGCTGGATTATTCAAAAGGAATGTTAGGTGCGGCCATCCTACTAACAATTTGGATAAAACAAATTGGATGTGGGGGGTAGGGAAATGGGAAAGTCGGTTCTGACTCATAGTGACCCTACACAGGGTTTCCGAGGCTGTAAATCTTTACGGGAGCAGAAAGCCTCATGTTTCTCCAGCGGAACGCCTAGTAGTTTCAAACTGCCGACCTTGAGGTTAGCAGCCCGATTCGTAACCACTATGCTACCAGAGCTCCTTGGAAAGTCGGTTAGAGGTTTTTAATTCCATGAGAGGGAGTGTGGTGGCTCCATCCGATAAGCACTGGACTGTGAACCACAAGGTTCACAGTTGAGCCCCCCAGCTGCTCCAGGAGAGAAAGATGAGGCTTTCTGCTTCCTTGAAGATTTACAAGCCTCAGGAAATGCAATACAGGGTAGCCATGAGTTGGAACCGAATGTACAGCAATTAACAACAATTTAGTAAAAATTTCTGCAAGGAAAATTAAGTTTGTTTGATGTTGTGCTGGGTTGACATTAAAGGAGAATGTCCAAAAAAGAAGCAAGAATTTCAGATAAGGAATTCAGAAGGGTAGTATGTACTGGATACAGATTTGGGAGACAGTAGCATGGATAGGATAGATGAAGTCAAGGGCCTGCATGAGTCCTCTCAGAGTGACTGGACAGCATCAAACACAAGATGACTAGCATGAAAGTCTACAGAATGCTTACATGCCAGCAGAAGAAACGACACTGAAGGAGAATGAGAAGTGCTTGAAGAAGAGACTGGTAAACATGTGGTTTTAAAAACAGAGTAAGTAAAAGGACCAAGGGTCAAGTAAAAGCGTCAAGTAAGCTAAAGGCAGAATAGAATTGGTTTCTGGAAACAGGGTGTCACTGGTAACTCCAACTAGAATCCCAGGGAGATGTAAATGGTTAAGCACTCACCTACTAAAAAGAAAGGCTGGCATTTCAAATCTACTCAGATGTACCTCACAAGAAAGACCTGGTGATCTGCTGAGATCATAGATACTGAAAGATAATCATAATACATTAGTAGGTAACCATAGGTAAGCACTGAATACTGAATTAGCAAGGGTTTTAAACATCATTTTACAGATAAGGATTAAAAGGAGATGGGAAGGGAGCATGGTGTGAGTTAACAGTACAAAACACTCACCTTCAGTCTTACCAAGTTAACAGACAATGTGTAATCAGTAAATAAAGATTTCACAGATTAGACCATCTATTATTTTTAAAGATGGAGTTTGGGGAGGTGGACTCAGGGACACGGTGAACCAGGTTAGGAAAATGACTGTTTTGAGCTCTGAGCCTTATAGTATCATTTAATTTTTTAACTAGGAGCATGTATTACTCAGATACAAACAAAAAGTACATACATTTTTTTCTAAATAAAGCAAGGTAAGGATGGGGTTATGAGCTTGAGAAAAACCGTTGGAAACAATTATTTTTTTCTTCTGTAAACATGATCTCGTAGGCTCCATACCAGATTTTTGAAATTGAAGGACGAATCACAATGACAGAGGCACACCTCTGAGATATTGCGGATTTGGATCCTGACCACTGCACCAGAGAAAGTATTGCAACAAAGAGAGTCACATAAATTTTTTGTTTTCCTACTAAATATAATCATTATGTTTATACTATATTCTATTAAATATGCAAGAGCATTATGAAAAAGTTTGAAATATTCTAAGAATTACCAAAATGTGACAGACACAAAGTACTGTTGAAAAAATAGCACTCACAGATTTCCTCAAAGCAGGGTTGCCACAAACTTTAAATTTGTAAAAAGAAGAAGAAAGAAAAATGCAGTATCTACGAAGCATAAAACAAACAAACAAACAAACAAAAAAAAAAAAAAACGCAGTAAGGCTGTGTATCAGACACGTTACTAACCGAGACATTGTAAACCATTTTAAGAGGGATTCAAAATGAGCAACAGCTTCATAATGAAGTACATACAAAATGAGCTCATTTTTGTTTGAAAAAGAGGGTTCAAATGTGTACACTTCATATATGTATGTATGGGATGTATGTGTACAAACAGGAAGATGGTATATCCTGCTTGTATATTATAAATGTTATCCTAAAGAGTCCTATTCACAAAATAAGATATACAAATTATTTTTGAATAATTGACTCATCAATCATCCTTCTTCAGTGTCTACAGAAATGTCAGCCAAAAATACTCAACTACATTAAAACCGAAAAGATTAAAAAGCTACCTAATGAGGGCAGAAAGCCTTTAGAAAAACTGGAAAAGTATAGGCAAAAAATGACATATACTCAATCACAACTCCAAGTTTCAAATATTTATAATCCAATACAAAATCCCTGAAAGCAAACTATACACCTCAGTAACATGAATTATTAATTACATTTTACTTAAAATTTTATTTATGATACTCTTAATTAAAATAAATTGTAAAAACCTATTTTAGAATACAATGAGATATTTTAAGTGCATGCAATCAACTGAACAAATTGAGTAATTATAATCTCCATCTTAGTATCATACATTTACTATATTAGAGATGCAAGGCAATAAAATAACCACTGCCTTGAAAACCTGGAGTCCTGATGTGCAACTGTGGGTTAATGCACTGAACTGCAAAGTTGGTTTGAACCACAAGGTTGGCAGTTCAGGATCACCAGCAGCTCCTCAGAAACCCTATACAAGGTCGCTATGGGTGGGAACCAACTTAATGGCACTTAACAACAATCTTGAAAACTTTACAGAAGCAATTTTTATTCTATGAAACATAAGACTCACCTAAGCCTGTAGCAAAACTTCTTTAAAGCTGGTCTTATGTGAAAAGACAGGGCTAAACAATAAATTAATTCTTTAACAATATGAATTATTAGCAAGTACAATTTTCTTTTTGAATTTGAATTAGTCAATGAATTTTATTTTTTCAGTTTTTATTGTGAATTGATTGATAGTTTACAGGAGAGAACATTAGTTTTACACTCAAACCATTGTATTTCGTTTCATTGCAATGATTACAATTCCCTCCATGCATCATCATTCAACGGTATTTTAAGCCAATAACTTTTAAGGGATAATGGCTGAATAAAATCTAGCAGAAATAAAAAGAGTTTGGGAAAAAAACAAATAGTTCAATACTAGCAAAACAGTGCATTTGCCAAGTTCTAGTTTTCCAATGCACAAATAGATTAGTCTACACATCTTGAAACACAAGTTTTGACTTTAGTAAAATGATATGCTCTATCTAATTATACCAGATAGCTCATGAGTTTATATAAAATCTTCTTACACAAGCACTTTATACTGAATCCAAATGAATACTGAAATGCAGTGCTGTGGCCAATAAATTGCAGAAATGTCCATTAAGTGTCCACATAATACTGATTAAATGCTCTTAGGAAATTTTATTCGGAGGTATTGGTAACTTGAAATGGCACAGTAATGTTAACGCAATGGTAAATGAAATGTTGAAAAGGTTAACCACATAATCTTTCCTCCAAATTCTGAAGCAACAATATAGAATAGTGGCTTATTATTTTATGTATCTGTTATAACTAGGAAATGCCGCTTTCAAAGTAATTTATTTTTTAGTGCTTATTTTTGAAGAGCCTGCTATTGGGCAGGCACTGTGCTCTGTGGTGCATGTACCATGCTGAACAGTACAGATAGGTTCTCTGCAAACAGTAAAACCTTGGACTAAGGAGTACTCCTTATAACCTTATAAAATCAATTCAATATGGCTTTTGGAATTCAATAGAAAAATTTTTTCCAGAAGTTTATTTTTTAATTAAGAGTGCTATAAATAATAAGTCACTATTTCAGAAAAACATAAATACTTAATAACTCAACATTGCAAATTGGCTACTGCAATTGATAACCTATCTCATGGACAGTATTGCCTTGGTATTTTTCTCAAAGTATATTCTTACACACAAAACTTTCCCAAACAATGAAACTAATAGTTCATCTATCTTTAGTAAAATAAGGAATATGTTCCAATATTTTCATACTGGACATCAAACACAGTTTAAGCAATTCATTATAACTTTGAAACACATGTCCTAAATTCTGTAACATCATCAATGCATCAAAAATTCAGGGAAAATGAAGTTCAGGTGAATATGTTGAAAGTGTTGTAATTAATCTTCGTCGTCTCTTTGAAAAGATATTATCTGAATTTCTTTGGCTATCCTTTCAGCTAATGTTCTACTACTTGCAGCAATTATTCTTCGTGACATCAAATCAAATGGTCCACCTGAAATCAAATCAAATCAAATCAAATATGGGAAAAGGTTATACTTTGTATAAAAGTAATTAACAGAAATTTGACACTCCATCAGTAGCACACATGCACACACAAACTCTGTCATATAGCCACAATATTTAAAGTTTGGCTCTAGATAAATATTTTCTAAAAACCTTTTTAGGGACCACGGTAGATGTAGAGGATAAGCACTGGACTGTGAACCGAAAGTTCTGTGAGACAGTAAAAATAAGGCTTTCTAATTCCACAAAGATTTATAGCCTGGGAAACCCTATACATACAGGGTCACTAAGTCTGAACTGACAAAAACAGACACCACTTGGTGAGTCTCAATTCAAACCAGTCTGAAAAAACACCTTTTCTTTTTTCTTTTTTTCCTTCATGCCTTATTACTCTTAACACCTTTTTGTTAAGACTCTATGAGCTGAAAATTTGGCTTCAGTGAATTTTCATACTATTCTCCTTCCCAGTTCCTAAATTTCTTTATTGCCGTTTCCAGATATGAATTCCTTTATCCCAAGTTTATTCACTTTAAGAATTAGTCAGTTCAGTCTTTTGAGTCTTGGTTTCCCTGGCATACCATTATAAAATAGACACTTGAGGGGGAGAAAAAGGAATAGCCAGAAATACCACCACAGAAAGCATGTTAGTTGGTCTTCTGCATATAACTGATAATTGTTGTTGTTATGTGCTGTGGAGTGGGTTACGACACATAGCGACCCTGTACTAGGTTTTCAAGGCTGTAAACCTTTACGGGAGCAGAAAGCCTCATCTTTCTCCCACGGAACAGCTGGTAGTTTCGAACTGCTGACCTTGTGGTTCGCAGCCTGATTCACAACCACTATGCTACCAGAGATCCTTAGATAACGTTTTGTTGTTGTTATGTGCCGTGGAGTCGATTCTGACTCATAGTGACCCTGTACAGGGTTTCCAAGGCTGTAAATCTTTACGGGAGCAGAAAGCCTCATCTTTCTTCTGAAGATTGGCTGGTAGTTTCGAAATGCTGACCTTGAGGTTAGCAGCCGATTCATAACCAGTATGCTTGTAATACCTAAAATGGGGCTACAACGTGCCCAGTTAAGGAGACTTCCTGAGGAGCCTTTGCATTACATAAGACCATAGGTGGAATCCTGAACCCCATCCAGAATCTTCTGAGGTGGGAAATTTCCACTTGAAAGGACAAGCAGACCAACCTAGAGCAGCTAAAACAGAAGATACTTCTTGAAAGAAAAACCGACAGGAAAAATACGAAACAATATAGGCAGTCTGACTAATTACTACAAGAACAAGCAAGTGGCTCACCCAGGAGACATCAAGGCAAGTAGTCGGGTCCCTCAGGGCAAACCCCCTTCCAAGACTAGGACTCAATGGGAATACACACTCTGATTGGTGACCATGTTCGTCACTGATAAGGGGAAGTGAAGGAAAAACAGCAATGAAGCTGAGAGCTAAGCCCTACAACGTTCAATAGACTCTTGTGAACCCAGGTGAAGACTTGGTCGGCCAGCAGTGTGGCAAGACTTGGAGACTCTTCAGTCCAGAGTCAGTGACATAGCCACAGAGGACTACAGTGGAGAGTGACGCATCCAGCTGATAAGAAGAGAGGGCATGTGCCCATAACACCCATAACACTTCCAGATAATACCCAATTGACCTGGCTTCAATGACTGCATGATCAGAGCTCAACTAGAAGAAGAAAGAAGAGGAAAAAAAGAGTAATCTGATACAATTTGATGAACTTGACCTACACCTATGGATGCAGTAGCTCAAGAGGGAACAAATCTTTACAGAGAGGATCATTCCCAACCCCTCCATACACAGAGTAAAAAGGGATGGGCAACTTGGACACTGGCTACACAAAATGGGGGGGGGGGGGGCTACACAGGCAAGAACTGACTGGCTTACAAGCTTTCAAGAGGGTACCTAGATTCAGAGGGTGTGAAGGAAGGTAGACTCTCCACTGAGTAGTATCTAATCTGTGTGGGCGGGGCTAAGGAAAGGAGATGGGGATAGGTCCCTGTGGTACAATGGTGAATAATTGTTATCAGGATTGACTGCAAGGCTTGGAAATGTAAAGGTGGACATTTTGTAGCAAAGGGAGGGGAGTGATCAACTATGCAGTCCAGGAGAGGAGATCCCTGGAATCATCAAGGGAGAAGAGTAGAGTGCGAGACCCTATCCAGAGAAGCAGTGACATTAGAGATGGAAGCAGAGACAATGACATAGCCATATGGAGCAGCCGGGGACTCTAGACCCAGAGAGGGAGAGGGGCTGTGTGCTGACAATTGGGAGGCAGGCTTGCAGGCTATACCCTTTGGTTGGTTGATGATGCATGGAGGGGATTGTAACCATGGCAATGAAACAATATATGATAAAGTGAATGTAAAGCTAATGTTCTCCCATTTAAATTATCACATATTCTCATTAAAACATTTGAAAAAAACAAAAAAAAAGGATCAGTGAGTTCAAAACAACTATCTAAACTAAGCCCAAGGCAGAAAATGATACTAAAGGAAGTCTGTCCTGGATTATCACAATCAACACTCAGAGTTCTTTGTAAGTGTACTGGTTCTAGAATCTTCTAGACCTCTACTACAACCACTGAAAGTTCCTGACACATTTGTAGAGGTTTACACACTTATTAATGAGCTCTAGTAGAATAGTAGGTTACACTTTAGAAAGCTAACTGCAAGGTCAGCAGTTTGAAACTACCAGCTGCTCCTCGTGAGGAAGGTGAGGATTTCTGCTCCCATAAAGATTTACAGGCTTGGAAACTCTACAAGAGGATGCAATAAGTGGGAACCGATTCCATGGAACATAGCCACCACCACCATTAGTCACTTATTGTTCATGTATTCCCACACAACCATAAGCTTTGTAGTCCTGCCTCTACCTCAAATGTGTTTATTTTCATTTTGCAGAAAATTTTATGACTTGTATTTTTTTGCTAATAAGACTTGAAATAAAATATATGTAAGATTTTTTTTCTTTCAAATAGCCACACAGAGGAAAGTACAAGTGGGAAGACAAATAGTGCCCCATAGTTTACCTGTTACATCCATCAGCACACCACCAGCTTCAGTAACAATAATGCCGGCTCCGGCCATATCCCAGCAGTGAATTCCCATTTCATAATATGCATCTGCTCCTCCAGATGCCACAAGGCACATATTAACAGCTGCTGTTCCAACACCCCGGATCCTAACAAGTAACATTTAAAATTTCAATTGGAAAAAATAGTCCTTTCAAATAAGATATCGTTCCTTAACTTCACTTTATTAAGAGTTAAGTGAGATAACCTGAAGCAACGTAGAAAACAAATGTTTTTTAAGAAGCTTATAATTTTACAAAATATTAAAAATCTATCATGGTATCTTGAAACAATCAAGAGGTTAAGTATTTTTGAAAAGGTGGTAAGATTTTGCAATAAAATATTTAAAATCTAATTATCATGGTGTGCTATAAACGTCAATATTAATCCTCCCAAAGCAATCATTTAATGATATAAACTTTAAAACAATGATATAATTAATTTTTCAGGAAAAATATCCACCAAAACAATAAATGCTGCAATTGTTCTCTTAATGGCATGCATGCATATTTGTATGTATCTAAACCCAAGGACTACAGATTGTATGGTTTTAACTGCAAACATGTATACACATCAATACAAGTACTGTCTAAACCAAACCAACAAGCCAAATCCACTGCCATCCTGTCAACTCCAAGTGGTAGTAACCCTACAGGGTAGAGTAGAACTGCCCTTTAGGGCTTGAGAGCCTAGTTATGTTTATGGAAGGAGACAGACTCTCATGAGCTGAGCTACTAATCATTCCTTTCCCAGTTGTATGTGATTACAGGATAAGAGGAATCCTGGTGAGGCGCTGTGGGCTAATGTGTCAGACTGCAAACCAGTTGAACTGGTGGTTCTAGCTCACCACCTGCTCCTTGGAAACCCTATACAGGGTTGTTAAGGGTCGGAATCAACTCGACAGTACTTAATAACAACAGGGATAAGAAACAGCCCACCTGGGCTCTTCACAGACCTAGGCCCATTTGGGAAAATTACTTCAAGTCTGCCATCTCACACACAGTACCTTAAACTTGGAAGTATACTATCTTAAAGTAAACATGGACACTTTTTGATAGTCATTATAGTAATAACTAATTCTGAAAAGAATTATCAACAAATGCTAAAGATAAATGCAAGATCAGTGAGAAATGTTTTAGCTTTAGCATTTAAACATTTTAAGCTTTAGCTGTTAAAGCTTCTCTCCACATAGTCATCAAAATGGGGAAAAATAGTACCTTTACAAGAGTCTACTGTAACCAAGTGATTAAGTTACCACCACCACCAATAATGTGACAAAGAGGTATCTATCATGTGCCTCTTGATTAGATGCACTGAAGGCAGAATTTTACTTCTGTGTCATTCCTGCCCAAACTGGACAGTCCAAATCTTATCATAAGAGAACAAAGAAGTCAGGAGACATTCCACAAAATAATTGTTCTTTACTGTTCAAAACTTTCACGGTTCTTAAAGACAAAAGAAAGTAAGACATTAGGCAGAAATCACAGCTAAATGGGATATATGATCCTGGACTAGCTCCTGGATCCAATGTTTTCAAAATTTGAATAGCCTCTTTATTAGAAAGTACATCAATGCTAATTTTCTAATGTACATCACTGTGTTATGGTAATGAATATGTCTGCTTCCATAAAGACTTGCAGGTCTGAAAACCTGAAGAGTCGTTACACTCAGTCATACAGGGATGCTATGATTTGGCATGGACTAGATGGCAGAGGGTTTGACTTGGTTTAGTTACTACAGAGAAATGTAAAGGGCAGCTCAAGAACACAAAGTATTATAATGAAATGTGCAAAGACCTGGAATCAGAAAAAGGGAAAAACACACTCAACATTTCTCAAACTGAAAGAACTGAAGAAAAATTCAAGCCTCAACTTACAACACTGGGCAAAATACTCAATGATGCAGAAAACATCAAAAGAAGATAGAGACTTCCGGTTTTGGCGGGCAGCAGAAAAAGTCAGGTAGGAAAAGGCTCCGTGGTGGGGGAGGGATTGAAAACACAGAGAAGCTGCGCTCATGGAACACCACCAGAGCTCTGGATCTAGCATAAGGTACAGGGTGTCATAAGTTTCCCGCAAGTGCAAATGGAAAATCACGGTATAAAGGAAAAAAACTGTGAGTTAGGAATCGCTTGACAAAGGCCTCCCTCTGCAGCCACCCCACCCAAGCAGAGCTCAGAGGGCAGGACTACAGCCAGACCTACACAGGGAACCTGCTCTAAAAGTAGTGCAGTAACATTGGCAAAAGGAGGTAGGGGGGATTCTAAACGTTTTTTCCTCCTCTTCCCTGTTGCAGCCTTCATTGCCCAGCCCAGATGCCTTCAGGAAGGTGGTTGTGTACCACCCCCCCCCAAAAAAAAAGTTTAACACTGAGCACATAGTTTTCCCATGACACAGAGAGAAAGAGCTTAGCAGCTGCTTATGACATCAGCATCAGAGCCACAGTCCTAAAATTAACTTGTACAGGACCCTTTACTCCAACCTATCTAGCAAATACAAAGCAGACCCATCAGGCCTGACAGACAAACCATATGAACAATATGTAAAACCCCAACATAAAAGGATGCAACAACTATCTAGAGAATTCCGCTGTACACAAGCAGATAACTAACTGACCTTCAGAGACAAAAAGAGCAAATCTTTCTTCCATTAAACTTCTCAATATCTATCTGTGCACCTCTACAGTGGTGACTAGAGGAGGGGCCTGAGAGAGCAGACACCCCTACCCACTATTGGAGGCTTCCAAGGTGCACACAAACTGCCTGTGTAGTCGGCCACAGTTTTATTTTTGTTTGAAAGTGGTGGTATTTGTCTCTGCTTTCATATTGCTTCTGCTCTTGGTCCTTTTGAACACAAATTTTTCCTGGAGGTGGGAGCTTTTTCTCCTTACGTTACCCAAGAACAGTCAGCAATCGTGGCCATATAGCCAAGCTTACAAGCATACCCCATAATATTCCACCATTGAGACAAGAGCCAGTAACAGCTGCTAAACATTACATGCAAAAAGCAAGTCTATCTCCTGATCATATCCACCTGGAGACACCCAGTAAGTTTAGTAACACAACAACAAACATCCATTTAAGTATTAAAAAACCCACATGTTGTTGTTGTTGTTGTCAGGTGCCATTGAGTTGGAACCAACTCATAACGACCCCATGCACAGCAGAACAAAACAATGTCCAATCCTGGGCCAACCTCATTATCGTTGTCACACTTGAGTCCATCAATGATGCCACCTGGCTGATCCATCTCATTGGGGGTCTTCCTCTTTTTCTCTGACCCTCCATCTT
>NW_006408519.1:63083070-63090505 GCF_000296735.1 Chrysochloris asiatica
AAAAAATATATCTTCAAATTGTCTTATAAAACAAAACTGCTCTATGCTACATACAAGAGACACTAAAAAACACAGTGATGAAGTAAAAGACAAAAGAGTGCATAAAGATTTGCCAGGCAAAAGAAAATAAGAAGAAAGTATGGACTGCAATCTGATAGTACAGTAGACGCAAGACGAGCATTAAAAGACAAAGGAGACTTTATAACAAAAATATAAGATATGAATAAACAGGCATCAAAAACCCTAATATCCACTTATCAGAAACCACTCAGCTGCACGCAACAGTTAAAATAAAAGCTACCAGAGTCACAAGGAGAAATACATAGAAATATACTAATGAAAGATTTTAACATGTCATTCTCTATATGAAATAGATCAAGTAGCCAAAAGACGAAACATAGTACGTTCAACCATTTGGGTGTTATGACAGGACTTCAACAAGTTCATGAAGAGTGGAATGAAAAGATAAGGGAAGTTTTCCATGATCTTTTTGAAGCCCCATCATATATGCATATTACCTTGAGTGTTTACAGAGACCACAGCTGTTTTGAGTGCATATGGAACTTCCAAAAAAGTTTATCATATACTTAGGCCCCAAGGAAACTTCAATAGGTCCCATAATATCCATAAAGTAGAAATATTAAAACATAAAAAACTACAAGTTAAAAACGAAATTAAAGGGGGTGGGGGAAAGGCCATCTACGAAGAAATGAAAGACTACAACTCTTTCAGTAAAGGAGATATACAAGAAATTACAGAATCCATGAAAACCAACTACAGTATTTTTCTGCAAATAATGTGAGATGTCTACATTTGTTTGCTAGCTGCTCCCTTACACTATCTCTTCCAGGTATTTTTGGAAGCTACTATGCTAATTTTTTTTAAAAGTAATCTGTAAAAAATATTTAGCATAATTTACAAGGTTGTTGTTGTTGTTAGGTGTCACTGAGTCAGTACCAACTCATAACAACCCTATACACAACAGAACAAAACACTGCCCAGTCAATCCTGGGCCAACTTCACAATTGTTGCCATGCTTGAGCCCACTGATGCTGTCACATTGCCAATCCATCTCACTGAGGTCTTCCTCTTTTTCTCTGACCCTCCAACTTACCAAACATGATATCTTTCTCCACATACTGGTCCCTCCTGACAATATGTCCGAAGTATGAGACACAAAGTTTGGCCATCCTGGCCTCCAAGGAGCCCTCTGGATGCACTTCTTCCAACACCGATCTGTTTGTTGGTTCTTTGGGCAGCCCATGGCACTTTCAATATTCTCCTCTATCACCATAACTCAAATGCATCAATTCTTCTATGGTCTTCCTTATTCACTGGCCAGCTTTCATATGCATTTGAGGTTATTGAAAATACCACAGCTTGGGTCAAGCGCACCTTAGTCCTCAAGCTGACATGCTTGCTCTTCAATACTTTAAAAGGTCTTGTGCAGCACATTTGCCTAATGCAGTATGTCATTTGATTTCTTGACTGCTGCTTGACTGTTGATGGTTGATCCAAGAAGAATGAAGTCCTTGACAACTTCAATCTTTTCTCCATTGATAAGAATGCTGCTTATTGGTCCAGTGGTGAGGATATTTGTTTTCCTGACATTGAGATGTAATCCATACCGAAGGCTATGCTCTTTGTTCAGCCAACAAGGTTGTATCATCTGCATATCGCAGGTTGTTACTGAGTCTTCCTCCAATCCTGATGCCACATTTTTCTTCACATAAACCAGCTTCTCGGATTATTTGCTCAGCATACAGGTTGAATAAGTATGGTGAAAGAATACAACCTTGCCGCACACCTGTTTAATTTTAAACCATTCAGTGTTCCTATGTTCTGGTTGAACAATTGCCTCTTGGTCCATGTACAGATTCCTCATGAGCATAATTAAGTGTTCTAGAGTACTCATACTTCGCGATGTTGTCCATAGCTTGTCATGATCTATATAATCAAAAGCCTTTGCATCGTCATAAAGCACAGGTAAACATCTTTCTGGTATTCTCTGCTTTCAGTCAAGATCTATCACACATCAGCAATTATATCCCTCGTTCCACGTCCTCTTCTGAATTCGGCTTGAACCTCTGAAGTTCTCTGTCAATGTATACTTGCAGCTATTTTTGTATTACCTTTAGTAAAGCTTTGCTCGCATTGGCTATCAAAGAGATAATCCAATGATATCCACATTCCGTTGGGTGACCTCTCTTTGGAATGGGCACAAATATGGATCTTTTCCAATCAGTTTTCCAGATAGTTGTCTTCCAAATTTCTTGGCATATATGAGTGAGCTACTTGGTAAAAGTAAGGTATAATCAAAACACTACTTATCAGACCTACAAGCTACACTTAAAAGTGATCAGATGAAAATTCATAGCCATAAATACAAATGAAAATAAAAAGAAAATATATAAATTCTCCATTTATAAAGAAACAAAATGAACAACCACAAAATAAATCTACAGACGATCAAAATAACAAATCAAAACACTGGTTCTTTGAAAAAGCAAATAAAATTAATCACTAGTTGATTTAATCAAGTTTGTTTTTTGTTGTTACGAAAAAAAGGAAGACACAATTATGTAAACACTAAGAAACAACAAGGAAATAAAAATTGATAAAGGGGACTATGAAAAAAAAGTCATGAGTCATATACCTTCCACTATTCAATACCATTTGTAAACCAATGTATAATATCTTATATAAACCAATGTAACCAATGTAAACCAATGTATAATGTCTTAGTGAAAATGTTCCAGATTAAAGGAGCCTAGAGACCTGCTCATCTATTAGTTTTTTATATTATGCTGGCTCTCACTTGTCTATGCCAGAAAATTTGGAAAACAGCTACCTAGCCAACTGACTGAAAAAAAGCATCCATATTTGTGCCCATTCCAAACAAAGATAAATCAACAGAATGTGGAAGTTATAGAACCATAAATGCAAGTAATATTTTGCTGAAGGTATTCAAGTACAGAGCCAGGGAACAGCCAGAAATTCAAGCTGGACTGAGATGAGGACTTGGAATGAGGGATATCATTGTCGATGGCAAATGGATCTTGGCTGAAAGCCGAAAATACCAAAAAGATGTTTGTGTTTTACTGACTATGCCAAGGCATTTGACTATGTGGATCTTAAAAAATTAGGGATAACATTAGGAAGAAAGAGAATTCCAGAACACTTTTACTGCATTCATACTTAGACCAAGATTTACTCATTGGAACAGGACAAGAAGATACTATTGTGTGGTATAAACTAAGGAAAGGTGTACATCTGGGTTATATGTTTTCACCATACTTATTCAACCTGTATATTAAGCAAATCACCATACTTATTCAATCTGTATATTAAGCAAATCATCCAAGATGCTGGACTATACAAAAAAGAATGTGGCATTAGGATTAGGGGAGATTCATTAACTTTCTGCACTATGCAGATGACAAAATCTTGCTCACTGGAAGCCAAGACGACTTGAAGCATTTACTAAAGCACTACAAACTCCAGTACGGATTACACCTCAACATAAAACAAAACTCTTCACAACTGGACCAAAAAGCATCATTATAAACAAAGAATACACAGAATTGTCAATGATTTCATTTTACTTGGGTTTACAAACAACATTCATGGAAGCAGCTGTCAAGAAATCAAATGATGCATTGTATTGGGCAAATTGGGTGCAAAAGATCTCTTAAAGTGTCGAAGACTAAAGATGTTACTTTGAAGGCTAAGGTATACCTGATTCAAGTTACAGTATTTTCAATTGCCTCATATGCATGCAAAAATAGATGATGAATAAGGAAGATCAAAGAAAAATGGATGCATTTGAATTATAGTTTTGGCAATATTGTTGTTAAGTGCTGTTGAGTCGATTCTGACCCATAACAACCCTGTATAGGGTTTCCATGGAGCAGCTGGTGAGCTTGAACCATCGAACTTGTAGTTCAAGCGACTTTGCTGTCTGACGCATTAGCCCAATAAATTACATAAACTCACAAAATTATAATATAGATGTATATTCAATAAAAAGTAAATTTATAAAGTTAGTAATTGTACTGTGGTATGGAAAAATATCTTTAGTCTTAGGAAGCAGCAAACTGAAGTAGTGAGGGATATAGAACTATGATTAAAGGGGGAAATGTGCATATATAAATACACACAGACAGAGAAAAGAGTGAGCATGTAAACTCTTGCTAATGTTAGGTGCCATCGAGTCGATACCGACTCATAGCGACTCTATGTACAACAGAATGAAACACTGCATGGACCTGGGCCAACCTCACAATTGTTGCCACACTTAAGCCCACTGATGCTGCCACTTGGCCAATCCATCTCGCTGGGGGTCTTCCTCATTTTCTCTGACCCTCCACCTTACCAAACAGGATATCCTTCTCCAGTGATTGGTCCCTCCTGACAATATGTCTGAAGTATGAGAGACGAAGTTTGGCCATCTTGGTCTCCAAAGAGAACTCTGGCTGTACTTCTTCCAACACAGATCTCTTGGTTCTTTTGGCAGCCCATGGCACTTTCAATATTCTCCTCCAACACCATAACTCAAAAGCAACAATTCTTCTACAGTCTTCCTTATTCACTGCCCAGCTTTTGCTTGCATATGAAGTTAATGAAAATATCATGGCTTGGGTCAGGCGCACCTTAGTCCTCAAGCTGACATCTTTGCTCTTCCACAATGTAAAAAGGTCTTGTGCAGCACATTTACCTAATGCAATACATCGTTTGCTTTCTTGATTGCTGCTTCCATGAGTGCTGATGGTTGATCCAAGAAAAATGAAGCCCTTGACAACTTCAATCTTTTCTCCACTGATAATAATATTTATTGATCCAGTGGTGAGGATTTTTGTTTTCTTTACAATGAGATGCAATCCATACCACAGGCTGTGGTCTTTGATCTTTATCAGTAAGTATTTTAAGTCCTCTTCACTTTCAGTGCAAGGTTGTATCACCTGCATACCGCAGGTTGTTAAAATAATGAAGTAAACTGGGTAAAATGTTAACAACAGGCAAAAAGTGAATGTGGGCAAAGTATACACTCCTATTCTTTGTACTACTTTATTTCTGCAATATTTTTTAAGCCTTAAATAATTTTCTAATATAAAGTTTAAAAGTTACATTATAAAGTTAGAATTGTGTTACCCATTCCATGTCTGTTAATAAAAAATTCATTTGTAAAGAAAACTTTATTCCTTTAAAATATTGAATTACCTGAAACATTAGGTGAGAAATGCTAAGAGCTTACCCATGAGTAGGAAGGCAGAGAAGTCTCTCTATATTAGAAAGGACAATTTTTATGGTCTCGGGGGTTCTGGAAGAGCCAAACTCTGTCACCAAGAGTGATTTGGTAATATCTAAAAGAAAATGTTATAAATATTAAACTATTACTAACTTTTAACAATCAGAACTCTAGAAAAAAAATTGACATCTGTAATGGAGAATAAAATAGGACATTTTTATCCCCCTTCCTAAATTTTAGGCAAATTTGTTTCTTACATTTTAAATACTAGAATGCTAATAAATTTATCAATGATTTATACATCCATCAAAGAGTCTAGCCTGTCCTAAAAAACATGCTGAATCTAAATGATTTACCTGCACACAAAAAAACTTCAGCAAGCAACAAATACTTTAAATATTTTTAAAAATTTAATTAAGAAAGAAATGTTTAAGCAGATTTGAAATAAAGCAGCAGTACTGATACAAATGGGAGTGGCTCCAAAGGTAAACACTGAACTGTGAACTACAAAGTCGGTGGTTCAAGCTCACCACTGGCTGCTCTATGGCAAATAGATGAGGTTTTTTGCTCCTGCAAAGATATACAGCCTCAGAAGCAGGGTTACTATGAGTCAGTGCCAACCTGATGGCACTTAACAACAAGTGATTCAAATAAACTAAAACTTAAGTGGTAGTTTTCTATCTCCATTTACAAACCTGAAAGATTATTCAATGGTCTCCAATCCCTCTAGAACACTGTGACTGATGCTCGTGGCACTTAAGGCTCTTGGGTAACAGGCTCTTCTCTGTTACAACTCCACACTTGTGTAGTTTACCACATGAAATGTATGCTTAGCAGCTTTGTCTGTTCCTAAACATGTTTATAACACGTTGTACTTCTTCTAACAATTATGCAATTTAATGAAATACTACTAGGAAATTTAATGATAAACTGAGATAAAGAGATATGATTTAGGGGAAAATTGCTAAAAAAATGAATATAAAGAGTGTAAGAATTATTTCAGCGAATACTATACCACATTCTTTCAATTCAAAGATGCATATTTCTCACATGCTAGCATCTCTAAAAGTAGGATGTGTCTTCCAATCATTAGGGTCTTAAGTTTACTGAAAAAGTAATGAACTAAATATATGCTTTCAAATTAACAGTAGACAAAACAAACACAAACACACACACAAAAAAAAACTCACTCCCATTGAGTCAATAAACAGTCACATAGGACAGAGCAGAAGTGATGCCTAGGGTTTCCGAGACTGTATATTTTTACAAGCACAGAGAGCCTCAGCTTTCTCCCTCAGCACCCAGCTAGTGGGTTTGATGCACTGACCTTGCAGTTAGCAAAACAACACTTAACCCACTTTGTCACCAAGGTGGACATGACAACTGTAAAGTAAAGGATGAGAAAAAATGTAAAATTCTAAAAAGCTTTTGAATGCAGACTGTTTTGCAAGTAACTTTTTAAGTTCCTGCTGCACTTAAGAGAATCTAAAAAGGCAATGTGGAAAATATTTGAGGTTTGTGGAAAGAAAGGGGACTCAAAACTTCAACCAGCTATCACAGAATAAGACTTAAAACTCCACTCATCTAGCTTATTAAATATGTGTGTGTATCATTTTTTTATCATTCCCAGTTTAAACAAACTTTTTTCTCAATGCATAGTCTAGTGATTGGTCCCAATGGCATCAGATAGGAGAAATTCTAATTTCAAATGTAATGGCTGAAACAGTAATTCATGATCTCTAGTCTTACTCTGAGCCTGAGCATTTGTTCAGCTCCATTTGCTTCCACAAGTACTCCTATGAAGAAGGCACAGGGCCAGCAATGTTTCATTCTGTTAAACGGAAGATCGCCACGACTCAGACTGACTGGACAGCACAGGACTGCTAACACAGGTCGGCAGTTCAAACCCACCAGCAGCCCCTCGAAAACTCTATTCAGGGTCGTTATGAGTCAGAACAGATTTGAAGGCACTTAACAACAACAACAATCACACTGAATGTGGAGCTCAAAATAAAAGCAAACAGAAAGTATACACAACTTAAGAATAGTTAACATTTGGAGAATCCGATAGGTTAACTATACCTGAGTATATATATCGAGTATGTGTGTGTGTGTGTGTATGTATATATATATATATATTTATACACACATATAAATATAAAACATATATAAAGCAAATATATATGT
>NW_006408519.1:63091929-63096609 GCF_000296735.1 Chrysochloris asiatica
CGACTCGATGGTACCTAACAACAACAACATATGTATATATTGAGTATGCAATATTTTCACGAGAAATTAAAAGACAAACCTACCTTCTTGTCGTGAAACCTGTAGCCTTTGACCATTACAAAAGGCACCTTTTCCTTTCCTGCCAGTATACATTTTATCCTCCACACAACTGTATACAACTCCAAATTCTATCTGCAGAAAAACACAATTTTCTTTACCAAACCTGACAATTTTTCTTCATGAAATCAATGCTTTTTCTAAGAAAGTAACATGAAAATCTAATGTACTAATAATAATGTGTTCAAGTGGCTAAACTGCAGAATACCTACAATGCTCATTGCCAGTCTAATCAGAGGAAAAAGGTCATCAGATCTGAAATACTCAGATCCCTTCAATCAATTTCTAAACCTTTCTCCTTCCTGCTTCAGAAGACAGAGATTTCCTGTTCTCCAAGGTGAACCCTTCTTTCTGGTATTATGAATCCTACCCGCTCTGGAAACATCGTCCATCAATTGATCCCTCGATTCTTGGATTTCTCTTCAGGTGTCTTCCCCTTAGATATCTCCATTCATAAACTCTCCCTTAACTCTAATCCTTTCATGATGTTATCCTCTCCCTTCACCTCACTGCCAAACAGTTGTCTATACTTTGTTGCACATCAAATTTTCCTCTTAATACATTACAACTTTGGCTTGTGGATTCTTCAGTCTGGAAAGATCACCAATGAACTCTTACGGTCCAAATGCTTCCTCTGAAGAATTAGAGACAAGTGACCATCAGCTCCTTTTTCCATACTTAATTCAGTAACTCTTTATTTCCAGTTCAAACTCACCAGACGTGCCTCGGAAATCCTGCACAGGGTCACTATGAGTCAGAACCGATGTGACAGCACTTTAACAACATTTCAGGTAGTACTTAGTTTTCTTATCGCACTCATTAAATCCATCTTAGTCTCATGTTCTTAGAAGCTCCTTTATCTAGCTCTTAAAAGTGTACACCTCAGGGATTTTTCTTTCTTTCATTTTCCTTTTAGCTCTATACAGTCTTACATTGTGGCTCCCATCCACCTATCCTCATAGGGAGAACCTTTGCTTCAGATCACCTTGTTTTTTTAAACATCAAAATCTTTTATTAATTGCTTTAGACCAACAACAATCACATCAAGAACGTATGTTATAGAGCAAATCCATTACCATCAAGTTGATTTAGACTCACTGCGACCCCAGCTGTTACAGAGTAGAACTGCTGTATGGGTTGCCTTTTTATAAAAATATTTTTATTGTGAATTGAGTGAAAGTTTATAGCAGATCATCAGTTTTACATTCAGCATATCACATATTTTGCTTCATTACAATGACTGCAATCCCCTCCATGTACCATCAGTTAACAGTTGTTTTTTAAGTGCCATCGAGTCATTTCCAACTCATAGTGACCCTGTATAGGGTTTCCAAGGAGCAGCTAATAAGCTTGAACCACCGACATAGTGTTTCAAACCGACCTTGCAGCCCAGCGCATTTACCTGTAGCGTCACACCAGGACTCTTCAGGTAATAGTTTGTTGTTGTTGTTGTTGTTGTTAAGTGCCGTGGAGTCAGTTCCGACTCATAGCGACCCTGCACAGGGTTTCCGAGGCTGTAAATCTTTACGGGAGCAGAACGCCTCATCTTTCTCCCGCGGAACCGCTGGTAGTTTCGAACTGCTGACCTTGTGGTCCACAGCCCGATTTGTAACCACTACGCTACCAGAGCTTACCTCTATTTCCTTAACTCTTACATTCCTCTCTGAGATCACTTAATATTCCAGAAAAAACCTCAACCAAAGAGGTCACAACACTGAATGCCTGATCAAGTCACATGTCTTCCTCACAAGTCTCCTCCTTCACACTTTATCTCATAAACACTTCCTAATTCTGCCATTCTCTCATATTCTCCCTACCCCATCTTAGTTCAAAACTATTGTTCCCCTACTCCTTCTGGTAAAATCTCTAAATTACAGAAATTGTATGGCATTCTCCCCCTCTTCTGTTTCCCAACTACCTAAGAACAAAGTCTAGATTTATGGCATGGATGGGCTGCAATGCCTCAGGATGTAGCCATAACAAACTTCCACCATCAACCTTCTGCTCCTGCCACCTCTCCTTTACTCATATTTCTCCAGGAATATCATGGACTTCAACTTCTCCAAGCTGTTCTTATTGAAATACTTTCCTTTTTCCTCTTGAGCTGCAAAATTAGCAAGGCTCGTGTACTCTTAAGACTCAATCCAAATAATTTCTAAGGCCCCATTATGTTATATTTGTCTTTCAACTCACTCTTGACAGAATTAGTTACACTCTGCTGTGCTCCCACAGGAATTTTTATCTCAAAGTTCCATTACTTTTTTTCATTTATCTGTTTACACATCTACCTTCTGCACTCAACTGTTGAATTCAAGGACAGGGCAACACAGCCTACGACTGGGTTGACTATATGTAAAATGCTCAATTATCTCCTTTAGGAAGTTCTGACTTAACACCATGTATAACTAAGCTTTCATTTGTATTTATGTCTTTATTTTCAGAGGTTTCTTAACTGTTTTTATACACAGTGATCAAATAGATTACAAGCACTTTGAAGATGTTATTGAAAGCTGTTCACTATACAATCAACAAAATAGCTAAACAGCAAGGAAAACAGCAGTTAATAGATTTAACTCTACTTACTTTATTTTTAGATACGGGTCCTGATGGTGCATTGGTTAAGTACTCAGCTGCAAACCAAAAGGTCAGTGGTTCAAACTCACCAGGTGGCCCATGAGAAAAAAATGTGACAGCATGCTTCCATAAAGATTAACAGCTTTAGAAACCCTATGGTGCAGTTCTGCACTGTACCATATGGTCACTATAAGTAGGAATCAATTTGGCAGCAACTGGTTTTTGCAGGGCCTTAGATATAATGAGTCCTGGTATGACGCTGTAGAGTAAGTACTAGAGTGCTAATCGCAAGGTTGGTGGTTCGAGCCCACCAGCGGCTCCTCAGAAACCCTATACAGGATCACTATGAGTTGGAACCAACTCAACAGCATTTAACAACAACAGATAAAATGAATGCACAATTATGTTTGAATACCTGAATATCCTTTGCATTTCCCTACCATACTTTGGTCCCTGACATTTCCAGGTCTTAGATGTCTCTTGACTAGCTCAAATACCAGCTCTTCCACTAGCCATTTTCAGATCCCACTTGAAATTCTGTAATATATGACTCTAGCATTTATGCTGTTGTTGTTAAATGCCTCAGAGTTGGTTCCAACTCATAGAGACCCAGTACAAGGTTTCTGAGGAGTGACTGGTGAGTTTGAACCACCGATCTTATAGCTCAAACTGACCTTGCAGTCCTGCACTTATCCTATAGTGCCACACCAGGACTCCAGCATGTATATAACAGTGACTAAATATTGAATCGTATTTCCATTACAAAAATATATTTTTGCCTTAGAATATCTGCTTCTCAGAAAATACCAAATTCTCTTTATTGAAAAAACTGTCATGATAATTCTAACATTCTTATCACTAATACTTTAAATAAGCCTATTATAAAAATTGAACAGAGAGGCAAATATAATTTATTTTAAAGCCACATTTACTTTTTCTCAGAAAATGAAAGCAAGGTATTTTATCAACCATAAATGTTAAACAACGTACCTTTTTATTTACAACAAAGCCAATAGAAACAGCTACAAAAGGAAATCTTAAAAAAAAACAAAAACACACATTTTCAATTATTTCATAATAAAATAATTTCCAAAAACAAAAACACACATTTTCAGTTATTTCATAATAAAATAATTTCCAAAAGCAAAAAAAAAAACAAAAACACACATTTTCAATTACTTCATAATAAAATAATTTCCAAAAGGAAATCTTAAAAAAAACAAAAACACACATTTTCAATTATTTCATAATAAAATAATTTCCAAAACTTTCCACAACCACATATAAGTTCTCACCCCGTCTCTCCCCAAAAAGACAAGAACAGTGTGTACAGTATGTGCCCATTCATGTAAATAAGGGAGATATATACATACAAGAGTCCCTGACCAGTACAAATTGTTAATGTGCTTAGGAAGAAAGTTCTGGTGATCTACTTCCAAAAAATCAGCCATTGGAAACCCTTTGAAGCACACACAGTTCTACTCTAACACAAAATGGTTACCATGAGTCAAGTCAACTCAGTGGCAACTTTTGGTTTATATACTTACATACAGGTTGTTTTTACTGGCCATGGACATCTCTGAAAGGACTCACAAGACACTGACAATAACGGTCATGTCCCGAGATGGGTATTGGGAAACTGCGGACATTCTATACTGCCTATCTATTTTACGAGGGGGCTTCATGAAAGTTCATGGACAAAGGGAACTAAAAGATAATGGAATTCTTCCATGAACTTGTGGAAGTCACCTCATATGACTTTTCAATGTGAACCCCAATGAATACGCTACTTAAAAAATACTAAATTAAAAAATTGTTATGGTGTGGTGGTTCAGTGGTTAAGCATTTGACTGCTAACCAGATCAGCCGTTTGAACCCAGCAGCTACTTCTTGTTGTTGTTGTCAGGTGCCATCGAGTCGGAACCGACTCATAGCGACCCCATGCACAGCAGAACGAAACAATGTCCGATCCTGGGCCAACCTCACTAC
>NW_006408519.1:63098889-63144261 GCF_000296735.1 Chrysochloris asiatica
ACGTAGAGATGCCAAAGCAAATGGAAAAACTGAAGAGGTGCAAGAGATGAACAGGAAATTTCAAAGATCAGCTCGAGAAGATAAAGCCAAATACTATAATAAAATATGCAAAGATTTAGAGTTAGAAAACCAAAAGGGAAGAACACGGTCAGTATTTCTCAAGCAGCTACTTAGCAGGAGAGAAAGATGTGACAGTAACAATTGTAGTCTTGGGGACCCTTGGAGGCAGTTCTCCTCCGTCCTGTAAGGTTGCTATGAATCCGAATCTACACCATGGCAATGGGTGTTAAGGAAAGAGAGTAATAATAATAATTCATTTCAATATTGAGCAACAGGATCAAAATTTAATTCTTTTTTTCTGTGTGTGTGATTCTACTCATAGGCTAGGTTCATGAAAACACGGGTCTGCTTTCACAAAACCGATGGTTATCACCTGCCCCTACTCCAACACAAAATGTAGAGGTCCACATGTGAAAAGTAAACAGCTAATGAGAGTCAACTGTAACACATACACTGTAATTACAATTCACATTCAAGATCAAGAAAATGGACAGAACATGTTCAAACTAACTACTGAAAATAAAAGCCTTAAAAAAGCATTTAGTATTGAGTTTTCAATTTAACTAAAAGGCATCATACTGCAAACACTGTGTTATAATCTTCTCTCATGTTACAATATGTGAGTATCGTTCCACATTTAAAAAATACAACGACACCACTACAATAGCATTTCTTCTTCCGCTATATCTGGTAGAAATTATGCATAATACATTTTGTTCTATTGTATTTCATATACATTTTCTTATATACTAAAGAAGCATCAACAAGTTGTACAATTCTCTAACGTGTTTCTGTTCTAGACAGGGTATTATAAAGGTCTACTTCATTAACAGGCATTAATTACAATTTAAAATTTTTAAAACATACCTATGTACAAAATTGGTAGTTCCATCAATAGGGTCAATAATCCACGTAGGGTTGTCAGTTAAAATACTTCTTTCTCCAGCGGCTACGGATTCCTCACCAATAAAACTAAAAGCAAGAAAGACAAAAACTATCTTTACATTGATTCAAACCATAACGTTTTGTTAACTACACAATCTATTATAAAATAGAACAAGTTCATACACTATATGGGAGTCCAGGTGTAGCACTGTAGGATAAGTACTACAAGGTTGGTTTGAACTACAAGGTTAGTGGTTCAGACCCACCAGATGCTCCTCAGAAACACTATACAGGATTTAACAAGAACATTCACAGACTCTAGTGCGGTGCTGTAGGATAAGCACTAGACTTCGAATCACAAGGTCAGCAGTTCAAACCCACTTACTGCTCCTCAGAAACCCTACACAGAGTCCCTATGAGTTGAAACTGATTCAACGTCACTTAACAATAACATACACTATACTTCTCTATCATTGCTCTATATCTCTCCTTGTAAAAAACAAATCCACGTGAATTACAGAATTCAAAAAATTTAAATGTAATAATACTAGACTGAGCCAAAATAAACATGCACAAGGACACCTAAAAAAAATCCTTTGTAGGAAATGAGAAACGTTATCTAAAGCTGAGTAGTGCATAGGGTAATTTGTTATGCAGCAACAGACAATGTAAATAATATGTAATTCTTATGCATTGAATTGTGTCTCCCACAATATATTTATTGTAAATCCTAACCTCTTCATCTATGGTAATAATCCCATTTGGGAATGGGTTGTCTTTGTTATGTTAATAAGACAGGATTACTGAAGGTTGTGTTTTGAGTCAATCTCTTTTGAGATATGTTGTTGTTAGGTGCCAAGGAGTAAGTTCCAAGTCATAACAACCACGTGCACAACAGAACAAAACACTGCCCTGTGCCATCCTCACGATCATTGTTAAGCTTGAATCCAGTGCTGCTACCACTGTGACAACCCATCTTGTTGGGGGTCTTCCTCTTTCTCACTGATCCTCCACTTTACTTTGCTTGATGTCTTTCTCCAGAAACTGGTACCTCCTGATAGAATTTCCCAAGTATGAGAGGTGAAGTCTCGCCATTCTGACTTTTAAAGAAAGTTCCTGCTGTACTTCCAAGACAGTCCATGGTACTTTTACCGTACTATGCCAACATAACTAAAATGCATCAATTCTTCTACAGTCTTCCTTACTCACTGTCCAACTTTCACAGGCATTTACAATTTTTTCTTTCACATGAAAAGACCGTATGTTGGGTCAGGTGCCCCCTTAGTCCTCAAACTAACAGCTTTGCCCTTGAACACTTTAAAGAGGTGTTGTGCAGCTGACTTGCTTAATGCAATACATCGCTTGATTTCTTGACCTTGGCTTCCATGAGTGTTACTAATCAACCCAAGAAAAATAAGTATTTAACAATTTCAATATTTTCTCCATTTATCATAATGTTATATTTATTGGTCCAGTGGTAAGAAATTTTGTTTGCTTTGCATTGAGGTGCAACCCATACTGAAGGCTGTGGTCTTTTGGTCTTCATTAGTAAATATTTTAAGTCCTCTTCACTTTCACAAAGCAAGGTTGTATCATCTGCATATAGCAGGCTGTTAACGAGTTTTCCTCCAATCTTGATGCCAAATTCTTCATATAATGCAGCTACTCAGATTATTTGCTTAGCATACAGAATGAGTAACAATAATGAAAATATATAACCCTAATACATACCTTTCTTAATTTTAAATCATTCAGTGCCCCCTTGTTCTATTCAAAAGTATGCCTCTTGGTCTATGTACAGGTTTCTCATGAGCACAAGTAAGTGTTCTGTAATACCCCATTCTTCCCAATGTTATTCATAGCTTGTCATGATCGACATAGTTGAAAGCCTTCACATAAGCAAAAAATCACAGGTAAATAACCTGGTATTCTGTTTTCAGTCAAGATACATCTGACATGAACAATGATACCCTTTATTCTACATCCTCGTCTGAATCCAGCTTAAACCTCTGCAGTTCCCTCACATGTACTGTGCTGCAGCTTTTGAATTATCCTTAGCAAAATTTTAATTGCATGTGATTTTAATGATGTTGTCTGATGATTTCCACGTTCCTTTGTGTCACCTTTCTTTGGGATGGGCACAAATACGGATCTCTTCCAATTGGTTGGCTACGTAGCTTTCTTCCAAATTTCTTGGTATAAAATAGTGAGTGCCTCCCATGCTGCATCAATTTGCTGAAAGATTTCAATTTTTATTCCATCAATTCCTGGAGTAATGTTCTTTGTCAGTGTCTTTAGTGCACTTTGGACTTTTTCAGTAACATTGGCTCTTGATCATACGCTACCTCTTGAAATGGTTGAAAACCGACCATTTCTTTTTGGTACAGTAACTCTGTGTATTGCTTCCATCTTTTTTTGATGCTTTCAGCATCATTCAATATTTTTGCCCATATTGTTGCTGTTAAGTTCTGTTAAGTCATTTCCAACTCATATAAATACGGTTTCCAAGGAGTTACTGGTGTGTTTGAACTGCCAACCCTGTAGTATGCAGTCCAATGCTTATCCTACACCACCACACTATGACTCCATCTGCCAATAAAATCCCTAAGTATTACCAGTCGAGGTTTGAACTTTTTCTTCAACTTGAGAAATACAGAGCAACGTGTTCTTCCCTTTTGGTTTTCTAACTCCAGGTGTTCACATATTTCATTATAATATTTTACTTTATCTTCTCAAGCTGCACTTCGAAATTTTCTGTTTTAGCTCTTTTACCTCATTTCTTCCATTTTCTTTAGCATCTCTATGCTGCAAAGCAACTCTGAGTCTCTTCTGACATCCATTTCGGTCGTTTCCCTCTTTCTTCTCTTCTTTATAACTTTTGCTTTCTTTCTGTATGATGTTCTTGATGTCATCCCACAACTCTTCTGATCTTTGGTCATTAGTATTTAATGCAGCAAATCTGTTCTTCAGATTCTCTCTAAATTCAGGTGGGATATATTCAAGGTTGGAGTCCTAGACTGTGGCACTGTGGGCTAATGCATGACTGCAAAGTCTTTTGAACTACAAGCTCAGTGGTTCAGGCTCATCACTTTCTCCTTGGAAACCCTATACAGGGTCTCTATGGGTCGTAATTGACTCGAAGGTACTTAACAACAACAACATATTCAAGGTTGGAGTCCTGATGTGGTGCTTTAGGATAATGTGCTGGACCGCTAGGTCGGTGGTTTAAACTCACCTTGGAAAGCCTCTACAGGGTCGCTATGAGTCAGAACCGATTCTATAGCACTTAACAACATATTCAAGGTCGTATTTGGCTCTTGTGGAGTTGTTTTAATTTTCTTTAGCTTCAGCCTGAACTTGCATATGAACAACTGATGATCTGGTCCACAATCTTCCCCTGCCTTGTTCTGGTTGATGATATGGGAGCATTTCCACCGTCTCTTCCCACAGATGTAGTTAATTTGATTTCTGTGTATTTCCATTTGATGAGGTCCATGTGTACACTCATTTTCTATGTTGTTTAAAAGATGTTTGTAATGAATAAGCCATTGGTTTTCCAAAAATTCTATGAAGTACAGAAACACCCATACTTGCAGACAGTACCCATTTGACCTGGCTTCAATGGTTGGACGATCAGAACTCGACTAGAAGAAGAGGGGGGGTGGGGGGAGTAACCTGATACAATTGGATGAACTTTACCTATACTTATGGATGTAGCAGCTCAAAAAAAGGGAACAAATCTTTACAGCGACGATCACTCCCACCTCCTCAGTACACAGAGTTGACAGGGATGGGGGCAATCTGGACATTGGCTAGCCAAAATGGAGGGGCCTATAAAGGCAAGAAGTGACTGGCTTACAAGCTTTCAAGAGGGAGCCTAGTTTCAGATGGGGCAAGGGTAGGTAGAACCTCCAATGAATGATTTCCAATCTGTTGGGACCGGGCTGTCAAAAGGAAATGGGGATAAGACAATAGTAAATAACTGCCATCAGGACTGATTGTGAGAGTAGGAATTATAAACAGAAGATGTTTTTTGACAAAAGGAGGAGAGTGATTGATTTTACAGCCTAGGAGCGGAGTTCACTGGGGGAATCAAGTGAGAAGAACAGAGACCGGGACTCTACTCCGAGAGGCAGTGATGTCAGGGATGGAGACAGAGACGATGACGTGGACAGATGGAGCAGCTGGGGACACTGGACTCAGGGAGGGAGAGGGACTGTGTGCTGGCAGGCAGGGGTGGGCCTGTGTAGTGTACCTTTTGGCAATTTGGTGATGCATGGAGGGGATTGTAATCATTGCAATGAAACAAAATACGATAGGATGAGTGTAAAGTTGACGTTCTCCCATGTAAACCTCACAATGAAAACTTAAAAAAAAGAAAATTCTATGAAGTGAGCTCCAGCTTCATTTCTATTATCAAGGCCATATTTTGCAACTACTGATCCTTCCTCTTTGTCTCCAACCTTTACATTTCAATCACCAGTAATTATCAGTACATCTTGATTGCATGCTTGATCAATTTCAGTCTGAAAAAGTTGGTTGTTGTTTAGTACCATCAAGTTGGTTCTGACTCATCAACCCTGTATAGTTTCCAGGGAACAGCTGATGGATTTGAACTGCCGACCTTTTAATTCGCAATCCAGTGCTTTCCCTAAAACGCCACATTAGTCCGAAAAAGCTGGCAGAATAATTTCATATCACTGGCTTTAGTGCTTGGTGAGTAAAAACAGTGGTATAAACTGGCCTTCCTTGTAGGCATATAGATATTACCCTACCACAGACAGCATTAGACTTCAAGATAGATCTTGAAATGTTCTCTTTTTTCTCTATTTCATTTTCTTATTTTTTATTTTTGAATTGAGTGTAAATTTACAGACAAGATCATCAGTTTTACATTCTAACAAATACTTTTTTGTTTCATCTCAATGATTGCAATCACTTCCACGTCAAACTTGCTTCCTATTGTTTCTTTTTGCATTACACATACCTTCCCAATCCTTAATGCTGTCCTCAGAAAATGTGTTGCCCTTTTGATTTTGAATGCTTGACCCATTTGAATGATAACTAGTGCTGTTATCCTTCCTATTTCCCTAATCACTGCTTGATTGAAAACTGGGCCACAAAAGTGGGTTTCTTTCCAGACCTGAAGGGTGGTCCACGACCATTGTCTTGGGTTCCTCCAGTCTCTTTCTGACCACTAAGCCCTGTCTTATTTATTTATATATTATATCATTTTGAGGGTTCCCCCCACCCCAGTTTCTCCCACTCTACCCAGTTCCCTCTAATGTGATCCCTTTCGGAACAGTTGCTAATGGTAGCTGGGCACCATCTAGTTCTTCTGGTCTCAGAGATATGGAAACTGATATTCACATGTTCCATTTGTCCATTGGACTGATTCCAAGCCTCTTCAATTCTTATCACTCTTCTTTTGTCTACACATAGAGAGATCAATAGCTGCACCTCAGATTGCCACTCATGAGCTTTTAATATTCCAGACACTACCCACCAAAGTAGAATACAGAAGACGGCCAACTGACCATGGTGTTCTCAGAGACTATAGTCTAAACTCCCAGGCTAACCAAGTCATTGCCTTAAGATGTTTGATAATTATCTAAGAAGTTTTCATCATTTTGCCTGTTGTATGCTCCATCACATTCATAGCTGTGTTTGCAGGAAAGGTAACTACCCATGTATAAATACTACTCTTTCAAACTCATATATTTGTGAGGATACTCACACTCTTCTTTCCATACCCACTCAGCCTGTGTCTTTAGCCCATGCATACCACCCTGAGTCTTCACCTATCTTCATCATTCTGTCACTCTTCCTCTTCTTGTATGTTGCCCTCCCCATCACCAGAGCTAATGTCTCTACCTTCTAGCCAGTAAATTACTCTCCCTTCCCTCCTACCTCTAGGAACCATCTAAGAATATTTCTTTTAGTATAAAAACCTTTAGTTTTTATAATAATGGTCTCATACCATATTTAACCTTTTGTGATTGACTATTTTCACTCAACATAATGTGAAATGTTCTGTTTTATAAAGATTGAAACTGCATTCTTTTTTCAATTTGTCATTCTTGGCACAGTGAATCATTATGACTGTCAGATTCAAAATGGCCAATACCAGTCTTTTTAAACTCACCAGTGCCTAGGATATCCACTTTTATGTGTTTTACTTTATTTTTTACAACTTCCAATTACGTCGCACATTCCATGTTCTGATTATTAATGGATTGGTTTACAGTTGGTTTTCCTCATTTTGAGTTGTACCTCATCAGCAAATGAAGGTCCTAAAATCTTTATTACTCCATTTTCATCATCATAGTCAACTCTATTTTAGGAGGAAGTTCTTCCCCAGCTGTATTTTGAGTGCCTTCCGGTAGGAGAGGCACATCTTCAGACACTATATCTGACAATATTCTGGTGCTCCATTGCTATTTATAAGGTTTTCAGTGGCTGAACATTCAGAAGTAGTCCACTTCTCCTTCCTCCTAATCTATCTTAGTCTGGAAGCTCAGCTGAAACATGTCCATCACGGGCGTCCCTGCTGTTATTTAAAATACTGGTGGCAGAGTTTCCAGCATCCCAACACTCAAGTCACCACACAAAAAAACACACTGACAGATGAATGATGTAAAAGAGATTAAATAATCAGCAGAAAATGGGTAAAATAGATGTCAAGATACATGGAGATCTCCAAAGAACCATGACCCAGAAGCTAGAGAGACAAGGACCTTCCTCCACAGCTGACAGAGAGAGAAAGTCTTGCCCTAGAGCTAGTGCCCTGAATCGCTACTTTTACACTTAACTGTGAGAAAATAGATTTCTGTTTGTTAAAGCCACCCACATGTTCTATTTCTGTTATAGGAGCACTAGCTAAGGATGACTCTTGTATGGAGAAGTAAAAGGTGTTGCTCTAAAAAGCAATGTGGAAGTGGTTTTAGAATTGGGTAATAGATGGAGGTTGGGAGAGTTTTAAGGGGTCTAAAAGCAGAAGCTTACCTTGTCTTGAAGAGACTGCTGTAGAACTATGGATGTCAAAAGTAATTCTGCTGAGGGCTCAAAAGAAAGTAAGGAGAACTACAGAGGAAGTAATGTTTTAGAAAATACATATGGTGACAGCAATAGAACATTGATAGAACTGTGGATGTTAAATGTGCTTCTGATGAGCCTTGAAAAGAAGATGAAGAACCTGTGATTGGACAATGGAGGAAGGGCAAGGTTTTTAACGTAGTAAGGCACTTGCCTAAATTGTGGTCAAATGTTTGGTGGGAGGAAGAACTTGTAAGTGACAAACTTGGGTATTTGGCTGATAAGATTTCTAAGCAAAATCTTAAAGGGTCATGTGATTTCTCCTTGCTGCTTATAGTAGAATGTGAGAGGAGAGAGATGGGCTTACAAATGAACTGTGCAAAATGAAAACAAGATTTAAAGATCTGGAAATTTCTGTTGTACAAACTAAGAACATGTGCTCTAGAATTTTCATCAAGGATGTGGATACACAATGTTTTAGTAAAGAGATTAAACCTGTGACAGATGCATCTAACCAAATCCCACAGCAGAAAACCCATTAGCTTAGATTTAGGAGGACAGAGAAGCAGCAAATACTGTCTGCTTCTTGGAAACAGAACAAAAGAGCTTCAAATGTCATCCTCCACACAAAGGGCCCTCCCTGCAGCAGCTGGGAGATGAGCAGAATTGCTGGAAAGGGCATGGAAAGGAGGGACTTCCTAGTTTCAGAGTGTGACTATGATCTCCTGGATCTCAAAAGGTAGGACCACATCTTTCTAGGCTTCAGAGTCGGATCTTCACCAACTTGGTGCTAGAGTGTGGGGCTGCCATTAAGGTGTGCTGGGAGGCTGGAGCTGCTCTGCCCACAAGACATAAAAACAGGACCTGCCTGGGCTGAGGGGATGGGGTGGCCACTCAGATGAACTAGAATGGAGCAGACTAAAGCTGAGGGAGCAGAATGGACATATCAAAACGTCTGGAAGGCAGAGCTAAAACAAGAGGCCTACACCCAGAACCTAGAGTACATGGCCAATACCCAGAGTCTACAGAACTGGGCCATTGCTCAGAAGATACCAAAGAGCAGAGGATTATTTTCAAGTCTTGAGAGGTAATGCAATTTGTTTTGCTGTTTTGGACTGGCTTGGTGCCTATTATCCCTTCCTTCCTTCCAATTTCTCTCATTTGCAACAGAAATTTCTACCTTGTGCCTGTTTTACTATTGCACTTTGGAAAAATAATTTGCATTCTAGAATTTACATGTTCACAGATCAGGAAAAATTTTGTCTCAGGATAGAATACACTTAAAGTCTACCCCATATTTCATCTAAATGATTCAGAAGATGCAATTTTAGACTTGGGCTAGACTGCAAGTCAGTTTGAACTGCAAGGTCAGTGGTTCGAACCCACCGGTTGCCCCTTAGAAACCCTATACAGGGTCGCTATGGGTTGGAACTAATTCGATGGCACATAACAACACAAAAACAAGAAGGGTGCTATGATGGGATGAATGTAGTTTGTATGTAGCAAGGACATGAAATTGGGGGGCCAAGATGTGGAATGTTATGGATCAAACTGTGTCTCCAAAAAATATGTGTTATAAATCCTAACTTCTAATCTGCAGTTATAATTCCACTTGGGAATGTTATGCTTTTTTATGATGAGGCATCAATCTCTTCTAAAATATAAATGAAATTAAAACAAGCAAGTGGTGGTGGCCAGAACTTGCAGAATGTGCCATTTGGTGGTGAAATTATTATATATGCCTAAGAGTTTTATTAAAAAGAAAAAAAAAAAAGCTAAAGTGAATAGAGAGAAACATTGTTAACTCATAGTACATTGTAATGAAACAAGACATATGATTTGTTGAATGTAAACCTGATGATATGCCCTGTAAACTTTCACTCAATCCATAATGAAACCTTAAAAAAAAAACCAACAAAAACAAGCAAGCGGGCAAGCAGAGATGGGGGAAAGAAGCCAACCCACATAATCACCCAGGCACAGAGGCTCAGAGTCAGAGGAGACAGACCATGCTCCAGAGCTAACAGAGACAGAAAGCCTTCCCCTACATCTAGCACCCTGAACTTGGATCTCTAGCCTAAACTGTGAAAAAACAAATTTCTGTCTGTTAAAGTCATGTAGTGTTTGCTACAGGAGCACTAAATAATTAACACATTAAGCAAATGTGAATACAGGTTAATGAAAAAGCACATCTCTCACCAAATTTACTGTTTCTTCATGCATCCCTATGGACTCATGGTGTGGCACTATAGGATAAGTACTGGGCTGTGAACCACAAGATCAGTGGTCCAAACCCACCAGCTGCTCCTTAGAAACCCCGTATTGGCTCACTATGAATTGGAATCGATTCTGTGGCCACTTAACCACAACATGTCTCGCTAAAATCCACTATGCGCTCAATCTTAAGTAAATTTTATTAATGGTGTTTAAGTTTATTGGTTTTGTTCTTTCCTTTATTCAAGACTAAACTGTCCTAACAATTATTATCACTATCTTCTTTTATCTCTTTTTCTTAGCTGTAAATTTTCTATTGTGAGGAAATATGTGGTGTGGTGCTGTGGGCTAATGCGTCAGACTGCAAAGTTGTTTGAACTGCAAGGCCGGTGGTTCAAGCTCATCAGCTGCTCCTTGGAAACCCTATATGGGGTCTCTATGCGTCAGAATTGACTCAACGGCCCTTAACAACAATGCTTAACCAAGGCATTATACATTTTTTTCTTTTCAATGACTAAGAAAGTTGGGTAAGACCAGAAAAGGAGTAGAAAATGACATGCTAAAGCTTTAAACTACCCGTCTATCAATATGTTGTACTTGGTGGCTTGTGCTACTGTCATGTTGGATGCTATACCACTTATAGTTCAAATAGTTGCAGGGTCACCCAGGAAGGGCAAGTTTTACCAGAGCTTCCAGATTAACATAGACTAGGAGGAAAGGCCTAGGGATCTACCTCCTAGAATTTGCCAATGAAAACCCTAAGGAATGCAACAGGATATCATCCAATGCAGTGCTGGAAGAGGACCGCTCTCGGATGGAAGGGATCGGATGGAAGGGATCCGAATTAACAGTGACCACGATGACAGACTCAAGCAAATCTATGGTTGTGAAGATGACAAAGACTGGGCAATCTTTTGTTGTGTGGTACATGGGGTTGCTATGAGTTGGAAGAGATCAATGGCAACTAACAAAAACAACAACAAAGCTTTAAAGTAATGACAGTGTTTCTATTATATTTGTGTGCTTATAAGAAAACCTTCACTGGTGTGTTTCTGCTTCAACTCCCTAAAGTTACTAGCACTCTACCTATCACAAAATTTAGAATATAGAGAATATAATTAAGCTTCTAAGGTAGACAGTTGTCACTTTCGCTGTTCAGCATCCAAACATTACCCTTATTATGAAGGAACCCATGAAGTTTCTCTTCCCTTCTCCCTGACAGCTTGAACTAAATTCAGCAAGCAGCTGTTTCTGCCCAGGGTTTGTAATCTTGAGCCAATGAAGTAAAGGCATAAGGCTAGTTAGGAAATATTCAAAGTCATCAGAGTCAAGAGTGAGGCGTTGTACCACTGGCTCCGGTAGTGTAGGTATCAACATGTCTTTTCTCCCATAATTCTTGCCTGAGCCTGGCTGCAAATACCTCGAAATAAATTCCTTTTCAGTTTAAGTTAAATATAACCAGTTTCTGTAGAATAAAAACTTTTGCTCAATACACTGACTTCAACCTAGATTTCATTTTATTAATTTGAAACTGAAATCATAAATACCTGTGAGATGGGTATTTTCCTTTAATGGCAGAGATAAGCATTTTTTCAACTTTCTGGTCAGTTGCAGTTACCAAATCGGCTGGAGAACTTTTAATCATGACATTCATTTCGTTTTTCAAAGCATCACAAACCACCTAAAAAGATTTTTCGGTAAGCAAATAGAAAACTCATAAGTAATAATAACTCAAACTAAAAGGTAAAATATAGAAATGGTTTAAAACAATGAACCTGTCTTATATGATTATATTCTTTAAAATGCCTTACCATACTATTTATAAAATCGTCCTTAAATATTTATGGCCACCTCATAATATATAACCTTATACTTGATTTTACATTCACAACTGTCATCACAAAAAGTTTCCAGTGACATTAAATAAATTTTTTAAATTAAAAACAAACAGTTGCTGTTGCCACAATTCTTGCTCATGGCAATTCCATGTGTTTCAGAGTTGAGCTATCTTCCACAGGGTTTCAAGTCTCTGACATTCTAGAAGGAGGTCACTAGGCTGTTCTCCTGACACACCTCTGGGTAGATTTGAACCACCAACATTTCAGTTAGAAGTAGAGTATTAAACTCTTTGCGCCAATCATTTATTGACATAGAAATAAAATATGTTTTTTACTTGGAAGATTCATTCCACTTAAAGTATGGAGATTAAAAAAAAAAAAAAAAAAAGAAGACAACTAATCAAAATAATGTGTATTTAACAAGGCAACCACATACTGTACACACATCCATTGCACTAAAGATGAGAAGATACTTTAGTTCATACCTCTCCAGCTTGTCTTGCTAGGGTTACTGCATAATCCATGCATTCCTGCCAAGGATCAGCCATCTTCTGAATAAATCTAAATATGATCAAAAAGAAGTTACAAATCCCTAATACTCTTAATCATAGAATACTCGTTAAAAATCTCAACAGACAACATACTTTCATTTCAGCATTTATTTCCACATTATAAAATTTAATTTTTTGAAAGATTTATTCCGAAGATCAGTAAAAGCCAAACTAGTCCACTCCCACTGTAGAAATATTTGCATAAAAGAAAACAGTCGGTAAAAAAATTACAGTCAAGCCAATTCCTAACTCACAGCGATGCTACAACACAGAGTAGAGCTACCCCATAGTTTCTGAAGCTGCAACCTTTATGGAAGCAAACTGCCACATCTTTCTCCCACTGGTTGGTTCAAACATTGTTACCAACCAAACTTAGCATCCAAGTATTTCCCAAAATGTTTACACCGTGTCACATTGAAACACACACACAATGGTTTGGGAATAGAAAACAAATGGACACAACAAATAATGTTGCATGCCTGGACTAAAGTGAAAAGGAGAAAGATGTTGGGAATACTGAAATAAACGCAGCTTTGAAAGGAAGGAACAATATGTGCATGTACTTATTGAAAGCCAGGCAGTGTGATAGGTGCTTTATACATACAACATTTTTTTTAATAAGGTTGTAAAATGAAGAACTTAAGGCTCAGAAAGGATCATGTTCACAGTTAACCAAATGACACAGTCAGAATGTGAGCCCAATTCTGATTTTAAAGTACACTAACTGCTCATGCTGTTACAGGAATCTACATAGAAAAAATTCCAGGGCTTAAAAAAACAAAAAAGCAGTAAATTTATTTCCCTGAACTTCAGAGGGGAAAAAAATAAACAAACATAGCATTCTTCTCTTAAGTGTCCAGCTTTTCCTGACTTCTGGCTTAACCACACCCTATAATCACTACATAACCCACAAAAGCCGTTGAAGCAAGCAGACACAGAAATATGTAGAAACATTTATAAAGGAGAATTTAGAGATGTCTAAGTGCTTATAGGGGAATACCTGACAGTGTTTAACCTTGAAAACAACTGAAAAATCCCCATGATGGCACTTACATCACAGAAGAGGGAAGCAAAGGAGAAAGGAAAAGGGCAGAAATGACCAGTTTTCTGTGCGTTTCTTTCCTGATATTTTTTTTTTTTAAAAAAGGCTATTTTGTAGTTATGTAGTTTTCTGTGCGTTTCTTTCCTGATATTTTTTTTTTTTTAAAAAGGCTATTTTGTAGTTATGTAAGTAACTGCTTAGAGTTCCTCAAGATTGGATAGTGAAACCTAAGGACAAGGAGTAAAGTTTCACTAAAGATAACCCCAAAACCGCTGCAACTAGACATTGACAAAGTTCAAGCTGGTTTCAGAAGAGGATGTAGAAAGAAGGACATCATTGCTGACATCAGATAGATCTTGGCTGAAAAGAGAGAATACCAGAAAGATATTTACCTGTGATACGTCAGCTAGGAAAAGGCTTTCGATTGTGTGACTCATAACAAGCTATGGACAACATTAGGAAGTATAAGTATTCCAGAACATTTAATTGTGCTCATGAGGAAACTGTACAGGATGTAGCTGTACCAACAGAACAAAGGAATACCATATGATTTCAAATTAGGAAAGGTGTGCACTAGGGTTGTATTCTTTCACCATATTTATTCAATCAGTATGCTGAGCAAATAATCCAAGAAGCTGGACTGTGGATGAAGATGTGGATGTGGCATCAGGATTGGAGGAAGACTTACTAACAACCTGCAATATGCAGATGATACAACCTTGCTTGCTGAAAGTGAAGAGGACTTAAAATACTTGCTGATGAAGAACAAAGACCACAGTGCTCAGTATGGGTTGCACCTCCATGCAAAGAAAATGGAAATCCTCACCACCAGACCAATAAACAACATTCTTATCAAGGGAGAAAAGACTGAAGTTGTCAAGGACTTCATTCTTCTTGGATCAACCATCAACACTCATGGAAGCAGCAGTCAAGAAATCAAATGAACTATTGTTATTAGTCAAATCTCACAAGGCCTCTTTAAAGGGTTAAAGAGCAAAATTGTCCCCTTGCGGACTAAGGTGTTCCTGGCCCAAGCCATGGTATTTTCAATAACCTCATAAGCATGCGACAATTGGACAGTATATGCGAATAAGGAAGACCATAGAAGAACTGATGCACTTGAGAGTTACTGTATTGGAGAATACTGAAAATACTATGGACTGCCAAAAGAACAAACAGATCTGTGTTGGGAGAAGTGTAGCCAGAGTGCTCCTTGGAAGCCAGAAAGGCCAGACTTTTGTCTCTCATATCATCAGGAGGGACCAGTCACTGAAGAAGGAATCATGTTTAGTAAAGTGGAGGGCTGGAAAAAAAGAAGAAGATCCCCAACTAGATGGACTGGCACAGTGGCAGCAGTGATGGACTCAAATGTAGCAACGATTGAGAGTTTAGCCCAGGACCAGGCAATGTTTCTTTCTGTTGTACAGAGGGTCACTATGAGTTGGTACCAACTAGATGACACATAACAACAAGGACAAGAAACAGTAAGTTTGCACTAATGGGGGAGGAAAAACATGGCATAGGAAGGAAGCTGAGAATAGTTGTACAACTTGAAGAATGCAATCAGTGTCACTGGATTGTACATGTCAAAATCGTAGAATTAGCTTATTTTCTGCTATGTATATTCCCAACAACAAAAATAAACTATAAGGGCAGCCACCATTACAGAGAGCCGAGCTCCGGAGCTAGAGCGAGCGGAGGAGGCACCAGGCCGGTGGCCGAGCACTGTAGAGACAGAGGGCCAGTGGTCACATGGAGCAACTGCCAGTAGCCACTGTAGTACCTCGGGAACCGGCGGCAGTGTGTGCTGGTGGCCTGTGTGCGGGCAGCTGTGCGGGAGTAGCACGGAGCAGCAGCCAGTTTCGGGCAGGTGGCATCCTGGACGAGAATGTGTTCACCAAGGAGCTGGATCAGTGGATCGAGAAGCTGAACGAGTGCAATCAGCTGTCCGAGTCCCAGTTCAAACGCCTCTGGGAAAAGGCTAAAGAAATCTTGACAAAAGAATCCAACGTGCAAGAAGTTTCACAATCTCATGGAACTGTTCAGAACTGGTGGCATATCACCAGACACGAATTACCTGGTTAGGGAAGATTACGTTGACGGAGGATATTACTCAGTTGAAACAGTTACACTGCTTTTAGCTCTTAAAGTTTGTTACCGCGAATGCATCACCATTCTTCAAAGGAATCAGGAGAGCAGACAGATCACACAAGTGTATTGTTTCTATGATGAATGTTTAAGGAAATATGGAAATGCTAAATGTGTGGAAATATTTTACAGATCTTTTTGACTATCTCCCTCTCACTGCCTTGGTGGATGGGCAGATCTTCTGTCTACATGGTGGCCTCTCACCATCCATAGATACACTGGATCACATCAGAGCACTTGATCGCTTACAGGACCCCCAAGAGGGCCCAATGTGTGACTTGCTGTGGTCAGATCCAGATGACCGAGGTGGTTGGGGTATATCTCCTTGAGGAGCTGGTTACACCTTTGGACAAGATATTTCTGAGACGTTTGTTTAATCATGCCAATGGTCTCCCGTTGGTGTCTAGAGCTCACCAGCTGGTTATGGAGGGGTATAATTGGTACCATGACTGGAATGTAGTGACAATTTTCAGTGCTCCAAACTATTGTTATCATTGTGGCAACCAAGCTGCAATCATGGAACTTGATGGCACTCTAAAATACACTTTCTTGCAGTTTGACCCAGCAGCACCCCACAGACGTGAGCCACATGTTACTCGTCAGTCCCCAGACTACTTCCTGTAATGACATTTTAAACTTGTACAGTATTGCCATGAACCATATATTGACCTAATGGAAATGGAAAGAGCAACAGTAACTCAGAGAATAGTTAACATTAAAAAAAACTTGTTTTCCCAGAAGATACCTCTTGAAAGAAGGACCTACAGGAAAAATACAAAACAATAAGGGCAGTCTGACTCTTACCACAAGAACATACAGGTGGCCTGCCCAGGAGACATCAAGGCAAGTGATCAGATCCTCTCAGTGCAAATTCTCTTCCAAGACTAAGACGCAAGGGAAATATACACTTTGACTGACAACCACGCACGTCACCCAGAAGGGGAAGTGGCCGAAGAACATCAACGAAGGGGCGAGCTAAGCCCTGCATGGTTCAGCAAACTACTGTGAACCCGGATGGAGACCTGGTCGGCCAGTAGCAAGGCATCATCTGGGGACTCATGGGCTCAGGGTCAGTGACACAGCCACAGAGGTCTAGAGTGGAGAGCAGGGCGGCCAGCCGATAAAAAGAGGCCAGACAGATGTAAGAACACCACAGAGCTCAACCCTAAGAAGAAAGAAGAGGGGAAAAAGCGTCATCTGATACGATTCGATAAACATGACCTACACCTATAAATGCAGTAGCTCAAAAGAGGAAACAAATCCCTGCTGCAAGAACTATACCCACCCCCTCCACACAAAGGGTAGACAGGGATGGGCAACTTGGACATTGGCTACCCAAAATGGGGGGAGGGATACAAAGGGTAAGAAGTGACTGGCTTACAAGCTTTCAAGAGGGAACCTAGATCCAGAGGGCGTGGAGGAAGGTAGAGTCTCCAGTGAGTGGTGTCCAGCCTGTCCAGGAAGGGCTGAGGAAATGAAATACAGATGGGTCTCTTGTGATGCAATGGTGAATAATTGCTATCAGGACTGGTTCAGAGGGTTGGAAATCTAAAGATGGACATTTTGTAACCAAGAGGGGAGTGATTAATTTATCAGTCTAGGAGCGGAGGACCCTGGGACCATCAATGGAGAAGAGCGAAGAGCGGAATCCTACCCAGAGAGGCAGTGAGGCCTAGGATGGAGGTAGAGAAGACAACGTCAAGAGATGGTGGGGCTGGGGGCTCGGGATCAGGAGATGGAAAGGGGCTGAGGACTGTGGTGGGAGGGGGATGCAGGTTTACAGGGTACACCCCTTGGTTGGGTGAGGATGCATGGACAGGATGATAACTATGCCAACGAAATGATGGATGATGGAATGAATGTAAAGCTGATGTTCTCCCATGTAGATTATCACACAATGCACAATAAAACATTTAAAAAAAAAAAACTTGTTTTCACACAGACCAAAAGATGTGCTATAGAAGAAATACAAAGCCACTTGTCATCAACAGCTGTGACCACTTTAGAATCAACCAGTTCACTGCATGTTGAAGCGACATTGCTGGTCAAGAAACCAGTTTCTGGCATAATGCTATTTATAGTTACTTTTGCTTTCTCTGAGAGACTGCAGACATTAAGATGTAAACATTAACACCTCATGAATACAATTTAACTTCCATTTAGCTACAGCTTTACTCAGCATGACTGTAGATAAGGATAGCAGCAAACAATCACTGGAGCTTAATGAACATTTTTTAAAACAAGTACCAAGGCTACCCTCTACTTGTGAGTTTTGAACTTGTTTTGTTTCTTTTCAGGGATACTGTTTAATTTAATTGTATGATTTGTCTGCACTCAGTTTATTTCCCCTCTCAATCTCAGCCCCATTTTGTTCTTTGTTACTGTCAGAACCTGGTTTGTTGCTTTGAACATAACTGTCTCCCGTTCCTCCCCCACCCCCACCTGTAAGAAGATGTTACTGCACAAGAGCACTGCGGTGTTTTTCATAATAAACTTGTGAACTAAGAACTGAAAAGGTCCAATTTTAATTGTATCAGTGGGCAAGACTGGTGCGGATTATTAAAAAGATAAATCAATTCATAAATTTTAGCGCTGTAGAATTCTAGGTAAAGAAAAATAAAAATCAACACCACTGCATAATTTCTCTGGTAACTCCTTGCCAATTCTTCAGATTAATTCAGGATTTTTTTTGTAGTCCCAAAAGTACAACCTGTCCAATTTGCCAGTGTTCTGAATATTGTCTGGAAATCTGTGTGCTATTTCAGTAGGACCTGACTGTAAAACCATTTAACTTCAGATTTAAGGTTTTTTTTGTTAATAAAAAACAGCATGTGTTGGGTAGAGTTTAACAAACCAAATGATACAGTGTGTCTCTTTATCAGTCATGTAATACAGTTTCTGATAATAAATATTATATTGCTTTGTATGTTAAATTGACTTTTTAAAATGCTTGATAGATTGGTAAATTCTTAACAAACATCTGTACAACATTATTTGCCATGTGAATTTAAATTTGTTCCAGATAAGAAAGCTGAGCTCTGGTAGCGAAGTGGTTACGAATCGGGCTGTGAACCCCAAGGTCAGCAGTTCGAAACTACCAGCTGTTCCACGAGAGAAAGATGAGGCTTTCTGCTCCCATAAAGATTTACAGCCTCGGAAACCCTGTACAGGGTCGCTATGAGTCGGAACCGACTCCACGGCACATAACAACAACAACAACAAACACTCTAAGTGATATCAGTGAAAACAAATAGAAAATTATTGCTGGAACATGGTTTGGTTTAATGTATATTCACCTAAAGACAAAAGTGGCATCTAAAATGGTGGCTATGCTAAGCCTTTAATGAATATTTTTTTCCCTCTTGCTCTTATGATAGAATCAGGAGGCTAAAACCATTCTATGGAAACTAAATTTAGTATTTGATCATCGTAGTCTATCAAGACAAACTTCAGGACATTTAGTCACTACTTGAGTGAATGTAGAAATAAAAATTTCCTTGCTTTGTAAAAAAAAATAAAATAAAATATAACATAAAAAATCACAGATTCCGTGCAAATTCAAATACAAAAGATAAAGAAGGAAAAGTGAAAATGATAATCACATGACAGTGGAGCTCCAGGTATCAGATAAGGTCGTGCAGGGACATACACTAACTCAACTTCAGGGCACCTAGTACCTTGAGTACTAACTGAAAAGTCCAAGTGTGGCAGTTCCAAAGTAAAGCAAGCAGGGTGAGGGAGGAGGTAATAGGAATCTTCTTTTCAGTGTCATAAAAATAAGGATTTTGATATTGAAAGGATCATTTCACTGTGGCTACTGACGTGGCACTGTAGGCTATGCACTAGACTCTAAGGTCAATTTGAACCAGAAGGTCAGTTGTTTAAACCCACCTGCTGCTTCTTAGAAACACTATGAGTCAAAACTGACTCAATGGCACTTTACAACAATAGCAACTGAAAAGAATGGATCTGAGGGTGGAAGGAAGACCAAAGCGTGGATGGAGATTTAGGAGTCCTCGGTTCAAAATCCACCAGCCCAATTCTCAGGAGAAAGATGAGACTGTCTACTCTTAAAAAGATTTACAGTCTCACAAACCTTCTATAGGGTCACTAGGAGTCAGAATTGACTTATTGGTAGCAGAAGGTTTTGGTTGGGAATCTAAAGTAATCAAAATGGTTGGCTTAAAAAATAGAGGTGGGGTGGTAGAGAGAATCTAGGGATACTTGCTTTGGGAGGTAAAGCTTGAAGAACTTAGTAACAGAATGGATATGGGGAACAAGGGTGAGGAAAAGTTTAATGATTTTAGACCAGATTTCTAGCTTTGGCATCTGCATAGATAATGCTGAGATGCCCAAACATAATAATGAAGAAGCAACCGAAAAGTTTAGGATCTGGGTAGACGGTAGTGCGATCAAGAAGAGTTAGTTCCATTAGGGTTCTATGTGACTCCAAGAAGAGACGTCAATTCGCTTAGTGCAGAGATCCTAAGCTCAGAGAAGTTGCAACTATGAAGGCCATCCAGGTAGGCGGCAGCTAAGGTCGTGTGTCTGAATGACATTTCTTAGAAGAAAACACACATTTAGAAGCTAGGAGAGAGCCTTGGCCTGTTAGGGGTCCATAAAACGTTATTAGCTCTACTGAGGCACTGAGCATCTGAGTCATTTGTGCACACACCTTCTCTTTCTAGTTTGTAAACTACTTGATGGAAGAGATCTTATTTGAGTCACCTTCAATTTCCTAATGCCATAAACACTTGAAACATTTCTGTTCCTGTCCTGGGCATAGCCTTCCACCATTAGTCTCTCTCTCTCAGTCACCTATTATTCTTTCCCAGCAGCAATACTGTGGACAGGATGCTGCCCCACCACCTCCTCGGGCCTACGGATGCTCGTGAATTAGGGTCTCTCCGAGCTTCTTCCAAGTCGGTAATATGAAAAACATTGGGGGGGACGGGATTTTTCCGCAAAGGTTAACTGAGATTGCATGGGTGTAACCGCTACACAAACGTTATCAATCGGCGGTGGCCCGGAATCACACCTGCCCGACAAAGTTGTTCCAGCTGCCCACCAGCGCCGACCCCGGACTGCGCTCACCCACTCCGCGCTGCCCAGGCCCGCAGTACCAGCCGAATCCACCGAGGGCCCGCGCGCAGATTCAGGTCTCACCTTACCTGAGAGGGCGATCAGCTTGTTTGGCTCAGTAACAGCTGTAGACTTCCGCAGGGAGGGGTGGCCCGGGACAGGAAGTCCGCCTCCCAAGGCACCACCTATGGGGCGTGGCTTACGTGGAAGTCCCGCCCCTACCTTCGTGACTGCCACTTACTCTAAGGAGCTCTTGTGGTGGCTCTAGAATGCTAGCTCCCAAGTGCAAGTTCTGGCCTTCTTTTCACCACTGGCTCTTCTAATTTCGTTTATCTTGCTTGCCCTTTCTTCTTAAAAAGAAAAAAATTCCTTTCCTCATTAATTTGCCCTCCTCTCTTCCTCTTAGATCTAGTGTTCATATTCTATTGTGTCCTTGTTGTAAACTGGAACCACACAATGCAGAAAATTCTAGTCCAGTGCTGAGGAAGTGGTTCAGATAGCTGCAGAGGCCCCCTTCATTGCTGGTGGATTCCCAGAAGTGAGGGGGTTTTCTATATACTAAAATCACATCTGTAACCATTGTTCTAATTCCAGAGCGCATCTGTGAGTTTGTGCCTGTTACAATGCAAAGCCAATTCAGCCACACCCAGTGAAGAGACAGAGTTTAATCACTTATGCATGGAGGTTTCAGCACTCAACTAAAATGTCTTTCCAAATGTAAATACAGATTTTACTCGCTTTGTAAAAGCTAATAACTATGTCTGTCTGTTCCATTTCCAAGGACAATGGTCATTGATAACCTTGTTGAACTAGAGCTATAAATTGTGTCTGATAAAAATGCTCTTGTAGCTCTGGTAGCGTAGTGGTTATGAATCGCGCTGCGAACCTTAAGATCAACGGTTCGAAACTACCAGCCGCTCCGCGGGAGAAAGATGAGGCTTTCTACTCCCGTAAAAAAAAAAAAAAAAATTTACACCCTCAGAAACCCGGTACAGGGTCGCGATGGGTCAGAACTGACTCGACGGCGCTTAACAACAACAACAACAACCTATAAATTGTATCCTACCTCCAGTTAAAGAGATGCCAGTTCTGGGCAGATCCTATTCTTTATCAAGGCTGTCTTCTTGGGAATGTCACTTGATACAATCTGGCATCCAGCTCCTGGGCCTGGGGAATTTTATTTTAATAAGTTGTGGGGGGGTTTTATACATTGAGTCATCAGAGGGTCAGGTTGCCTCCTCAGGACTCAGTGCCAGGGCCAGTTCTGCCTCCTGGTGTGATGTTCATGTCACCAGTCCAGACTTCCATAATGGCAAATTCCCTCCCAGGACTTTCGATATTCTCACCTACCAGCTAACATCCATCCACAAGAGAGATTCTATGTTAAACCTCAGCTTGAAAGAGGTGAGATCCAGTGTCTTTCCTCCTCAGAGACCTGACAGTACAGAAAAGATGGCTTTCGTGAAGCCACAAAATGGTCTTGTTTCACCCTTGTCCATGGGCAATAAGGTCCTAATAACCATTAATTTGTATAATAAAGAGAGTCCACCACTGTATTTCTTCCTCAGTGTCTTGGACATCTTGCTAACTCTTCTAGTCTCTGGAGCTGACTACTTTTATTCAGTTTCCATTATTTGACTTGATTTCCTTGGTCTTCCTATTGTTGATTTCTAATTTGATGGCACTGTGGTCTGAGAAGATGCTTTGTAGCATTTTGATATTTGTAAATTTATGGAGATTTGTTTTGTGGCCTAAAACATGGTCTATTCTGGAGAATGTTCCATGTACACTGGAAAAGAATGTGTATTGTGCAGTTGTTGGGTTGAATGCTCTGTACACATCTATGAGGTCCAGTTGGCTCATTGTGTTGTTTAGTTCTTCTGTGTCTTTGTCAAGTTTCTTTCTGGTTGTTCTATCCATTTTTGAAAGCGGTGTATTAAAATCACCCACTATTACTGTAGATTCATCTATTTCTTTCTTCAAATCTATTAGAGTTTGCTTTATATATTTTGGAGCTCTTTCATTGGGCACATAGATATTTATTATGGTTATTTCATCTTATTCAATTGTCCCTTTAATCATGAGATAATGTCCATCTTTATCTATTATGCTGTTTTTCTGCCTTAAAGTTTATTTCATCAGAGATTAGTACTGCCACTCCTGTTCGCTTTTTATTGCAATTAGCTTGGTATGTTATTTTCCATCCTTTGATTTTTAATCTGTTTTTGTCTGTGTGTGTGAGATGTGTCTCTTGCAGACAGCATATTGAAGGATTTTGTTTTCTTTTCAATTCTGCCACCCTCCGTCTCTTAACAGTTGCATTTAATCCATTTACATACAGTGTAATTATCGATAGTTATTGATTAATTGCTGCCATAATGTTTTTTTTGTGTGTGGTTTTGCTGCTTTCTTTGTTCTGTGTGTCTTCCTTTGTTGAATTCATGATTTTTGTGTTCTTTCTTGTGAGTTTCCTCATAGTTTTAATGTTTCCATGTTCTTATTGGATTTTCATTCTCTTGGTATGTTGTGAAGTGTTAATTTTCTCTGAGGTTGACTACTTTCCACATGCTAAGACTTCCTTCCTCTTGTTGCTAAGTACCATTGAGTCAGTTCTGATTCATAGCAACGCTGTATAGGATTGCCGAGGAGCAATTGTTGGGTTTGAACCAGCAACCTTGTGGTTAGCAGTTCAGTGTTTATCCTACACCACCATGCCAGTAAATAGTTAACTGTTAAGCGGACTTTGTTTGTTTTTTTTTTTTATTTAAATCAAATCTACAGCCACAATGTCCAGGTGCTCCTGGGAGACAGACATCCAGGATATTAAATAAAATTTCCTGGTGTGGCGCAGCAGGTTAATGTGCTGGACTGCAAAGTTGGTTTGAACTGCAAGGTCGGCGGTTCAAACTCGCCAGCCGCTCCTCCATAACTTTATACAGGGTCGCTATGAGTCAGAACCGACTCCACGGCACTTAACAACAACAATCTTTTGGTAGAGCAGGTTGGAGTTGCAGTTATTGGTTCACTTTCTGATATGCGTCTATAATATCAACAGCTTTGTCAGTGAGGAACAGGGTCGAATTATCCTGCAATCCAGATTTCTAGGGTCCATGGAAGTTGGGGTGACACACCCAAACTATCACCCTGAGATTATCAATCTATGGACCTGATCACTGAGACAGTTGCTTTCCTAAAATCACCATTGAGTCAAACAATGTACTAGATAAATCAATAAAGAACATTTCATCCTAAACATTGTGCTCCTAAAGAATTATCTATGTGCAGTTAGAAACAAACTCCAAAATCAAACTTCTTGTTGTTTTTAAATGCCTTTAAGTCAGTTCTGTATTATAGTTACCTTGTATAGGGTTTCTGAGGAGCAGTTGGTGGGTTTGAACCACCAACCTCATGATAAGCAATCCAGTGCTTATCCTACAGCACTACATAGTCAGACTGTTCTTATTTAGCGTCAGTGACTGGTGGATTTGAACTGCCAACATTGTGGTTCAAATCTACCTTGCAGTCCAGTGCTTATCCTCCAACACCATACCAGGACTCCTACAAGCTGTAATTTAAAGCAAATTGTTATTACATGAAACTGTTCTGATATCATGTCCATGGAAATGTCAATAATGTTATTGTTGTTAAGTGCCGTCAAGTTGGTTCTGCCTCATAGTGACCCTGTATAGTGTTCAAGCTCTCCAGCTGCGCCTTGGAAACCCTACACAGGGTAGCTATGAGCTGGAATCAACTCGAAGGCACTTAACAACAGCTTTGCCTTTCAAATAACCTTATGGTCCAGTGCTTATCCTACAATGCTATACCAGAACTCCAGTGTCAATAATTTGGTATATAAAAATCTTTGGAAGTTCTTTTTACTTTGGAACACTTTTTTACTCCCAAGTTGAAATGTTACTCTGACTTACAGATTTTATATTAAATAAACTTCAATTTCTATTAATAGCTTAATATGATTTTTGTCTTAACACCAAAATAAGTATATGTATCATAGAACTGTTGTTCTTGGAATACAGAATCATAGAATCATCCCTTGTAAGGGTCAGGAAGTCATACTTTCAACTTATAGAGACCCTTTAAGAAAAGTAGAACTGCCTCATAGCATTTCCAAGCCTATAATCTTTACGGAAAGGAGCTCTAGTAGTGTAGTGGTTACGAATCGGGTTGCGAACCGCAAGGTCAGCGGTTCGAAACTACCAGCTGTTTTGAGGGAGAAAGATGAGGCGTTCTGATCCCGTAAAGATTTACAGCCTCAGAAACCCTGTACAGGGTTGCTATGGGTCGGAACCGACTCCATGGCACATAACAACAACAACAATGCCTAGAAAGTAACAGCAGTGGGTGGTGAACCTTCTCCACTTTACCCTATCACCCTGCCAATAGTGCTAGGTGCTAGGTTTTGTGCCAGAATCTCAAGCTGTAATACAGCTGAGCAAAGATTTAAAACCTTGGCCAAATCCTTTCATTTTATTGCTTTGAAAAACAAAGTGTAAAGATGTGTCTTGCTTGAGGTCACATGATTATTGAGAGAAGTACAACTAAATATAAAGGCAGTCCTCCAATCGCTGGTAGCATAGTGGTTACAAATTGGGCTGCAAGAGTTAAGGTCAGCAGTTCGAAACTACCAGCTGTTCCTCAGGAGAAAGATGAGGCTTTCTGCTTCTGTAAAGATTTACAGCCTCAGAAGCTCTGTACAGGGTCGCTATGGGTCCGAACCATGGAACATAACCACTACTACCACCTGTCACCAATCAGTGTTCATGAAAAAATTAAGTGTTTGCATATTTAATTATATTTTAAACTCTAGGTAGAGATTTCTGTTTGAAGGAGTCAGTAGAAAATTATTTCACATAGGCAATACTTATTTTATAAATTTTGGTTTTTATCATTGGTTTTGGTGAAACTGAAACAAAGAACTTTGGTTGTCTTATCATCTATCTGTTAGAGAAAACAAAAAATCCTGAATACCATGGGCAAGTTGGAAAATATAACTCAGGAAAATGCTGAATGCTTTAGGTTTCATATCTAATTATCAGATTACTATGCCAAACCAATAAGAGATATATCAAGAAAAAGGTCAAACTCTGATACTATAATAGCAGCTAACATTTACTGAGCACTTGCTAAGCTCACTTTATGTAAGATACAATTTATTCTGCAAGATATTCCGATGAAGTTGACCCCATTATCTTCATGTTTTACTTGAGAAAACTGTACCTTAGGGAAATTAAGTAATTTACTTAAAGTCACAAGGCTAGGAAATGGGGAAAACAGGATTATTCATAGTGCTGTTTCTTATTCGTGCTGCCCACCCTCTTTCAAAAAGTGTAATAAACTGAAAGTTGATTAGTGCTGTGGAGTCGGTTCCAACTCATAATCATCCTGTATAGGATTTCTGAAGAGCAGGTGTTGGATCTGAAGCATCAACCTTGCAATTCAAACTGACCTTGCAGTCCAGTGCTTATCCTACAGTGCAATACCAGGACTCCAGGAAGTAGATGCTAAAAAGTTTCATTGAAAATTCAAAAATGATATTTAAAAGTTCCACTATTTATTTGGGCCTTAGTCTGTGTTTTCAACTCTTTATTTGAACTATCATTTAGAAGATAATTACATACTAGAAATTATGTGGAGTCTCCAAATGAATACATGTAATTCTCCTACTCAAGGATTTATAGCAAAAAAGGAAGGATAAAACAGAAACAAAAATAGCTGTAAAATGTCTGTATTGTACTTAATACAGTAAGAATAAAAGTGTATGATGAGAATATAGAAAAAAATTCACTCTCAGGGAGCTAAGTGGAATTGGCAAATGTTTTGCAGCAAGGGTGATATTTGAGACAGATTTGTAAAATGGTTAAAGATTAAAAGAGATGAGGTGAGAACCCTGGGGTAGCAGGAAAAGCATAAATAAGAGTGTATTCATGAGATACTAAGTGTTACCCTGTTTGATTGGAGTAAAGGTTGTGTGTAAATAAATGGAGTATATAAAACTGGAAAGCTAGATTGGAATCAGATAATAGAATGTAATAAGACTTTATTCAAAAGGAAAAAGGCTTTGTAGCAGGGAATTTTTTGTTTTTAAATCTATGATAAGGATCTATGTTTTCTTTGCCTTGTAGAACAGAAGGATCAGTAACATTTCGTGTACAGGATGCATAGCTACTGTAAAAAGAGCCACAGAAGCCTTGCTAAATGGTCAAAATTAGACCTTAGGAAGATTAATCTTATAGTGATTATAGGGTAGAATGAGAAACCAAAAGCCAGTTAGGGAAGAAACATTATTATAAGGCAGAACAATAGTAGACTGGGGTTGGAGAGGAGCTAGATAAAAAGATATTATAGGAAATCTTCTGTAGGAGAATGGCTGGATTTAAAGAAGAGAGGAGATGATCCTGGGCTTCATTATAAATGGTAATACCTCTAGTGAGAGATGTGGAAGACAACAGGAAGCACAGCTATGAGAGAACAGAGGCTACGTTTAGCTTGAGACATATTTGTCTGATGAGACCATGAGAGATCCTAAAAGATCTGAATGCCTGTTACATGGATACCATTCTTTAGGTGTCATGGGGTGGTGTTGCAGGATAATGTGCTAGAATGCAAGGTCAGCAGTTTAAACCCACCAACCATTACTCAGAAACCATATACAGGGTCGCTATGGGTCGGAAATGACTCAACGACACTTAATACCAAAAGGGAGGAATTTATTGTTCTTTCCTGTTTAAGAGTTAATAATAAAGTATCATATTCAAATACTATTCTATCATTCTCTGGGGCGGGGAGTGGGGGTGTAAGCATGTACAAATTTTGGCCTAATATCAAGTTTTCAACCAGCCTCCTAAGAGGCTTGAGAACAGGTCTCATTTTATTTATTTTTTAAATCCCCCACAGTACCTCACCCTGAGTAGGAATTCAATAATGCTTTCATTGTTAAACTAGGGGAATTTTTTTTTCTTTTCTCATCTAGGATAAGACTACATGTGTTCTTCACCTTGTAGAGCAGAAGAATGAGCAACATTTCGCATGCAGAGCACATAGCTACTGTAAAAGGAGCCACCGAAGCTATGTCTGCCTTGGCCCGTGAGAAAGAGAGCTGAATCATAGCAAGAGCTAAGAAACTATTTAGTACCCCACTTTCAATAGCAACAGTTTTACACACAGGAAGAGGCAACATACAAACTTTAGCAAAGGAGTATCCAAACAATAAACCCAAAGCAGGAACTAAGAGACCCAATAGAAGCACCTCTAGGTTAACTGTTTTTAAAAATACTGATCCCAGTCTGAATGTTAAATAAATCCCTATTGACATTAAAATAAAGCTCAAAGGTCTAACTATTTTCTCCAGGATGTTTGCTTTCTCAGGTATTCTATGCTTGATGACTATCCCAACTGATATTGGTACAAGTATGAAAAGGAGTGTTAACACAGTCTTAGAAACAGGAATATGAAATGCTCCTGATAACCCTAATAGCCTACTGTATACATAAGAATTGACAGGCATCATTATCAAGGCTAGTAATGTTGACACACAAGTCATTAAAATGTCCAAAGTAATATCTCCTTCTAGAAGCAGAGCAAAGAGATAGCCCCCACCTCCTCCTGGGCATGTGCAGGTCATAACAAATCCAAAAGCCTGTGCCTCAGGCAATGCCAAAATCTGAGTCAAAAGAAATCCACAAAATGGCATAAGAAAAAATTGTATAACTGCCCCAAGAAGTACTGGCAAAGGTCTCTTCCATACTGTTTGAAGCACTTGCAGTTCAATCTTGCAACCAAATGCACATTTATTTAACAGTATCATTGGCAGAATAAACATGAGGATATTCCTGTCAAAATGCATCGATGCCTGCAAAGGATTTTTTCTTTCTTTGAGTACTTTGACTTTGACATTCTTAATTTCTTCAATGAGTTGTTTTTGCCTACCTTCAGAGTCCCATAGTTGAATGATCAAATTTGTCTCTCCTCCTTCATGCGTCACCAAGTTTATGGTAAAGTTTGTAACATCCAGAGAGATCTTGGTCACATTCACCACTTGCAGAATGTTGGGATCTTCTACTAGCACAAAGAGGTAGCTGGAGTTTGGCCATTTTTCTTTGTAACTTGAACTAACAATGATAGTTCCTTCAGTCTTTCTGGAAAATAGTGTTTCCATTTTTTCTACTTTCAAAAAACTGATAAAGGACTTCTCTGCTTCTCCTAGAATCACAAACAGCAAAAGCAAGGCAATAAAAAGTTTTCTGGTCATCTTGAAAGTGTAAATAAATCTTACGAGCAAAACCAGGTTAAAAACTCTAAAGAGCACGCCTCTTGCAGATATTCCAGTCACCACCGTCTGATGTTGCATTAGTTGGTTCACAGTTGTTTATGGTGGATCAAAGTTCAGTAGGAGGGACTGTTGTACTTTTAAAACAACGTTGATCTAGGTAGTGACATAACCTGTTTAGCCTGTAATTATGAAAATGTAGAAATCCTGGTATTTAACGGGTTCAATTTTTCACAATGAAAACAATCTCTTTCCTCCAGACTTCCTCATTTATCGCAACTCATCTTATTTACCTGAACTTGAAACCTTGGTGCCATCATTTTTGATCCTGTAGCATGGTGGTTAAGAATCAAGCTGTGAGCCGCAAGGTCAGCAGTTCAAAACTACCAGCGGGAGAAAGATGAGGCTTTCTGCTCCCGTAAAGATTTACAGCCTCGGAAACCCTATGCAGGGTCGCTATGAGTCAGAACCGACTCCACGGCACATAACAACAACAACAACACTTTCCTAAGAAAAATCTACAGTAAAAGCAGTCAGGATCCAAAAACCTAAAATAGATATTAAGGAGGCTTGTTAAATTAAGTGTTATGCTTTTGTTCATTCAAATCTAAATATGTGCTGAATATTTGTTTCCTGACACTGAGATAGGAGTTGGGTAAACCCCAGAGGCCAAGCTAGATGAGGTCTCTGCCCTCCTGAAGCATTGTTGCTGTTGTTAAGTGCCGTCAAATTGGTTCCAACTCATAGTGACGCTATGTAGGGTTTCCAAGGAACAGCTGGTGAGTTTGAACTTCTGACCTTGTGATTCAAAGGACCTGCGGTCAAGTTCTTATTCTAGGATTCCTCCTGTTGTTGGGAAGTGCCATCGAGTTGGTTCCCACCCATCGCAACCCGACCCTGTGTAGGGTTTCCAAGGAGCAGCTAGTGAGTTTGAACCTCCAACCTTTCAGTTCAAACGGCTTTGCAGTCTGGCAGTCTGGCGCATTAATCCACAGCGCCACACCAGGTCTCCTCCTGATATTGTTGTTGTTGTTAGTGCCGTGGAGTCAGTTCCGACTCATAGTGACGCTGTACTATACAGGGTTTCCAAGGTTATAAATCTTTACGAGAGCAGAAAGCCTCGTCTTTTTCCTGTGGAGCAGCTGGTAGTTTCAAACTGCTGACCTTGCGGTTCGCAGCCTGATTCGTAACCACTACGCTACCAGAGCTCCATTACTTAGATGTATGGTCCATACACAGCTGACTCAGCAATAGCCTTATGTGCTGACTAGTTTTCACACAATTCTAGAGCACAACTGAAACTGATTTTGGGAGTCCTTCTTGAGTAGAAAAATAATTTGCTGGATGGTTATTGAGTAGCTTGGGACGCTAGGGAAAGTAGGTGGCTGTATCAACAGCATAAGGTACGGTCTGGATAAGGGGCCACTGCTGCTAGACACTTAGACATGCTTACCGTAAAGCAAGGGAGAGCAACTGAACGAATGGTAATCTCTTACTACTTCTTTGGAGTTCAGGTGTGGCTCTGTGGGTTAATGCGCCAGACTGCAAAGCCGTTTGAACTGCAAGGTCGGCGGTTCAAGCTCACCAGCTACTCCTTGGAAACCCTATACAGGGTCGCTATGGGTCGGAATAGATTCGACGGCACTTGGCAACAACAACAACATTACTTCTTTGGAGTTTTGGTGTGGCGCTGTGGGTTAATGTGCTGGAATGCAAGGTTGGTTTGAACCACAAGGTCAGTGGTTCAAGCTCATCAATTGCTTCTTGGAAACCTTATACAGGGTCACTGTGAGTCAGAATCGATTGACTGCTATTCCCTATTCATAGCTTGGGAGTCCTGGTGTGGTGCTGTGGGTTAATGCGCCAGACTGCAAAGTTGTTTGAAGGTCGGCAGTTCAAGCTCACCAGCTGCTCTTCGGAAACTCTATGCATGGTCGCTATGGGTTGTAATCGACTCAGCGCAACTTAACAACAGCAACAATCCCCAGCTTGGACTCCTGGTGTGGTGCATTATGATCAGTACAGGACTACAAACCATAAGGTCAGCAGTTCAAATTCACCAGCTGCTCCTTGGAAACCCCATACAGGGTCACTATGAATTGGAACCTACTTGATGGCACTTAACAAAAACAGTTTTAATAGCTCAGGGCAAGGACATTCAGTTACTCAACTTAGTTTATATGCTGTGCTTCAGCTGAAGGGATCAGAAGTATCTGGTTTTTGCATGTCAGTCCATAGACTCGCACAATAGTGTTATTTTCCAAACAAGGGGAGGGACTTCTGAGGCTGAGCAGTAAAACAAAAATAAATCTACTATTGAGCCTGTCAGTGCTCAATAGGCTCAGCGTAGTGGTTACGAATCGGGCTGCAAACCGCAAGGTCAGCAGTTCAAAACTACCAGCTGTTCCACGGGAGAAAAATGAGGCTTTCTGCTCCCGTAAAGATTTACAGTCTCGGAAATCCTGTACAGGTCGCTATGGGTCGGAACCGACTCGACGGCACTTAACAACAACATTGAGCCTGTGGATCCAGTAGCCCTTAAACATACAAATCAAACCAAGCCCACTGCCACTGAGTTGATTCTGACTCAGCGAGCAACCCTGAGCCTGTCAATCTTCCTGGCAACAGATGGCCTCATCCTTCTGCGAAGTGGCTGGTGGGTTTGAACTGCAGACTGCAGTTAACAGGCCAGTGCTTATCTAACAGCACCACCATGGTTCCTTTAAACAAACAAGGGGCGTCAAAAAATTAGTGGAAAAATTCCACTATCTTTCAATTCCAATTTTCTTGATTTAAAATTATTTTGAATTCAGTGTTTACAGAGCACACATTTTCCCATTCAACAATTCATATACATTTTGTTTCATGTCATTGATTGCAATCCCCACAATCTAACATCGCTATCCCTCTATAGAATAAGCACTGGGCACATGGTCAGTTTGAACAGCAAGGTTGGTGATTCAAATCTACCAACCACTCCTCATGAACCATATGCAGGGTTGCTGAGTTAGAACCATCTCAAAGACGTGTAACAACAGCAATAATCCCACTTCTTCCTGTATTTCTCGTTTGTGTTCCTCATTTCCTAAACCCTTCTGAACTTAATCCTTGGGTACATGCTGACTTTTGTTCTCAAATGGTTGATAACTTTAAGGTGTGTGTCTCTCCCTAGTCTTATTCACCTTATATATTTACCTATTGTTCAGCTGAAAATTGGCCAAAGGGGTGAGTTTCTTTTCGGTCTATAGCCTCAGGACTTTCCCCAGTCTCTATCCAGACAGAAATCTTGTTCTTTTTAATGATTTTGACTCTGTACTCATGCAAAAAATGATACCAACCATCCCTCCAACTAAAGAATTCTTCACTCAACTGGGTTCAATGATTGACCTGATTGACCGCAATGGCCACATAGAGCTCCAACACCATACTGACAGCTATGAGGAAACGTAACAAGTTACGATGCAGGATCAGAACATGCTCGGGGCACATTGTTCTTTCAATCAGGACAGCCTCTTCTAACAGTGCTTGCAGGCAGGCCTCTCTCTGGCCTTTGGCCCCTTTGTCTGGCCTCTGCCCTGCTCAGCAATATTACAAGGCTTTTAGGGCCGCTGAAATGCCCAAAGGACACTCTACACTAATATAAACCTTAGCCCAAAGGTACTGAGTGCTAGTTTTGTGGGTTAGCTAACCTAGCTCCCCAATTTAGTTCCTAGAGACACACAACTCCACAAATGAGCCTCCTGTCCAAAGGCTTTACTTGCTCCGTGGGCCAGGAAGTCCATCCACCATTCTGTCTTGTGCTTTGGTTCTTGGTTCTGCAGCTGCTCCTTCGGTGTAACAGCTTTCTGTCCCTGGCTCGAGGAGATTGAATGCAGAGATCTCCAGGTCCAAAGGATGCACTTCACTCCCAGCTACTACTCTTTGAGATGCTTCTGAGATGGCTCATTTTACACCTATGTTAGAGTTCTAAGCTTTTACCTTCACAACTGTGTTATCATTCTTAACTGAATCATAACATCCTATTAGCCTCTTTCCCTCATTTCTTACCTAGACCCATCAAGAAAAGAGTTGTGTGGTAAAAATTACAAAGACTAAAGATAAAAGGTGGTGGTGGTTATGTGCCATGGAGTCGATTCCGACTCATAGCAACCCTGTACAGGGTTTCCGAGGCTGTAAATCTTTATGGGAGCAGAAAGCCTCATCTTTCTCCTGCAGAACAGCTGATAGTTTTGAACTGCTGACCTTAAGGTTCGCAGATAGAAAATGCATTAAATAATCCACTACCCCACGGTTTTCCTCTAATTCTATCCAAACCATCTAATGTGATTCCTTTCAGACCAGTTGGCAGTGGTAGCCTGGCACAATTTAGTTCTTCTGGTTTGAAGATTGATTCCATGAACTTTTTGAAGTCTCCTCATTTGATTATTTCAGCAGAACTTTCAGGTGATCATGATGCAATCTGTTATATTTAACAAATTGTTTTAAGTATCTTGGAGTCTGGGTATGGCACCATAGGATAAGCACTCGACCTCAAGGTCAGTTTGAACCACAAGATTGGCAGTTCAAACTTACCAGCCACTCCTTGGAAACCCTATACAGGGTTGCTATGAATTGGATCTGATTCAATGGCAGTTAACAACAATATTAAGTATATTAATCATAAAATATTATCTCTTAAAAAATATCAAAGCCATGTTTAATGTTCAACCTGGCAAATTTTTGAAAACTATATTGTTTATGTAGGTTAATTTTTCAAATATAGTAGACCCTGGATTTCAATTATACATATGTACCACACTAAGAAAAAATATATAGATACATTGGACCAATGTTGGAAATAAAAGAATGGAATTCATCAGTTTTTTAAACTTTCCCAGTTTTAAAAAAACAAATAAATTGTAAACCTTGGCTGATGACAATACTGAGCACACATTGGAAATGATTCTGTCAAATAGATGAGTGACAATGGATTATGTGGCAAATCATTTATAAATCAGCCATGGCTCTGCCTAGGAAATAATCCATGAAGACTTGGGTTTTGAAATGTTTGTGTGAAATGGGTACCAAAATAACTCATGGAAAACCATAAGCAAAAGTGTTTGGACATCTGAAAACAAAGTTTGGACCCATATTCAAAGGTTAAATTTCTTAAAATCGTTACTTGAGGTGAGATATGGATTCATCAGTACAAGCCTGAGAGCAAACAGCAGAGTAGGGAATAGAAACATCCTAACTGGCAGACCAAGAAAAAGTTCAAAGCCAACCATCAACTGGAAAATCAATGCTTACAGTATTCTAGGATTCTCAAGGGTCAATATTGGAATAGTACAGGAAAAAGGTTCAGCCATCCACAGGGTTCATTACAGTGAAATGCTCACTGAAGAGCAGAAGTCTAAACTTCGGATTAAATGCAGAGGACTGCATTTAATGGCTTTGTGATCTTGCATGACAATGCATGTCTGCATACCTCTGTCCACACTGTTGACACTCTGCAAAAACTTCATTTTGAGGTGTTAAAGCATCCTCCCTATAGTCCTGATCTTCCTCCACTGGAATTCACCTGTTTGGGTCCCTGAAAGCAGCCCTTTGAGGATGAAGATTCACCTCTGATGAAGAAGTGAAGACAGTGGTGCATTCATGGCTCATAGCTCAGCCTAAAAAAGTTTTTAACAAAGGAATAGTAAACTTGTTGACAGATGGAAATAGTATATTGGAAAGCAATGAGATTACGACAAATAAATGATGTATTTGTCTTTTCTAAAAGTTGATTAACATAAATAACAACCAGAGTGCAGATAATTTTTGTTCCCCATATCAAACAGCAAAATGATTTTTCATAGTTCTTTCATCTGAAAACTTTTCCCCTCTTTAGGTTCTCCAGTCTTCTCATTGCCTGAAAACTTGGGGGAAATATTTGAGAAATCTAGCGGGGGGAAATCCAATAATCTGTCATACGTATATATTTACTGCCACACTTACGCGAATATTTCACCCATCTAAATTCAAAACGCTTTTGTCTACTGAAAAGTTTAGATATTTGCATACAGGTGGAAATGAGACCTAGTGACACAGTGCTAAAGTGCTCAGCTGCTAACCAAAGGGTTGGCAGTTTGAACTTACCAAGCACTAGTTAGGAGAAAGATGTGGCAGTTTGCTTTTGTAAAGATTTACAGACTTGAAAACCTTATGAGATAGTTCTACTCTGTCCTAAAGGGTAACTATGAGTCAGAATTGACTTAATGACTGTAGATTTGATTTGTTTTGGGGGACATGCAGGTAGAATGATACACTAAGTCCCTAAAATTTCATAACACATACTCAACTAAAAGCCTTATAAGAACATCTGAGAAAGTGAGTTGAATTAAAAAATGAGAAGCTGGAAGGATTGATAGTGTTTCCCACCTACACCCCTGTTCTCTGTAAAGACTGCTGGAGTGGAGGCCCAGTCCCTGGAGCCTCTGAGAATGTTGGTCCCTAGCCCTGTGCCAGACTATTTTGCACCACTCTCTTGGACTCAACCTCACCTATCACAGTATGCCTATAGATACGTCCTTCCTGCCATGTTTTCTTTTGTTAAATCTCTCATGAACTCAATTTCTGCCAACTTTGTCTCCTCTCCTTCAATGCCCCTTTCCCCATAGCTATGTTTTTGTGGTAGATTTAGCTTTAGTTCAATTCATAAAAGATATGTTGATTACTATGAGAAAGGCATTGTTATAGATACTCCAGGGTGGTTTCTGGTATTTATTTGCAAATATATTTAAAGTTCATATCTATCTCCGGTTTTATAGTTTCTGGCAAAAGTACTGTTGTAACTTAGCTTCATTTACTATCAGGTAACACTCATTGACACTTGCCACACTTCTTCCCATTATCATTATATGCATATATACATCTCTTCATAAGGAGCTCTGGTAGCGTAGTGGTTATGGATTGGGCTGTGAACCTTAAGGTCAGCAGTTCAAAACTAACAGCCGCTCCGCGGGAGAAAGATGAGGCTTTCTGCTCCTGTAAAGATTTACAGCCTCGGAAACCCTGTTCAGGGTCTCTATGAGTCGGAATCGACTCCACGGTACTTAACAACAGCAACATACATCTCGTCACAGTCTCGACCACTGTTGTTGACTGTGGTTGAATTGGTTCCAACTCCTAATGACTCTGTATAGGGTTTCTGAGGAGCAGATGGTGAGTTTGAACCACTCTGATCATTTAGTTCAAACTGACCTTGCTTACTCTATAGCGCCACACCAGGACTCCACCATAGGAATTAGATAGAAGCATACATAAATAGCATTCCTAGAGCTACATTAATGTATGAATGTATATACCAAAATCCAAATCCTCTGCTATCAAGTCAATTCAGATTCACATTGATTCTGTAGGACAGAGCAGAATTGCTCCTGAGGGTTTCTGAGACTGTCAATCTTTACGGGAGCAGAATGCCTCATTCCCCCCCCCCCCCCCACACACACAGAGCAGCTGATAGGATTGCACTGCCAATCTTGCAGTTAAAAGTCCAACCAATGCCTAACCCAAACAATGCCTAACCCACTAGGACTCATATAAATGTTTAAGCACTTGGTAATAGTCGGAAGTCATTTTACCCCTCACATGAAAACAATGTGAAGAAAGCAGATTAGAAATAAAATTAACCAAATGAACAATCTTAGTTTGTTCTTTTAATTAAGCTAAAGCCACTCTACATCTCCATGACAATTACAATAGAAAAGGAACGAAGAACAGAAGCTTCCGTTTCTTCTATATAGTAGTATTTTGTTAACTATCGATAAATATCTTGCTCAGCAGGATTTACTGGAATTTTTTAGTAAAATGGAGTTACTTTGGCATGTGTTTTGCTTTTGTACCAATAAAGACACTGTTGTTAAGTTAGCTTACCTTATTCTTCTTCTCATTTATATCATATTCATACAAACAAAAAGTGAACCCCACTGGGGGAGGTGTTTTATCAGAACGATGCCCTGAAATGTTTAGGTGAGAACATGAAAGTCAATTTTCCTATCTAGGCCTCAGATTCTTCTCGGTTGAATGAGATCTCTAAGTTTCTATGAGATCAATTTAAACACCGGGATATAGGTAGAATGTTTCTACTTCCTGGCCCTATGATGTCAAACTTGGCCATGCAACTTGCTTAAAGCAACAGTGATACCTGAATCTTCTAAAAGTCAACCCATATGTCAACCATCTCCTGCTTCCTCTGCCATAAAAAATGATAATAAACCACACAGAGATTATTCCTTCAACTAAAATCCTGGAGGGAAGATGACACAGAACAGAGCCACTGACACTCAACTGATATTAACAAATAAGAAATATACCTTTGCAGTTGTTACTTCAGCATGAACCAGTAAAAGCTTATGATATACAAGAGTTTGCTCATAGGTGAACATCAGTTGATAGTCAAACTTTACAGCACAAAGTCAAGCTAAACTTAATAACTGATAATGTACATTATGACAAAATAGAAATAAATTTAAAAGCAAATGTAAAGTAAAATACATAAGGTTTATAATTTAAAACTTGACTTAAAAGTGTCCATAGAATTTTCCTTGTGATTTCCAGTTAGACTCCTTGAACGACTATTCCAAGTAAGAATCAGTATTTTTTAAAAATTGTTCTTCATCATTAAGATATTCCAAAATAATATTTCCGCCATTATATAAAGGACAATCCTCCTTAGCAATCCATGTTTCCAAAATATTTTCCAAAGGTAAGGCTTCTCCTGAAGTAATGTGACATAACCTTAATTTCTGTTAAAACAAGAAATAAATCATATGTAATAAGCAAACATATTAACATAGCGTTTCCTTTAGCATTTAGAGTAAAATTTATTACAACTAGCTGTTACCTTAGCTGTTGATTTGTTATTGTCATTTTTCAGGCAGGCTAAAGAAGCTGCAAAGTCTATGACTTTCCCAATGCTCCATCGGTGGCAAAAAAACATTGGTTTGCTCTTCTCCTTGCTCCCCTTAGGTAAGAAAACCTGAAAGTAAATTCTTTCTGTCTGTGAAAAAAGAGAAAAGTTAAAATATGAATTATATATTTAAGACATACATAAGATACAATCTTGCTTGCTGAACGCAAAGAGGACTTGAAGTACTTACTGACGAAAACTAAAGACTACTTAGACTTCACTAGGGATTATACCTCAACATAAACAAAAGACTCAAAATTGGCTCAAAAGACAACATCACAATAAAGTGGAGGAAAGATTGAAGTTGTCAGAGATTTCATTTTACTTGAATTCACAATCAACACCTACAGATACAGTAGTCAGGAAATCAAACAATATATTGCATTGGGGAAACCTGCTGCAAACTATCTCTTCAAAGTGTTACAAAGCAAAGATGACATTTTGCACTAAGGTACAACTGACCAAAGCCCTGGTATTTTCAATCACCTCATACGTATGTGAAAGTTGGAGAACGATTAAGAAAGACCAATAAAGAATTGATGTGTTTGAATTATGGTCTTGGTGAAGAGTCTTATATCCCATGGACTGCCATGAAAAGGAACAAATCTATCTTGAAGTATAGCCAGAATGTTCCTTAGAGACAAGGATGGTGAGACTTAGTCTCACATACATTGGTCATGTTATGAGGAGGGACCAGTCCCTAGAGGACATCATGGTCGGTATAGTAGAGTATCAGAGTAAAAGGAAAATCCTCAATGAAACAGATTAGCACAGTGGCTGCATCAATGGGTTAAAAAGAGGCATGATTGTGAGGATAGTGTAAGACTGGGCAGTGTTTTGTTCTGTTGTACACAGGCTCAAAATGTGTCGGAATGGACTCAATGGCACCGACCAATAACATCATGAAATAGACACCCGTTTTTATTTAATGACATTTCTTCCTCACATTTTCTGGAAAGAGGCTGACTATCCTTTAATAATGAGATTTTTAGTGGGAATGCCAATCATAGTACCCAAATATCCACTTCGGCACAGGACTCAAGCCTCCAGCTACTATGATTTGTCAAAGACAGGCACATGACCTAAGTCAAGGGCTTCTTCTGAGATTTTATGTTTTACTGTATGTGTGTCTGTGTGTAGTTGGATTTCTCTTTTGTCTGAGTTTTTTAAAGACTTCTTGAATTAAATCTAGATTTACCTGAAGTGATCTGTTTGCCCCTCACCTTCCTTGCACCAATAGGGAAAATATCAGTTTAAATGGAAAAAACAAGTTAAACACATAAAAAAGAAAACAGGGAATTTTTCAGTATCATTTGAATCCTTGAATTCAGTCATCCTCAAGACTAGATCAATACCTGTCACTACACATTACACAACAAAATAAAAGTTCTTGTTTTTGATTAAGCTTGTAGTGTAGTGGTTATGAATCCGGCTGTGAACCGCAAGGTCAGCAGTTCGAAACTACCAGCTGTTCCGCGGGAAACAGATGAGGCATTCTGCTCCTATAAAGATTTATAGTCTCGGAAACCCTGTACAGGGTTGCTATGGGTCAGAACCGACTCCACGGCAGCCAGTTAGAATTGAGTTTCTGTCACTTGCAACTGAATGATTTTTGACTCATATAACAGCTTCTTTTTGTGTGAACGACCTAACTATGTATCTAGACACAACAGTACTTTTATGAACAAAGAAACAAACAAATAAAAATAAAAAAATAAAAAATTAGACTACTCTCTTTATCAACAAAAAAGGAATTTAGAGGCAGTTCCTCTAGCATTATATATCCTAGTTACTCCCTTGTTGGTTAGTTTTGACACACCACGGGTTTAAAAAGAGTCACCTAAGAATCAGGAACAGATGATCCTAGGACTATCAAGAAAGAAGAGCCATGAGCGGAGTGTGAGATCCCTGCCTAGAAAAGCAGCAGCAGCACAGCTGGCAGCTGGAATGACAGAGCAGCTTCAAGTATCCTGGCCCACGGACCCAGTAAAGTTGAGTGCCTATAGGCAGGAGATTGGCTTGTAAAATGTTCCCTTTGGACATTTACAGACACTGCTAAAGGAGCTTAGTAACATCAGTGATCACAATAAATATCAATGGATTCAGCTCACCTATCACAGATGCTACGGTTGTTAAGTGCCGTCAAGTGGTTTCTGACCCATGGCGACCCTGTATAGGGTTTCCAAGGAGCAGCTGGTGAGCTTGAACCACCGACCTTGAAGTTCAAATGACTTTGCAGTCTGACTCATTAGCCCACAGTGCCACACCAGGACTCCACAGATATTATTAAACTAGATTAAAATAAAAACATAGTCCAGCTATATGCTGCTTACAAGAAACATTCCTTAGCCGCCTGAATTTAGAATGCTAAGTATAAAGGGAGTCCTGGTACGGCGCTGTAGGATAAGTATTAGGATTGCCAGCTGCAAGGTTCAAAGCTATCAGTCACTCCTCGGAATCTATACAGGGTCCCCATGAGTTGAAACTAACTTAATGACACTTAATAACAAATAACAACAATAACAAATACAAAGATATGAAAAAAAGGCCAAAATAAACGTAGTGAAACTATTATCATTCATAATCGAATTTAAGGTATAATTCATTAAGAAGTTATTACAACAAAGAACATCCATGTACTTAATACTGTACAACCCAGAAAAACTGTTAGATTTATCGAAATAAATAGATAAAGAAATAAGAGCAACACCACAATCATAGTGGAAGATTTTAATACACTGTCTTAAAAGATGAATTAGAAGCTGGGAAATAAAGCAGATGCAAACTAAACTTCTTCAACATCTCAACATCACAATCAGCAAGTTTGTAGGCAGACAGTAGCTACAGAGAACCTAGCACCAAAGAAAGAATTTTCCTTTTTATCAAGTACACTTGGAATGAACATAAAATGTGATCATGAAATAGGCTCAGAGGAAGTCTAAAGACGTTTCAAATTACTGAGACCACAGAGATTCTAACACAAATGCAACAGAAATTTAAAAAAAAGAAAAATAACAACAATGAAAAAGACCCACAGTTGTAAATTCAAAGATATATTTCCAAGTCACTCAAATTAAAGAGAAATCACATTGGAAACAAAATACCTAGAAATGTTCTATAATGGGTAAATTAATGAATGTAAACTTTTAGGGAATAGTATATTACTTATAGGGAAATTTATAGACTTAAATGTATCTCTTAAAAAAATCAAGAAAGACACTAAAACAAGTATCAAAGTATTTCCCCATAAATTACTTATTTGGTATAAAGAGAAAACTGGTAACTTTACAGCAGATATATCTAGCAGATACTACCTTAACTATGTAATTGAAGGCAACATCACCAATAATGGAAAAACACAAAAATTCACATTGTGATAAGATGTACCTGAGATGGTAACAATAGCACTTTTGTGATATTCCTTCAAAAATGCAAGACATAAATCTAGTTATGATGAAACATCACACAAATTCAATTTGTAAGACTTTCTACAAAAAAGCTGGTTTGTACTCTTCAAAAATATCAAGGACATAAAAGAAGAAAAAAGGCAAGAGAAACAGTTCCTGACAAAAGCAAACCAAAGAGACATGAAAATCAAACAGTATTTGGATTGGATCCCAGACGAGGAAAAATAAATAGTTCTAAAGTACACTATTGAAACAACTGTCAAATATGGATTAGGAATGAACTAATATTAAACTTCTTGATTTGGGGTTCTGAGGTAGTGCAGGAGGATAAACACTGGACTGGTAACCACAAGGTTGGCAGTTCAAACTCACCAGTTGTTCCTTGGAAACCCTATGCAGAATTGTTGTGTGTTGGAACCTACTCGATGGCACATAACACACAACAACAAAAAGTTCTTTATTTAGATAACTATACTTCTGTTATGGACTCCTGATATGACACTGTAGGATCAGCACTGGACTGTAAACCACAAGTTGGCAGTTCAAACCCACCAACTGCTCCTCAGAAACTGTATATAGGGTTGCTGTGAGTCAGAACCAACTTAATAGCATTTAACAACAATTGCTATTATATATAAAGATTTTATTTATTTATTTATTTTAAGAAAAAGAACTGTGCCATTCTTGATCCTGAAATGTAACCTATAACTTCCCTAGTAAATCCCATAACCATAAGTATTGTCTGTGAGTTCTGTGAGGTCATTGCAATGAATTATTAAACCTAGCCAAGAGGTAGAGAATGCCTTGACATTAGAGGGTGAAGGTCTGCCTAACCTCTGCCTCATATGAATCTGTCTTGGGCTGCTGTTGGGTTTGAATCTTTTCCCTTATGAAGTCAGAGGAGGTCAGATGCAGCCCTCTGTGCCATTTTTACACTTGCTTTTACTCATGTTATTCACATTGTATTGAAGATCCCAGCTAATACCTAGGATCAAATAACAAGAATAATAAAAACAAGAAGGCGGAAGACAGAAATAAAATTGGAGGGGGAACTGATAAGGATAAAACTATCATTTTCAAGAAGATATAACTGACTATAAAAATCAGTTACAGAAAATCTACAAAGTATAGAATCTATTAAGAGAGTTAGTTCGCCAGATAGAAAGTTAGCATACAAAACCAAGTAGTAACTAATTAGGAAAAATAATAATAATAATATTTAGAATAGAAGTAAAACCCTAATAATAAAACTAGGAAATTTAAGAATAAAACTAAGAACATTCTATAGTATTTATAAAACATAAATGCTATAAAAGTAATAGTACAGAATGCTATTTAAATACATAAAAGTCCTAAAAAAAATAGAACATTAAAATAAGGATGAGCAGTGCTAATATTATACATATAACTGTCTCAATCTGAAATTCAGTACAAATATTATCAAAATTGCAATGTCACAGAAAAGGATAAAATGACCCTAAAATTTTTTTGAAAGAGTAAAAAGAACAGGCAAGAAAAGGTAAAGGATAAGGTTGAAAGACTTGCCCTACAGGTTGATATTAATATAGAGAGAGACACACAAAAAAGGAACTGAATGTCAAAGCCATGGCATTAAGAAAACTAAAGCATTTTGAAGGATACATTTGACCCACTGCTATTTCCATAACATTCAAAAACTATTATTTATGCAGACATATACTGTGCAAGGTCAGCAGTTTGAAACTACCAGCTGCTCTGCGGGAGAAAGATGAGGCTTTCTGCTCCCGTACAGATTTACAGCCTCGGAAACCCTGTACAGGGTCGCTATGGGTCAGCACCTACTTGACGGCACTAAACAACTACAACAACATATTGTGTAATATTAGGAATGATACGCATCAGGTGTAGGCTGGATGTACTTGAGGGGAGGCAGGAGTAGAAAGGGAGTTTCAACTATATTTATTCTTTTCCCTCCAAATCTCTAAGACCAACCTGTGGCAATGACTTATCCCCATGAGCATGCAGCTTTAATTTCATCAGTGCAACCTTGGCAGCGGTTTCACTATTTTTTGCCCCTTTTCGTCGTTTACTTACTGTCTCTCTTGTCTTGGAATCTAAGAAATAAACATATGCATATAAGCACATAACAATTTTATCATAAAACACATATCAATTGCATCCCTGAGACTTGCACAAATGACACACAACTGAGATATAGAAATCACACTCATTTTATAAGTACTGAATTTGCATGACTATCACTATACCATCCAGATTGATCTATGCAATCTTCATTCACATCACAAAACTCAGGATTAGATGTTTCTTTCCATCTTAAGCCAATTTATTCCAAAACAACAACTAACACTTCTACAGAGCATTGTGAGATTTGTTGATAGAAAATACCAATAAAAGTTTTACCCTTAATATGGACTGAAATTCTATTAAACTAACATTGGCTGGAGACTGATCTCACATACATACTCTTTCCTGTTACTTCATACTATCAATAGCATTCATAGGATAGCTACCTAGGATTAGAGTTTAGTCTTTAGAGAATGCAAAGCACTACTATAACCTCATGAACATTGTTTCTAGTTGTGATGAATAACTACATGATCTAAGTGGCCCAGCAAAAGAGAATATGTGGCACGGCACTTCTATACAGTTTAAAATATTTTTACTGGCCAGGTAGGTTTTGTGAGAAATACTGTCTGAGATCAAAATCCATGGCATATTATTAACGTCCAGGTTGCTAACAATTTCCATAACTGCTAAGCAGACACAAGAAGCAGGCTCTGGAACTAACAGAATACACAGCAATAAGGAAATAACAAGCTTTCTAGATACTTGCCAATAATGTCCTTAACAAGTTTCTGAGTGGCAGCCATACGAGGCTTAGAGAGCTCCAGTTTTTCACATTCATGATCTGACTGATGACGGTGTCTATGAGCAACAGAAGGAAACACTAGCTCACATGCTTGCATACAACTTAAACATGTATACAGGGCTTGAATGGTGTAAGTGATCACCTCAGGCAAAAATTCTTCTCACAGTGAGGACACGTAACTGGCACAAGCTCTTTTTCAGTACAGTCCTTGAATGAGCATGGGTAAGGTACATGTGTATCTGTCTTCAGTCTCTCATTAATTATTTTCACCTGCAAAGGTAGTAAAGGGTCTAGCATTACCTTTCACATTTACAGTAAATCATTACAACTATTTTGGTAGGCAGTATTCACATCATCTCTGCTTACTTGCCTAAAGCAAGTAACACACTCTCATGTAATAGATTACAAAGGCTTGTGTGAGAAATGATTAATGTGCTCAATGTTCTAAATTCTCACAATTTACCTATTGCACTGTATTTATCCTGTAACACAATATAAACAATTATTGAGTCATTCTTTACAATTTCCAGTATTCCACATTGTAACATTCCCATGCAAGGATGTCCCATAATCCTACTCAGCAATCATCTCATCAATCCTCAAATGGCCAGTCTTATCTGTTGCTGACTACTATTTCAGGGGTTTGTTGTTATTGTTAGGTGCCATCAAGTTGGTATCGACTCATAGTGACCTTATGCACAGCAGAAGGAAACACTGCCTGATCCTGGGCCAACCTCACTACTGTTGCCACACTTGAGCCCACTGATGCTGCCACTTTGCCAATCCATCTCACTGGGGGTCTTCCTCTTTTTCTCTGACCTACCAAACATGATATCCTTCTCCAGCGACTGGTCCCTCTGGACAATATGTCCTAAGTATGATAGACGAAGTTTAGCCATCTTGGCCTCCAAGGAGCACTCTGGCTGAACTTCTTCCAACACATATCTGTTGGTTCTTTTGGCAGCCCATGGCACTTTCAATATTCTCCTCCAACACCATAACTCAAAAGCATCAATTCTTCTATG
>NW_006408519.1:63145836-63148601 GCF_000296735.1 Chrysochloris asiatica
AAAAAAAAAAAGCCTGAAGAGACAAAGATCAGGACTATAGGGTGGATAGGTGTTAGGTTTACCAAACAAATTCTTACACGACAGCTCTTGCTACTGTCATAAAATGAGTAGGTGTATTGTTGTGATGGAAAATAATTCCTCAGAAAACTTTCCTGGCCTTTTACTCAACAATTCAGTTTTTAATTTTCTTAAAAGTCCTTTATAATAAGTTCCTTGCTGTCCTGTGTATTTTGGGAAAATTGATCAAGAATACCCATTGGGAATCCCACCCCCGAAAAAAAATTCATAAATTTCTGAGTAGATCTCTCTGCCTTGAAATTAACTGGCCAAGCAGATCCCCTTGGAAGCCACTAGTCTGACAGAACCTTTTTCTTGAAGGCACCCTAACGAGTATTACCATCTACAGCCATCCAGTGATTGCAGAGAAATGTTTAAACATGTATTATTTGGAATGAATCTGTGCATGTATGAAATGGGACCCTAGTAGTAATACTTCTTGACTTATACTTGTATACAATTCTCTAAGATATATTTAATACTGTATTGTTGCTTTTCTGGGCCATCAATTTGGTTTCTACTCATAGTGACCCTGTATAGAGCTTCTTAGACCAGCTGGTAGGTTTGCACTGTCAATCTCACGGTTACTAGTCCAGTGTATTTACATTAGAAGATAGAAGAATTCTGTAAGATAAAAAACAATAAAGAATGCAGACAAGTCAGGTTACTCTGAGCATTAGCTGACTGTTGTTAAGTGCAGTCAAGTGGGTTCCAACTCACGGTGACCCTGTATAGGGTTTCCAAGGAGTGGATGGTGGGATTGAACCACCGGCCTTGTAGTAAGCAGTCCAATTTTTATCCTACAGCACCACACCAGTAACTAGGTTTCTAAAATTGAATGAATTTAGGAAAATATCAGCTTAAATACTACTACCAAAGGGTGTTCCCTCTGGTGAGTTACATCTTGTAAATAACTATCTTACCAAATTTGTTCTACTATTATAAAAGGAGTCCTGGTATAGTGCCTTAGGATAAGGCACTGGACTTAGGGTAAGGTTGGTTTGAACCACAAGGTGAAGCTCACCTGCCACTCCTCGCAAACCCTATACCACGGTCACTATGAGTCAGGATCAACTCAATCGCACCTAACAACAACATTATAAAAGTAGAGTCCTGGTGTGTTAACCATAAGGTCAGCAGTTCAAACCCACCAGCTACTCCTTGGAAACCCTATATAAGTTTGCTATGAGTCAGACCTGACTCAAAAGCACTTAACAACATTGTAAAAGTAAACAATTTTAATTTCATTAATGAAATCTAGCAATTTGAGACATGCATATAAATCAAGTAAAATAAGAATAAGGAAAGTACAGGGACTATTTCTAAGTTGCATAAGAAACATCAGTCAGATTTACTGTGGAGTCCTAAATGAGTATTTCTTTCCAGTTAATTAATCCTGTATAATACTAACATGTTAATTAATTTATATTTTCCTCATATAATCCACCTAAACTTCAAAGAGACATTTTTATGAAGTTCATTTAACTTGAATTTTCTATAATGGAGAGTACTGATATGAAAATCCTAGGTATATTTAGCACTTGGTAGAAGCCCTACTGGTGCAATGGTTCAACACTCAGCTGTAAACTCAAAGATGGTGATTTTAATCCATGGGAGGAAGATGTGGAACCTGCTTCTACAAAGATCTCAGCATTGGAAACACTATGGGGCAGTCGCACTGTCTGTTCTACAGGGTCACTGTGAGACAGAATCAGCTGGAAGGCAATGGGTTGGGTAAAGTGTTTGGTAAATAGAAGGCATAAATAATGTCAACTATAAAGAGTTAGTAATAAATGCCACTTCTCTAACCCTACTACTGCTTTCTAAATGGCATGGACTACGTTAATTCCCTGCCAAAGGAGTATGGAGTTACTTGTCAAATTTGAGAAAATTACATTAGGCATGGTAGAGTTCTTGTTATCATTAGGTGCCGTCAAGTTGGTTCAGTCTAATTATGACCTTACGAACAACAAAACAAAACACAGTCAAGTCCTATGCTCTCCTAATAATTGTGGCCATGCTTGAGTCCACTGTTGCTGCCAGTGTTGTCAATCCATTTCACTGAGGGTCTTTGTCTTTTTCACTCACCTTCCATTTTGCCATGTGGAAGGGACCAGTCCTTGACATGACCAAAGTATGAGAGAAAAAGATGTGCCATCCTCACTTCCAAGGAGCATTCTGGTTGTATTTGTTTCAACACAAATTTGTGTATTCTAATTGCATGGTACTTTTTATATTCTTCGCCCACACTATAATTTAAATGCACTGATTATTCTATGGTCTTCCTTATTCATTGTCCAACTTTCACATGCATATAAGGCGACTGAAAATACCATAACTTGAGTCAGGCGAGCCTTAGTTCTCAAAGTGATACCTTTGCTTTTTTAACACTTTAAAGAGGTGTTATGCAGAAGATATGTCTAATTCAATACATCAGGTGATTTCTTTATTGCTGCTTCCATGAGCATTCATTGTGGATACAAGCAAAATGAAGTCTTTGACAACTTCAATCTTTTCTCCCTTTATCATGATGTTATTTGCTGGTCCAGTTGTAAGGATTTTTATTTTCTTTACATTGAGGTACAATCTACACTGAAGGTTGTAGTCTTCAATCTTTATCAGTATTTCAAGTCCTCTTTGCTTCCAGCAAACAAGGTTGTGTCATTTGCATATTATATATATATGTATATATACACACATATATGTAT
>NW_006408519.1:63149736-63167233 GCF_000296735.1 Chrysochloris asiatica
TTTTTTTTTTTTTTAATCACATATTTCTTATAGAGTGGTTAGTGGATTTGCACTACCTTTTTAGTTAGCAGCCAAGTGCTTTATCCAGTGTGCCACAAAAGCTCCTTAACTGGTTGTTGTGAAGTGCTATCGAGTCAGTTTCAAATCATTGCTACCCTGTATAGGGTTTCCAAGGAGCAGCTGCTGGGTTTGAGCCACTAACTTTGCAGTGAGCAGTCTAGTGCTGGGTATCCATAAAAACCCATTGCTGTTGAGTAGATTCTGACTCACAGTGACCCTAATGGATAAGGTGGACAGAGTGGACCTGCCCCATAAGATTTCTAAGGCTGTACTACCAGCTGTTCCATGGGACAAAGATGAGCCTTTCTGCTCCCATAAAGATTTACAGCCTTGGAAACCCTGTGCAGGGTCACTGAGTAGGAACCAACTCCATGGTACTTAGCAACAACAACAACAAACATTTATAGATGCAGAGTGCCACATCTTTCTCCCATGGATGAGCTGATGGGTTGGAACTCTTGACAATTTGTGGTTAACAGGTCAACACTTAACCACTGTGCCACCAAGACTCCTCTGACTGGTGGCTTGTTGTTGTTTGTTGTTAAGTGCTGTAGAGTCGGTTCTGATCCATAGTGACCCTATATAGGGTTTCCAAGGAGCAACTGGAGAACTTGAACTGTCGACCTTACAGATCAAACTGACTTTGCAGTCCAGCACATTAAGCCACAGTGCCATGCTGGTAAATCTGCCTAATTCTGGGTTTCCTATGCTGGCTGATTTGGCTCTATAGTAAGCTTCAATCATTCATTCACCTTATGTTTAATCAGTAACAGAGATGATAGTTTGTTGTCTACCTTGCAGCCCTTCTTTAATGCTTCAATTTGTTCAGAATTAGGATGGGATTTTTTTGGTATTAGAGGTTTCTTCCTGGTGGGCTGACAGGCTAAATCAGAACAATATAGAAACCTATCATAGGCACTACTAAAAATGCACACAACAAACTGGAAGTATGGAATGAGGATGCTAATGCCTTTGTATGTGGCACTGTAAAATAAGCACTGAACTGCTAACCATAAGGTTGGCAGTTCAAACCCACAATCGTACCTTGGAAACGCTATACAGGGTCGCTATGAGTCAGAACTGACTTGATGGCACTTAATGCCTCTGTATATTTGTAAATACATAGATGAAAGTTATAAGTGGATTACTCAAACAAAAGTAAATGAAAATAATAATTATGAAGATATTGTGGTGTTGTGTGCTGTCAAGTTGATTCCAACTCATAGTGGCCCCTGCACAGGAGTTCCGAAGCTGTAAATCTCTATGGGAGCAGAAAGCTTCATCTTTCTCCCATGGGGTGGCTGGTGGATTCAAACCACTAACCCTATGGTTAACAGTCTAATGCCTAACACCTGTATGACACCACACCTCCCAGTTATGAAGATAGAAAAGTAAAAATACCAAGTAGAAAACTAACTGGGAAAAATAATACAAATGAAATATAAGCCTTTTTATATCAGTCAATATAGTATGCCAAATTTAAATCTGGGGGTACACAGATTGGCTTAAAATGGAATCAAATTTAGAGTAAAAGTATAAGAAAACCAAACTATTTTCTCAGATAGGAGAAATAGTAACTTACCTCAGAACAGCCATGTGACTCTCTGCTTCTGTGTTCAAGGCTTAAATCGATTGTAAAAAAAGCATTTATTAAAATGGAATCAAACAATACACTTAAAGTATATCCAAATAATTTAAAACACAGTTGTCTGACTTCAATTTGAATAAAAATAATTACTCTAAATAATCTTTCCTTTGAATACTTTACAGTGCTTGACAATACAACATATCATTTGATTCCTTTTATTTTGCAAAAATCATCAATAATAGAATGTCAAAGGAGTGCTTTAGTTATAACAAATTTATAAATATGCATTACTCTTATTTACTTGAAATATCTTCTGAAATTAGCTTCTGAAAAGAATTCATTTTTTCAGGGCATTACTTAAAAAAATTAAATGCTTAATGAAATATGAAATTTTTAAATGTGAAAACATAATTACAAAGAAAATCCTTTTTCTAAAATCCTAGGTTTGTTCCCAGATTTTACTTTGTATGTCATGTGTGCAAATGACATATGACTCTAATTTAAAGAATATACAACCTGGATATTTTTTATTTTATTAATTAAAATTAAAAAAAAATCATAACAAGTTTTATCATGTTCTTTATACTGTGGATATTATTATCTCTTGTAATTAAAAGATACAAGTATAACTTTTATATAAAATTCACAAATGCAACCCCAATTCTGGACGTTGTAAGACTGGTGACAAATATACATGACTAATCAAAAACTAAGGAGCTCTGGTAGCATAGTGGTTACAAATCGGGCTGTGAACCTTAAGGTCAGCGGTTCGAAACTACCAGCTGCACCGCGGGAGAAAGATGAGGCTTTCTACTCCTGTAAAGATTTACACCCTTGGAAACCCTGTACAGGGTCGCTATGGGTCGGAACCGACTCGATGGCACTTAACAACAACAACAATCAAAAACTATGACTAGCCTGTGTTTTTTTCCCAAATGGGCTGAATGTTAAATACCAATAGCTAAAGTAAGTAACAGCTATTTAAATCATTCTGTTACATCCATATATTACAAACATTAAAATCTGAAATTCTACATAAAAACTTACCAAAATATTCCTGAGCAACCATCACATACAAATGGAAGAAAATCTAAAATTGAGGGAAAATATTATATATACAGGTTAGTCTGATTTAAATTTTATTTTCTTAAGCAAAAAGACTCTGAAAATACTACTCTATGGAAGAACTTTATTTTCGGACCAATAACCTAGGGTGTCTAGGTTAAACAAAGTCATCACAATATCAAATAGTCTAGAAGAAAGTAACTAAAAGCTTATTAAACAACATGAAGGTGGAAAACCAGTGAATGCTATTGCCTGCAGTTTAGGTATGTCGCACTGAAGAATCACAATGATCCTCAACACACAAAAAAATTTCCAAGCTGTTAAAGAATCGGCTCCACTGGCCAATGAAAATGTGAGAAGGATCTGTATCCGATATGGAGACATTGCTTAAGACTTGGATTGAAGACCAAACACAAAAGTGAATCCTTCTCAGCATGTTGACAATCACTGCTAAGCATGAAGCTTGTTTCAGATGCTTAAAGAAAAAATAGAAACAGAGCACAATATGGTGTCAGCACAACAACCAAATCACATCCTATTTCACAGAATGTGTCGAGGACGTTAAGTGCCACATGATTGTACTTAATTTTGAGAAAAATACCATGGTGACTGGATGGAGATGTTTTCAGATAATTCCAGAGATTCAATAAATGGATTAATACTTCAAAACTTATTCCTGAACTACTCTTTCCGTGATGATGAGGACCACTCCAACAACTAAATTAAGAAGTGAACTTCTGGAAAGCACATGAAAGTAACCATTCCCAGCTGTGGGACCTGACCATTATCACTTGATACAATCAGTCACTCTAAATTGTTTTCAAGGTACCTCATATTCAATAAAAGCATACATAACCAAGGGAGGCTGGATATATCTAATCACTTCTCCTATGAAGTAAAAATAGAAGGCATTGTTCAGCCGCTGTATAATGAGCAACTGCCCCAGAAAGATCTCAACTTACAGTGTATCTTAACCCAAAATAGAAAGAAGGAATTCTAGTGCAACCCAAGGAAACCCCAGATAATTCTGCTTATCGGAGAAGAGGGACTGATGACAGTTTTTCCTTCACATAAAGTGGGTCTGATGAACTGTCCCTGTTGTTTCTAAGCATGAGTTTATGAGCTTTTGTTTCATACCAAGAGATGTCAATAAGAGAAAAAAACTATGTGATCATCTGAAAAAATGTTCATATCTCATTTAAACTGGAAACACTGTACATGCCTGTTATATGGATGCTTTTGGTGACCAAGTAAATTATAGAGGCAAATCAGGAGGGAGAGTTATGATCAAGATAATGTCTTGGCATCTGACATCCTCCTCCTATCCATGCAGAAGCTAAATAAAATTTAGTTCGTCCATTTAACATACTCTAAAAATCTAACCTTTCTCTACTAGTTCAAAAGGCCTACAGACCTGCCTTCACCTCAGACACTGACATCTGCAGACAGAAAGAAAAATGAACTAGGTCACAGAAGTAATGTTAAGTGCACTGGACTCATTAGGGAGAATTGGGCACACCAGAATGAATTTTCATATGAAAGGTCTGCAAGGAAACATAGGATATCTGTTGCATGACTGGGGATTGCAGCCAGTGGTGAAAGATACAGAGTGCTATAAATAACAAAAGTAGCCGTGGTGCCACAAGAATTAAGCTCTCAGCCCTGAACCAGGAAGTGTGTTGTTGGTACCCACCAGCTGCTCAGTTGGAGAAAAAGCCTGGCAATCTGCTGCAGTAAACACTACAGCCTAGGAAAGCCTATGGGCTGTTCCACTGTCATACAGAATTGCTATGAGGTGGAATCATAAACTGGACAGCATACAAGAAGGTAAGTAACAAGAGCCTACCAGGGAGTGTGTCAACAAGGATCACTAAACACTCCTGACATTTCTACTAAATCTGGGCTAAACTTCAGAGTCCTTCTCAACAGAGTGATATAGACACCCACTACGAATGGCTGCTAACCTCAAGGTCAGCAGTTCAAAACGACCAGCTGTTACGCAGCAGACAGTTGAGGTTTTCTGCTCCCATAAGGATTTACAGCCTCGGAAACCCTGTGCAGGGTTGCTGAGTGGGAATCGACTCCATGGCACATAACATAGGCTGGCAAACAGGTCTCATATCCCATAGTAGCTCAGTCCTTTGTGGTGGTGGTGGTGGTGTGCCGTGGAGTCGGTTCCGACACATAGCAACCCTGTACAGGGTTTCCGAGGCTATAAATCTTTACGGGAGCAGAAAGCCTCATCTGTCTCCCGTGGAACAGCTGGTAGTTTCGAGCTGCTCACCCTGAGGTTAGCAGCCCGATTCGTAACCACTACGTTACCAGAGCTCCTTGCCTATGTAGTGGTGTGCTGTAATGTAACCTCCGGCTCATTGTTGTTGTTGCTGTTAAGTGCCGTTAAGTCGACCCTGTAGAGGGTTTCCGAAGAGCGGCTGGTGAGCTTGAACCGCCGACCTTGCAGTTCAAACGGCTTTGCAGTCTGGAGCATTAACCCACAGCGCCACACCAGGACTCCTGGCTCTGGCTCATAGTGACCCTATATAGTCTGATAGCCAGCGATAGCTTCGCACAGGAACAGAAAGGGTCACCAGGAATCGGAACCGAATAGATGGCATTTAACAACGTTCTTAGGAAACGCCTATCGAGTCACAGATAATCGAATTAATGAAAGTCAGAGTCCAGAGAATAGTTTGAGGAGATGAAAAGTGCTTTCTCAAGATCACAGAGGGAGGGCCGGAGTGGAACCCAAATCTCCCAGCTCCCAGACCTAAAAGACTTCCCTCAAGCAGAGAGCAGGAAGCGCCCTGGGCGACCCAGGACCTGCGTGCGCTCCTCCGCGGACTTATCCCGCAAGCCGCACTAGAAGTCAGAGCGACTGTTGCAAAGCATGTGTTCAGGAAATGCATGATTCCATCCCAAATAGATCACAAGTCTCCTCCAAAGGCTCAGAGGGGACATAAAAAAACCCCAACACATCCCTGCAAACCTAGGGACACACGCCCGCCCGCCCCGCCTACTCAGATCCTGCCCCAGTCTCCGCGGCCTCCTCTCAGCCTCCACCACTTTCCGCCGAAGCAGTGTGGTCCGAGTCTCCTGCGGTCCGGGGCTAGGGACCTCCTGATCACCTCGTTGCCTGCAATGCTCCACCTGACAGTGTCGCCCGATGTCCAACTCCGCCATCTGCCTATAGATGCTAGGGGCGGGGCGAAGTCAGAGGGGCGGGGCGCCGGTGACGTCGCGCGCGGTGCCTGCTGGGATCGTGCAGATCAGGAGGCGGAGCTCGCAGGTTTGGTAGGCGCGGAGGTGTGACTCGCCTTTTGAGGGTGCTATCAAATCTGGTCACCTAATCAGTTCCCTTTCTGGAAAATTGCATGCTATAACCAAAATCGGTAGCGCAGTGGTTACGAATCGGGCTGCTAACCTCAAGATTGGCAGCTCGAAACTTACGAGCCGTTCCACGGGAGAAAGATGAGGCTTTCTGCTCCCATAAAGATTTACAGCCTCGAAAACCTTCTGTAGGGTCACTATGAGTCGGAGCCTACTCAACGGTACTTAACAACAACAACCCAAATCGGGAATGGTATTAAAAGGATTTCTATTTTTTGATTAGTGTAATTCCAGGAACAAATTTTCTATCTTTGTTTCATGCCTGATGAATAAAATTGTGATCACAATCTAATCACCTGAAAGAGTAATGCTCCAACCTGGAGAATGAACAAATTTGTCATGGAAGAAGTACAGTCAGAACGGTCCTGAGAAGCAAGGGTAGTGAAACTGTTTTGCTTACTACTTTGAACGTTTGCTCAGGAGGGACCACTCCTTGAAGAAAGGCATTTTGCTTGGTAAATGAAAAAAGAAGACTCTCAATGACATGGATTGACAGGATGGGTGCAACAGTGGTTTCAAACACAGGAAAATTGGGGGGAGAGCGCCGCACCACATAATGTTTTGACACCAAACAAGAGCAACAACAGGAACAAATACAATGTTTGACACATTGTTGCAAGAATCAGTGGAAGAGATGAGCACTAGTCCCAATTTATGATTCAACCTAAACAATGTTACTTGAATACAGAGTTTAAAATAAATTCCCTTTCAAGAGAGTCATTAGGATTTCTTTAAAAGCAAAGACATCGTTCTTTTCTTTTTGGTTAATTCTGGTAGAAAATATTTTAAAGTTTCCAACTTGAAAGATCCCAGGTGCATCCTGAATTGGTTTAGAAAACCCATACTTAACACAAGTATCTGAAGAATGTTCATGGTGATGCCACCAGAGTGGAAGAAGTGTCACATGCTTGCTGAGCCTCTTCAGAAGTTGAGGAAGGACAGACTTTTCTAGGTGGGGTACAAATGGATGCCATTCTACTGAGGAGACACCAGATACCACTCAGAGAGGATGAGAGACAATCAATTGCGTTCATTGCAGAAACTGGAGAAGTAGCTAATGCCTTGTATACAACTTTGTTGGTGTTGTTTTTAAGTGCCATCGAGTTGGTTCCTACTCATAGTGAACCTGTATAGGGTTTCGGAGTTGCGGCTGGTAAACTTGAAACGCTGACCATGTGCTTCAAACCGGTTTTGTAATCCAGAGCATTAATCCACAGCGCCACACCAGGACTCCGTTTATAATTTTGAGAATTCCCAAATTCCTTGAGGATGTGGAAGGTGTGGAGTTACCAAACGGGCATCATTGTTTTAGGATTTACTCTTCTGGTGTGGCGCTATGGGATAATGCACTGGGCTGCAAAGTCGGTTTGACCCTCAAGATCGGCGGTTCAAGCTCACCAGCCGCAACTTGAAACTCTATACAGCGTCGCTATGGGTCGGAACAGACTCAACGGCACTTAACCACCATCAACAAACTCATGTTGTTAAGTAGGGAGTCCTGGTGTGGCGTTGTAGGACAATTCCAAGTCCTGGTGTGGTGCTGTGGGATAAAACACTGTACTGCAAGGTCGGTTTGAACCATGAGGTCGGTGTTCAAACTCATCAGCCTTCCCTTGGAAAGCCTATTTAAGGTCACTCTGAGTCACAACCGACTCGATGTCACTTGGAAACAACAACAACATTTCTTAGTCTGGAGTCCTGGTGTGGCGCTGTAGGATAAACACAACACAAGGTTGGTTTGAACATCAAGGTCAGCAGTTCAAACTCACCAGCTACTTCCCAGAAACCCTACACAGGGTCACTATGGGTCGGAACCATATAGATGGCATTTAACAACAACATTCTTAGTCTGATACAGAATTGAGTAAGACATGGTCTCTGAGTCAAAGGAGCTGGAAGCCTGGGGAGGAATGCGCTGTTTAGCATTTAAAAGTCCTTCATAATCTTGGCCCCTTTTTCTCATGGTGACCCCTGTGTGTAGAAGCGCTCCACAGGAAACATTGCTAGGCTTATCTCCCAAGAAACCTCTGGGTGGGTTTGAACCACCAACTCTTCAGCTAGTAATTAAGCACTTAACCATTTGTACCACCTAGAGGAGATGAAAACTAACAATAATAACAAACACTGTTCTTTCACTCTAGGCCTCCGTCACACTCCAGGTTCCCTGAGCACATGCTGTTCCTTTATGTGGGACACATCCCCCTCCCCGTTTGCTTTAGTTCATTTCTGCATTTTCTTTATCATTTAGCTATTGATAAGGATTTCCATTGGTTTCCTATGATTTATAAGATTCCTCAACTTCCTCAATAAGGCTTTTCAGTCGAATCTCAACTTTACTCTCTAACCTTATCAATAACGTTTGCTCAGGCTGCATTCACTAGGTCCCGCTGAACTTAGCATTACTCAGAAACTTCTTCTGTGTTCTCCTTGACCCGGACAAATTTGCTGTTACTGCACTAACTTGCTATATCTTTTTCAAAACATCTGTTCAAAATGCAAATTTGCATTTGTTTCTATCCATCTTTAATATTTGTCTCACCAACGAAACTGTAAGTTTCATGAGGGCAAGAACTGCATCTGTTTTTTGCTATCTATTGTACTATAATTACTCTGGGTCTACTTTTCAGATGTTCAACAAATATTTATTGAATTAGTACATTTTAAAAATTCATAATTTTCCTAAGCACCCATCAAGTTGAATTACTGTAGGTTTTCTATACCTGCCACTGTTTTCCTCAACCTTATGTCTTTATGTTGTTTTCTCTGCCATACAATGTCCTTTTACACATTTGTACAAATTAAGGTGCTACTAATTTTTGAGCCCAAATTAAAATTTTGTCTTCTCCTAGGGTTTTCCTTTATTCGTCCAACTATAAAGGAGTTACTTCGCCTCATGGACTCCCATTATATTTTATTGCCATTACTCTATTAAACTTAGTTGTTTCTAACTCTTACTATAACTATTCCTTTGCATCTCCTCTCCCTTACTGGGCTATAAACTCTCTGATGGCTGGGTTAATGTTTTATTTAACCTTGTATATTCTTCTAATCTATTATGATGTCATTAGGTCTCATATAGATGTTTAATATAAATTTATAAAATAACTGACTATAATTTATATTTTTGTTTCATAGCACATGAGCCAGAGTAATTTCCCAAACTTTTAGAATGAAAATGTGATCACAATCTAATCACCTATAATAATAATGTTCCTACATATCTGAGGGAATATGAACACAAGAGAGATTTACAAGAATGCTTATTGCAGAACTTTTTGTTATAGCCCAAGCTGAAAATAAACCAAATGCTCATCTGTAGTAGCAAAGGCAATCAAATGATGATATGGTCAAACAATGTCATATTTTACCACTAAGAAAATGAATGGACATTCACTGATGAATCTTAAAAAATACAATACTGTGTGGGGAAAAAAACCCAAAACACAGAAGAGTTCATACCATATCATTTAATCTATAGAGCCCCAAAAAGGCAGAACTAATTATATTATTTAGGCATCTGTACATCCTAGAGTCCTGGTGTGGTACTGTAGAATAAGCACTGCGCTGATAATCACTAAGTCGGTGGTTCAAACCCACCAGCTGCTCTTTGGAAAACCTATGCCTGGCCTCTGTGATTCAGAACAGACTCAGCAGCATTTAACACTAGCATGCAAACTGGTGTAACAATAAAGAAAACCAAGAAAAAATAGCTTCCATGATACTTAGAAGAGTGTCGACCTGAGGAGGTAATAACGAGGGTCTTCTTAACCTACAAGGGACACGTGGGATGTTACTGAGGGATTCTGTGATGTGGGCAACAGCCTGTTCTGTGACCTGAGATATTTGCTCTATCCTCTGTTAATCTGCCATGGCACATAACCACCAACCACCACCACCATATGTTTATGTATTTTTTGGTAAATTTTAACTGTTTTTCAATAAAACATTTATTTAAAGGTAATGTACTAAAGAATAGGAAATTATTCTATTTAAAGATGTGGCACAATTTGACACAACACGAGGAAATTAAATTTTTCTTCACCTTGAAACACAAGGTCAGCAGTTCAAACTCACCAGCCACTCCTCAGAAATCCTATGTGGGTCGCTATGAATCAGAACCAACTCAGTGGCACTCAACAACAAAAACAACCATGCTATAGTATTTTTCAAAACTCACTAATGACATCTGCTTCTTGTACTGAGGTCCTAGTCTGCTTCTGAACTGGTTACAATTGGAATTAGATTCAGCTTAGATTTGACTGAAAATTTTAACCCAATAAAAATCTCAATTTCCTGCATGTCTGTGAGAATGAGTGTGAACGATTATTTCTTTAAGTCCCTCAGTTTTGGGGTGGTTTCTTATATAGAATCATCATGGTAGTAAGTGACTCATATATCAGGAATAAATAAAACTACTAAAAAGTTGTATTTCAAAATTCACATGATAAAATGATTTCTCTTTTCTGAATGTCAGTGTACCTTGCATGCTATATTCTGAGTCATGTCTAGAACATTTCCAAATCAAACTTTAATCATACCAGATAGCATCTTTAGAATGCTTATTATGTGCCAGGCACTTAAATGGATTATTTAATTTAATCTTCATAACAAGACCTTAAGACAGATACTATTTATGATTGCCAATCACCACCCTGCTCTTCTGATCTCATGGCAAAGAAGGCAGTTATTCATGAAGACTATTAGCCACCCATTCATAGTCTCCTCTTCCTGAGTCTTCTTTCTCTGTTGATCCAGAAGAACAGAGACCAGTTGTTTTACCTTGAATTGCCTTTTGCAAGGTTTCAAGACCCAACAAACTAAGAGGTAGACCAGAAGCACTAAACATGTTATTATGCCAATTAACTGGAATATCCTATGAAACTAGGACCTTAAATCTCCAAACCAAAGAATCAAATCCCATGTTGTTGTTGTTGTTGTTGTTATGTGCCATGAAGTCAGTTCCAACTCATAGCGACCCTGTACAGGGTTTCCAAGGTTGTAAATCTTTACAGGAGCAGAAAACCTCATCTTTCTTCCACGGAACAGCTGGTAGTTTCGAACTGCTGACCCTGAGGATAGCAGCCCTATTCATAACCACTACACTACCATGAGGTTATATATATTTAAGCAGCCTCAGGAGCTACTCTTTGTGTGTGTGTCATTGTAAGTATATCCCACCAATCGCTACCAGTTTGTCGTACTGTGGTGCTTTGTGTGTTGCTGTAATGCTGGAAGCTATACCACCAGTATTTTAAATACCAGCAGTATCACCTATGATTTCACCAGAGCTTGTGGACTGAGACAGAGTAGGAACTACTTCCGAATGTTTACCTATTGAAAATCTTATAAATAGAAACATAATATTTTCAGATACAGCGCCAGAAGATGAGTCCCTCAGGTTGCTGCTGCTGCTGCTGTTAAATGCTGTGGAGTCGGTTCTGACTCATCACGACCCTGTATAGATAGGGCTTCCAAGGAACCACTGACCTTGTGGTTCACAGTTGTTGTTGTTAAATGCCTTCATGTCAGTTCCAACTCATAGCAACCCTGAATAGGGTTTCTGAGGCTTTTAAATATTTGCGTGAGCAGAAATCCTCATTTTTATTTCATGGAGCAGCTGGTGGGGTCAAACCTCCGACCTTGTGGTTCCCATTCCAGTGTTTATTGTATGGAGCCACCGTACTCCATGGTTCACAATAGACACTCAGAATACGACTGGGGAAGAGCTGCTAATGGGACACAACTCAAAATGAGGAGAAACAGCTACAAACAATTATTGATAATCAGAACAAGGAATGTACAAAGTATAAATCTAGGAAAATTGGACATTGTTAAAAATGAAACGGAACACATAAAGATTGATGTCCTAGGTATGAGTGAGATGAGATGGACAGGTATTGGCCATTTTGAATCTGCCAATCATATGGTTTACTATACCAGGAACAAAAAATTCAAGAGGAATGCTGTCTCATTCGTTGTCAAAAAGAACATTTCAAGATCTACCTTGAAGTACAATGCTGCCTGTGATAGTATAATATCCATTTGTCTACAAGGAAGACCAGTTAATACCATTATTATTCAAATTTGAACACCAACTACTAAAGCCAGCAATGATGAACTTGAAGAATTCTACCAACTTCTTCAGTCTTAAATTGATTCAAGATGTATTAATAATTACTGGTAATTGGAATGGGAAGGTTGGAAACAAAGAGGATAGGCCTTAGTGATAGAAATGGACTCCTGGTGTAGCACTGGAGGATAAGCACTGGACTGTGAACCACAACCTCAGTGGTTCAAACCTACCAGCTGCTTCTTGGAAACCCTGTACAGGGTCGCTATGAGTCACAACAGCACTGGACAACAACAACAAAAATAAAAAATGATGATATTAGAAAGCTACAAATCAAAACCACAAAGACATATCATGTCATACCAACATTAATAGTAAAGCTCAAAACAACAGAAAACAACAAATGCTGGTGAGAGTGTGGAGAGACAGACCTAGACCCTCATACATTGCTGGTGGGACTATAAAATGGTTCAACCACTATGGAAAATAGTATAGTACTTCCTCAGAAAGTTGGAAATAAAAATACTCTATGACCTAGCAACACTCTTACTTGGTATATATCTACAAGTTGTAACGTAGGACATGAGTAGATATATGCATGCCAATGTTCACTGCTGGACTATTCATAATAGCAAAAAGATGGAGACAGCCTAAATGCCCATCAATGGAAGAATGGAAAAAAACTTTGTTAATTGCACACAAATGAATGCCATGCAACAATGAAGAATAGCGATAAATCTTTGAAACAACTCATAACATAGATGAGGTAGACATTATGCTGAGTGAAATTAGTCAATCACAAAGGACAAATATTGTATGAGACCACTATTGTAAAAACTCAAGAAAAGGTTTTCATACTAAAAGAAACCTTCTCTGATGGTTACCAGGGGTGAGAGGGAAGGTAAAGTAATTTACTAGCTGGAGGGTAGACACCTGTTGACTTGGCTGACAGAGAGGGCCATATACAAGACAAAGGAAGTTGGAAGAAGAATGAAGACAAGTAAAGACAGAGGGATGTAAGCAAGGGCTAAAGTGGGCACAAGTAAATAGTGAGATATGCACAACCTTGGAACAACAGTTTTCTGCTCGTAGACACATGGAGGAATAATGGAAGTATATCCACAAATCTATAAGAGTTTGAAAGAGGAGATTTGTACAAAGGTATTTACCTTTGCTGAAATGTGATAGAGCACAGGGGGCAACTATGAATGTGATAGAACATAGAGGGCAATATGATGAAAACATCTTAGATATTATGAACATCTTCAGGCAATGAGTTGCTGGGCTTGGGGGCTCAGGATTATAGTTTCAGCAAACACCATGGTTAATTGGAATAAGAGTCCACAAAGATAATGTTCTACATTCGACTTTGGTGATATATACCAAGTAGGAGTGTAGCATCTGGGTTGTATGTGTGTGCATGTGTGAGTGCATGCCCCACATGTGGTTTTAAAAGCATTACCCTTTTTTGGTGCAGTTTGCCCAAGTAAATACTTGTCACCTTTCCACAGGTAATTTTTCTTTTGAATGGTAATTTTATTGTTCCTGATAAGCAGAAACAAATTTTTTTAAATGAATTTTTAAGTTGCATATTGCCACAAAGTGAGGATTCAAACATAATTAATGAAGTTAATTACAGGAGTGTTTGATAATTCAGTGCCAGCCACCATAACTACTCTTTGAAATGTTCATCACTGAAAATAAATCAAATGGTTTACAATATGAAGTCAGTTTCTAGAGAATACATTTTTAGTATGTGAAGTAATTACCTCCCTTTCCAGTGCTGGGTGCAATATTTGTCCATAGTTATTTCCTTTGTTCAATTCCAAGTGGCCCATAAATTTAGAGGAAGCCTCTGTATACTGGTCTCAGAGATTCAACACTTAGAAAGGACAAGTTGCTCTTTTGATAATGATGGCAGAGAGTCTTAAGGTAAAAATGCATCATACTCTTATTTGAATATTTTGTAACTCCTGTTGTATTTCCTCCTCACTTGATTTATTTATTCATTTGCTTTAAAAAATCTAACCCATATTGATATAATGCCTATACTATGAGCCAGGTACAATTCTGGGCACTGGAAATACATTGGGAAAGAAAACTTATCAAGTTCCCTGTTCTTATGGAGAACATTGCAGGGTCAGGGGGAGACAGAAAACAAGCATAATGAAAAACCAATAAACTTAGCATATTATAGATGGTAATAACGGCTATGGAGAATAAAATCAGAAAAGGAAGATAGGAGCTCCAGACAGGGAGAGGTTGCTATTGAAAATAGGGTGGTAGGTGATAAAGTAACACTTAAATGATTTGGAAAACGTTAAAGGAGTAAACAAAAACGGTGTTGGGGACAGGTGTCTAGGCAGAAAAGCAACCAGTGCAAAAGATCTGTGATGAGAATGTACCTGGTATATTCCAGTCCAAGTGGGAAGGTCAGTGTGGCTAGAGTATAATGGGCCTAGTATGGATGGTAAGATATGTGGACATGAAGGTACTGTGTAGGGATAGAAGTGGGCTTGGAGACACTGGTGACAATCTTGGCTTTTAATTGAAGTGGGCAGCCTTTTGAGGACTTTGACCCAGGCTCACTCTGGCTACCGTGTAGGTAGACTGTGGTGATGATAAGATCGACATAATGTTACTGAACTGCCATGGGAATTCTCCTGGACTTCCTGCAAGGAGTCACTGATTCGGGTGATGTGTCAAGGACTCAAGACATGAGCAAGACTATAGCAGTGTGAGAAAGCAGGTTTAATAGAAAGAGAAAAATACACTCCATATGTCTGCTCCTCCTTCCTTACATACCTGTTCTATCAATATGGAGGTCACTTAGAAGTCTACCGTGATAATCTGGGTGAGAGAGTTTGCAGCAGAAAGTTGGTAAAGTATACAGTTAGGATTTTGTAGTATAGCCTATAGGATTTGCTGATGGATTGGATGTGGGGTGTGAAAGAAAGAATAGTCAAAGGTTACTCAAGGTTTTTGCTTGAGTAAAGGAAGGCTGAAGTTATCATTAACAGAAAGCGAAAGGAGCTGGTTTGAGGACATTGTATGTGTGCTTGATTAGGTCCAAAGTCTCATGTGATTGTATTCAAGTCTAATGCAATTCTTGAGGTATGGGAGGGGTAGCAATCACCTTTTGAAGCTCTATGCAGGTTTTGTATTAAGGGTGACATTAAAGTTCAGGGATACACCTCATTTTATATCTGCTAAGTGGGTAGTTTAGAAAACATTTTACACTTAAGTCTGGTAAATCTTAGATTCTTTAACCTCTATCTGATCAGAACAGAGATATGAGAAAACATGTCTTTGAAGCCAACATGCAGGTGCGGGCCCCATATTTCATTACGAATTATGGCAATAAAACTTTTATGTTTGGAAAATTATTATTTTTCATCATGGCTACTTTTGTACTCATTATTATGATTGAGTATTATATATAATGTATATTTGACTCAAGAAGTAGAAAGAACTGCTATGAAAAGAATGTGCACATGCTTGTTTAGCTGCTTAATAAATAACTATTTGATGATGATTCTGGAGTATGTTTAAAGGGTAATTTTTCTTCGGTTGCATTAAAGTTTATTTGGCATTCTAAAAATGGATGTAATTTCAAGGGGTGACCAAAATGTATCAATTAGTCTGACATCTAGGTCTTTTAACAGATCTATAAATTTCCAATTTCCTTTGCCATCTTAACCATGGTAAATCATCCTGAACAAGATCATTCTTTTGAGCAACAGACTTCTTATTAACTGAGATCAATTGAGATTAGAAAATGAAAAATACACTAGATGCTGAGAACTCTTTATGAAAACACATTTGTAGGATGAATATTGAATGAAGATTAATGTGTTATTTTCAGCTTCAAAATCATTGATTTAAAAGTTTATTTTCTACATCCCATTGCTGAATTAAACACTAATATATATTTGAATGGTTTGCTTGCTTGCAAGTATTATCTTTTCCCTATTGAGTTTATATATTAATGACAGAAAATGATTTCTAATTTAAATATAATCTTGATTTGCATTCCATCTGTGTTTCTGAAAGTGGTCTACACATTAAATTGTGCAAATTTGATTATTCTTTCCATTGTGTTATAAATTAATGACTTGATGCTGTCTTTTTAATTCTCTGACTGATTTTTATTTGCTCTTAGGATAAAATTTAAGCTCTTTAGCATATCATGTGCATATTACATGATATGGACTCCGCTTACCTCTAAAGATCATTTCACTACACTCTCTTCTTCTATCCCGAGCCTCCGTTTGAGTGGTTTTCCATCCAACTAAAAATTTCCACCTCAACTATGCAAATATTGTTTAAAATTTTAAATCTCAAATAATTCCTACTTTGTTTTTTCCAAAGAACATGTACAATACATTACTCTCTTCATTAATTAATTGTCTGTCTTTCACTAAATAGGCTCGATAAACACATGGTTTTCTTTCTTTTTTCACTGCTGACTCTCCAGCACCTAGAGCTATATTATTTATACTATATATTTTAAAAAGAATGAATGAATCAATGAATTCTTACCTATCCTGGGATAATCTTTCCTTTTCCCTAAACCTAGGTAACTCCTAAGCATTGTTCAAATTCTAGGTTAAATGTCACTTTCTCAGGCCACCTTTTTTGACCTCTAAGACTAGATTAGATTATTTATATTTCCATAATTCCCTATCATTCATCATAGTAATCCTTAGAACTTTAATTTCTGTCTCCCACTCTCCCCTCGACTTGTAAGTTCTAACAGAACAGAAAACTATCTCTGTTTTGTTCTTAACCATATTCTCGATACCTAGCACAATGCCTGGAACATATTTATTCCATAAATATCTGTTGAGGGAAAACATGGATGGATGGATAAGCAACTCCTTGGAATAACTTCCAAATCCTCTACTCCATCTGTCCCATGTTTTCCCAATAAAATCTAATGTTTGGTGAGCCACAAAGAGATGTTTTAGTAATACTGGAGAAGTTACTGTTTAAATATGTCCCTCCATTAATTCAATAGTATGTGCAATCTCTAAAAGTTACTATCTTAAGACCTCTTCAATGTAAGTTATTTAAGAAAATAAATATTTAATTTGGATTATCCCACATGGAGGAAAGAAGGTCAAAGTGAATCATGAAAAGACTATGGGCTTTTAAAATGACTATTCCTTCCCCTTTATTGCTTGCTTGAACTTGGCCATATTGCCTATTGGACCTTAGGTTCTTCATACATGAAATAGAACAAGGCCTACTTTACAGGTATATGTAATGACAATTAATAATGCGTGTAACAGAGACAGAGACAGGTTAAAAGTGAAAGGATGGGG
>NW_006408519.1:63172768-63180047 GCF_000296735.1 Chrysochloris asiatica
AAATAAATAAATAAAAATAATGCGTGTAATATGTCTGCCACATAGTAGGTGCTCAAAAGATAGCAGCTGTTATTACTATTTCTTACTACTTGAAGATAAGCTTCTAGAAAGCAAATTGTACTTGAAGATAAGCTTCTAGAAAGCAAATTGTACTTGAAAATAAGCTTCTAGAAAGCAAATTGTACTTGGATTCCCAGTACTATATATAGGATATACTCAGTAAAGGCTGGTTAAATTGGCCAACAATGGCAACTAATGCAGAATAAGTGCTGCCTCTTGATTCTCAAAGGACTTAAAATCTAGCTGAGAAAATAAATTCCAAAACAGATTAATAATATATGTAAACAGTTAAACAACATAATATTTATTATGGTCTCTATTACTTACAACAATCAAGCAAAACACATTACTGGCCATAGAGCTATGAATGGCAATGCAGAAAATGCTGGTTTCTGGCTGTAGTTAACATGTGTGTGTTTCTATGACATATCCTATGAAAATGCTCAATTCTTCAGCAAAATTTCGTGGCCATACCTGGAGTCCTGATGTGGCGCTGTGGGTTAATGTTCCAGACTGCAAAACCATTTGAACTGCAAGGTTGATGGTTCCAGCTCACCAGCTGCTCCTCGGAAACCCTATACAGGGTCACTATGGGTCGGAATTGACTCAATGGCACTTAACAACAACAACAACAACAAATACCAGTCCTGGTATGGTGCTTTAGAATAAGCACTGGACCACAAGGCTGGTTTGAACTACAAGGTCTGCTGTTCAGACTCACCAGCCACTCCTCAGAAATCCTATACAGGGTCTCTATGAGTCGGAACTGACTTGATGACACTTCACAACAACAACAACATTGAGGAGTCCTGGTGTGGTGCTATAGGATAAGCACTGGGCTGCTAACTGAAAGGCCAGTGGTTCAAACCCTGTAACTGATTATTGGAAACTCTATACAGGGTCACTATGAGTTGGAACCAACTCGTTGGCACTTAACAACAACAAGAACATACCAGTACTGAAATTGTCAAGGATTTCATTTTACTTGGACACATAATCAATACCCAATGGAAGCAGCAGTCAAGAAATCAAGAGACATATTACATTGGAAAAATCTGTTACAAAAGATTTCTTTGAAGTGTTAAAAGGCAAAGATAAAAGTTTGAGGATTAATGTGTGCCAGACTCAAGCCATGGTATTTTTAAGCACATCATGTGCATGTGAAAGTTAGACAATCAATAAGAAAGACCAGATCAGAATTGTTGCATTTGAATTATGGTGTTGATGAAGAATATTGAATATAAGAGGAAATTGCCAGAAGAACAAACAAATCTGTATTAGAAGAAGTACAGTCAGAATATTTTCCAGAAATGAGGATGGTGAGATTTCATTTCACATATTTTGAAGATGATATCAGAAGATGACATCAGATGGCATCAGTTACTGGAGAAGGCCATCTTGCTTAGATAAATTAAGAGTCAGAAAAAAAAAGGAAACTTTTCAATGAGATGCACTGATACAGTGATTACAAGAGTGACCTCAACATAGCAATGATTTTGAGGATGGTACAGGACTGGGCAGTGTTTCATTCTGTCCTGCATAGGATAGCTATGAATTGCAATTGATTCACTGGCAACTAACAGTAACAACACACCAATATTGAATAAAATGGATCAGCATGTTGCTTCTATGTTAGGTGAAGACACACAAAATCACATTTTTTTTTTATCTTGGGTAATTAATTTTTAACAATCTGTGTTTAATTGAAAATCATTAATAGGTATTGATAATATTTGGTAGTTGTCTTTGTTTAAGCAATAGAGTCATTTCTGACTCATAGGGACGCTGTGTAGGGTTTCTGAGGAGCAACTGGTGAGTTTGAACTGCGGACCTTGAGGTTAACAGTCTAGTCCAGTGCTTATCCTACAGAACCACACCAGGACTATCACTTAAATAAATATTTAAAATTTTATTTTAAAACTACAACTTATACTCAATCCCATGTCTCACTTCTTTGTAGAGTGTTTTACACAGATTTTCATTGTATTGCTTCATCCATAATCATAAATTGCTGTCTTTTCCTATTACCAAAATCTTTGCTTGCAGCTCTAATAGATGGGAGTAAGAAAGCATGAATACAGAGTTTTGTTTTATTTGCTTTGGGGCATTCTCTCCTTTCTGTTACTTGAGTTTGTTGGCAAAGGCATTTGAAATCGATCCAAATACAAAAGGCAGACCCATTAAGGGTTTTTGATACACTGATGATCACATTGACAGTTTCAGACTCCTGATTACTGAACTGATTGCAACCACCAAAGACTTTCACAAGTTCTGATATTAGGAAAACAGATGATGATCTTCTTCCACCGGCTTGAAATCCACATAGGGATGATTGAGAATCCACTGGGCCACCTGGCAAGCAGGCACGCATCAGTAGGCCCGTACTATACAGAGGTCAGCCTGTGAAGACCACCTGGTGCTCCTAGAGTAAGCCACTTGCTCATACACCTGCATCACCATGGCAGACAGCTTTCCTGGAAACACACGTGCACGCACACATTTATAGCCACATGACATACACCTAGATGAAAATAAATGAACATTATTCACATACACACAAACTCAAGTCTGGAATAAAGCATTTGGTTAGCCTGATAAGTAAAGCTCACTTAATTTACACGTTTTGAGGCTCGCACAAATCCCTGGAACATTGGTATGCTTTTTAGAATGACCCATTCACAAAGTGTCCCTGGGTGCGTCCCAGGGTGAACAAAGCAGCAACTTAGACTCTGCCTTTCTGGTCTTTTCAGTTCTTTCCAGAGCTCTCCCTGAACTCCCAGGGGCTGCCTGGCGCCGGCCAGCAGACATCCTACTCCGGGTCCTCCCCGCCCGATAGTCGCGCCGCGGGGCGGGGCCGAGCAGGCGGCCAGGAAATGCCCAGGAGTGTGTGTCACCTGCCCCCGACTACTTGTTGATTCCTAGGAGCGCCGCCTTCTAAGCCTGGGCCCCCAGAGGACCTTCTGGCTCACCTGTCCCCACCGGCACGGCCCCGGGGAGCACCTGAGACGCCCCCGGGACCACTTTCTCCCCAACTTCGCAGCTATGAGCAAGCTGGGCAAGTTCTTTAAAGGGGGCGGCTCTTCTAAGAGCCGAGCTGCTCCCAGTCCCCAGGAGGCCCTGGCCCGACTGCGGGAGACCGAGGAGATGCTGGGCAAGAAACAAGAGTACCTGGAAAACCGAATCCAGAGAGAACTCACCCTGGCCAAGAAGCATGGCACAAGCAACAAGCGAGGTAGGCTTGGGGTCTTGCCCTCAGGCGTGAGCTGTCATCCACCTACCTCCAGCCCTTGCCTGGAGATCAGTCTGGCCCACAACACTCCCAGTCCCCAGGCGGCCAGGTAGGAGTCGGCTTCACTTTTCTAGGATTTGGTACTTCATGACCACCAGGGCCGGGACTAGGGCGAAACTCATCGAGGCTTTTGATTAAAAGCAAAATTCTGAAGGCGAGATTGGCATTCTTGATTTATTTTCATTTTATGTCTTTCTATATCTCTCCGCATGGGGCTTCTTTAAAGTTTAAGTTTAGGTATTTCGTTCATTGTGGATTTTCTTCCCTTTAATGTTGAGTTTTAGAAATGCAGCATTTAATCATTTCTTATCTTGATTACTCAGTTTTTGGCACCCCGTTTATATTTTGCTCTTGGCTCCCTTCACCCTAGTCCCAGCCAAAGAATAATCATCTATTTTTCAAACTTTCTGTTGTTTTTATGCGAATGCCAAATCACGCAGTTTAACATGTGCAAATTTTCAGTGAACCATACTCTAGTAAGTTTGGTTTTGTTTGCTCCTCAGTGCTTGAAAATTTTATTGGCTGCTGTGCAGTTAAGGGAAAGAAACAAACATAATTACTTCGTGTTAATAGTAGCTGCAAACACGAGGAACTTTGAGTCAGAAACGATTCTTAGTGCTTTTGTTGCACCTTGAGCCCTTTGTAACTTGCCAAACTTAATTGGTTTCTTCAGTATATGACTCTGTCTACAGAGTACGATGGCTCCGTAGGATAAGCACTGGGGTGGGAACCACAAAATGAGCAGTTCAAGCCCACCAGCCACTCCATGAATGGAGAATGATATATGAGGCTTTCTGCTTCTGCAAAGAATTACAGCCTCAGAAACCTTATATAGGCTCACTAGGAGTTGGAACCAACTCTATGGCACATAACATGGGAGAATATATAGAGAGAATAGATTTAAAAAGCAGCTGTGGCTTATAAAAATCCAGTGAGTGGAGTATTGTAACTCCAAGTCCATACGCAGACCCAGAAATAGAAGTGGTAAAACAGGAAGACTGCTCGCCACTAAATCCTGATCATTTGCCTCCTGAAGTCGGGCTCCTTTAGTCACAGGAAAGCCTTGGGAAGTCTTAACTCACCCTGAAAGGTGCTATCATTGTTTAATGCAGGAAAAGAATGATGTCTCATGGTGTTGACCTTAAAAACCTTGAATCTTTCCTATGAAACTGTGCCTAATACATTTGTGCCCACTTAATTAACAATATAAATAAAGGAGCCCTGATGGCTCAGTTGGCTAAGCATTGGGCTGCTAACCACAAGGCCATCCATTCAAATCCACTGGCCTCTTCTCAGGAGAAGATAAGGCTTTTACAAAGAGTTAGAGTCTTGGAAAGTCTAAGAAACAATTGTACTCTGCCCTATGAGGTAGTTATAGAGTCCTGGTGTGGTGTTATAGGGTAAGCACTCGACCTTTAGGTTGGTTTGAATGACAAGGTTGGTGGTTCAAATCCACCAGCTGCCCCTCAAAAACTATACAGGGTCGCTATGAGTTGGAATCTACTCGACGGCACTTAAAACAACAACAACATAATGTAGTTATGGAATCCTGGTATGGCGCTGTAGGAATAAGTACTGGGTCACAAGGTCAGTTTGAACTGCAAAGTTGTCAGCACAAACTCACTAGCTACAATTCAGTGGCCCTTACCAACAACACCAACAATGGACCAGATGACAGTGAGTTGGGTTGGGTTTTTAGATTATCAGCAACATGAAAGTCAAGTTTTATTTTTTGTGTGTATGTGCTCTGCTATTACTTTTGTTCTATTATAGTCTGTTATAGAGCTATGTACTAGTATCTATTTTTAGTGTATGTTGAAAAATACCTTGGAAAACTATGAAATGGCAGTTTCCAAAAATGAGACTATGCTATTATGGCTTGCTAAATAATGTCTTTGGTCATTCTGTTCCTTAGCCCTTTCACTTCGTTTGATTCAGATTCTGACATTTCCTTTTAAAAAAAGTTTTTTCCCCCGCTTCTTTACTCTTTCTTCTGGAGTTCTGCTGTAGTGCTGCAGTGGCTCAAATCCACCAGCCACTCCTTAAAAAGCCAATTCGTGGTCACTATGAGTCTAAACTGATGGAATAGTACTTAACAACAACAACAACCTGTCATCCATTTGTATTCATATATAGCTTTAGCTACAGTGGTTGCTCAGTTAAGTATTGGTTTTAAAACTGACAACTTGAACATCTGCTTCTAGGAAGTAGTAAATATATAGCTTGCTTTTAGAAAAGAAAAATGTAAAGATAACACTAATTAAGAGCTGAGACTTCCTTAAATCAAGGAAGTTACAGCTGCAGGTGCCAAGTACAAACAGACAACTGGTGTTAGAAATACCACTTATTCTTTGCTATTCATCTATGGAAGATTTACCGGTGAGACCGTGGCCCTGGGGGTAGGAAGTCTTGTTAGCATGAGGTCATCTATAATCTAAACTGTGGAAGAATTCATTCACAGGCCCATGCTTTGAAATCTGTCAACTTCTGTATCTTCCGAATAAACTAGTTACTTCATAGACACACAGTTACTGTCTTCCATAACCTACCAAGAAACATTCTTATACACGTAGTAAAATAAACTCAATTTAAAAACAAACAAAGCAAAAAACCCATCCGTTGCTTTTGAGTTGATTCTGACTCATGGTGAACCCACGTGGATCAAAGTAGAGCTGTGCACCAAAAGGATTTTTCAGTGACTGAGTTATTGGATATAAATCACCACGTCTTTTTCCTCCAAGATGCCTCAAGTGGACTCTAACCTTGGTTAGCAGGCAAGCATGTTTTGTACCAGGGACTCAAAGTCCAACATTAAAAGCACTCAAACCAAATCAGTTGCCATTGAATCATTTCCAATTCATGGAAACCCCAAGTGTGTAAGAGTAGGACTGTGTTCCATAGTGTTTTCTTTGGCTATATTTTTGGAAGTAAATTGCCAGGCCATTCTTCCAAGATGCCTCTGAAGAAATGAACTGCCAACTTTTTTGGGGATGGCAATTGATTTTTTAAATGGATCCTGAGCTATACAATGCCACTGTTAGAATGGTGACAATTTATATTATCATCAGAGTGGCATAATGTAAGAGTATATACAGTGTTTATGTTTTCCTTCAAGTGGTATCAAGAATTCATGGTTTTTGTAGCATGACACTTCAAAAAGTTGGAACTAGAAATACCATATGACCCAGCAATCCCCTCTACTTGGTAGCAAAGTAAGAACCAGGATACAAATAGATATATGCTCACCCATGTTCATCACAGCACTATTCACAATAGTGAAAAGATGGAAACAATCTAAATGTCCATTCGTGAAGACAGATTAACAAATTTTGGTATGTATACTCATTGGAATACTATGCAGTGTTAAAGAATAACAACAAGTCTATGAGATGTCTCATAGCATCTGATTCTGGAGGGCATTATACTGAGTTGAATCAGTCAATCACAAATGGAAAAATATTATATAAGACCACTAATGTAAAAAGTCAAGAAAAGGTTTTCACACTAGAGCTAAATTCTTTGATGGTAACTAGAGGTGGGAGAGAGAGGGGAGATAAGTCACTGGCTAGAGGGTAGACATGTATTAACTTGAGTGAAGGGGGAATAGGAGGAAGATGAGCAAAAAATGATGGAGACAGGGAGATATGTGGAGAAGTACAATAGTTGGAGGCAACAGAGGCGAACAATGTTATATACACAATTCTGCAATAACAATAATCTATGAGATGATGCATGGATAGACATGTAGGCTGAACGGGTACGGGAGGGACAGTGGGACTATACTCATGAATAGATATAGGGCTGATGGGATTTTTGTACATGGGTATTTACTTACCTTTACTGCAGCATAGTGGTTATGAATTGGGCTGTGAACCTTAAGGTCAGCAGTTCGAAACTACCAACTGCTCTGCGGGAGAAAGATGAGGCTCC
>NW_006408519.1:63180577-63182208 GCF_000296735.1 Chrysochloris asiatica
CTGCCAGAAGAAGAAACCTGTATCAGAAGAAGTACAGCCAGAATACTCCTTAGAAGTAAGGATGGAGAGACTTCCTCTCTTATACTACGGACATATTATCAGGAGGGACCAGTCCCTAGAGAAGGACATCATGTTTGGTAAAGGGGAGTGTCAGCAAAAAATAGGTAGGCCCCCAATTAGATGGATTGGCACAGTGGCAGCATCAATGGGCTCAAACATAACAATGATTGTGAGGATGGTGCAGGACAGGGCTGTGTTTCCTTCTATTGTGCATGGGGTCACTGTGAGTTGGCGCTGACTCCACAACACCTAACAACAACAAGAAAAAAGAAGGAGGTGAAATAATACAGAGTGGGGTGGTGTGGATTGGAGTAAACATACCACTTATGGAAAAAAACCTATGGAGATAATTGTAACATTCTTCTCCCAACTTGTAATGCTCAAATAAAATGAAATTGCTTCATGATCTGTTAAAAAAAGAAAGAAAGAAAAAAGAATCCACGGCATTGGAGAGCCCAGGTAGCATTATTTCAGTTAAGTGCTGTTCTCCTGACCCCTACAAGTTTTTCAGTTTTCTATATGTCTACAAAAGCCAAAGTTTTAACAGCAAACTGAATTAAAAATGGCTTTTATTGATAAAATGAGTAGCTTTAAAATCCACTTAACACACGTTACAGATGAGCTTTTATTGGTGACATTATGGTATTCTAAAAATGTGGCCTGACTAAAGTAGTTTAGGAACACTTACTTCATAACCATGCACGGTTCATAAGACTTTACCAGGTATATAATTAAGGTACCTTTAGGATGGTACCTGAAGTTTGCGCTCAATCAGTCCAGTCATTGCTTCAAGGGGATTTCTGATTGAGTGGACCTCCCTGAGGGCACAGAACTCTGCCTTAGAATGTCACGGTCTGCCTTCAGTGCACGTTTTATACAAAGAACACTGAGGCATCTGAAAGGATTCATCGAGTTCACAAAACAGGTTGAACACACTGTTTTGACCTGCTTGCTAACAAGTGTATGAATATATTTGTTTAATAAGTGTATGAATATATGCAGAATTTACATAGAACTTCCTTTCATTGTAACTTGGCACAAAATAGTACACTAGTAGCTAACTCTTCTCACCTTAAATTTTATTCAGATTATTGTTGTTAAATGCCATTGAGTTGGTGCTGACTCATATTGTCGTTAGGTGCCCTTGAGTTGGTACTGACTCATAGCAACCCTATGTACAACAGAACGAAACACTGCCCGGACATGGGCCAACCTCACAATTGTTGCCCACTGAGCTGCCACTGTGCCAATCCATCTTGTTGGGGGTCTTCTTCTTTTACACTGACCCTCCACCTTACCAAACATAATATCCTTCTCCAGTGACTGGTCCCCCTGACAATATGTCCAAAGTATGAGAGACGAAGTTTGGCTATTCTGGCCTCCAAGGAACACTCTGTGCACTTCTTCCAACACAGATTTCTTTGCTCTTTTGGCAGCCCATGGCATTTTTAATATTCTCCTCCAACACCATAACTCAAAAGCATCACTTCTTCTACGGTCTTCCTTATTCACTGTCCAGCTTTCGCATGCATATGAGGTTATTGAAAACACTATGGCTTGGGTCAGGCGCA
>NW_006408519.1:63183458-63184149 GCF_000296735.1 Chrysochloris asiatica
GTTTGAAACTGAAAAATCTGTTCACCTTCATCTGTTTCAGGAGCTTTTGGCAGACTCCCACTCACACATTTGTTACAAAGTACCTTAGCATAAGCTTGGACTTCAAAGTTGGTCATTCTGGGTTTGATTCCCAGCCCTGCTCTGCTACTTAGAAGCTGTATAATCAGTTACTTGTCCTCTCTGATTCTTTGTTCCCTCATCTGCGTAATGGAGATGATAGCATTATTTCTCAGAGGTGTAAGGATTAATGGCGTTACTGTGTAAAATCCAGTGCAGTGCACTTAATATATACTGTTGTTGCTGTTAAGTGCTGTCTAGCCGGTTCCGATTCATAGCTACCCTGTATAGGGTTTTTCTGAGACTCTTAATCTTTGCAGAAAGCCTCATGTTTCTTCCTTAGAGTGGCTGGTAGACTTGAACTGCTGATCTTGTGGTTTACAGTCCAGCGCTTATCTTACGGAGCTACCACACACTGTAAACCCATCCTGTCAGTGGTTTTGGCCATTCACCTTTGAGGTAATTTCTTTTAACATTTCTTATGACATCTTCTTTATAATATCACTGATAGATAGTCATTGGGCTTTTGCTTACATATAATATCCCCATTTAATCTTTAGTAAGTAGGTTTCAGATCTGTTCCTTTAAAAACGTAATGATTCTGATTCTCATTCTACAGTTTGAAAACTTTAAG
>NW_006408519.1:63185286-63191643 GCF_000296735.1 Chrysochloris asiatica
TGTACTTTTTATTATAGTTGTCATAGAGGTGAATTTTGCAACCCTCAGAGTACCAGAATGCCCTTTGCATAAAGGGAGCTACAACAGTATCAATTGCTTGAATGTTAGACTGGTGCAGATGAAAGCATAGCTCTGTTAGTATAGATTGCAGGTCCTGATGGAAGTTCCTCAGGGACATATAACTGATCAGTGACCTCCTTTCTTAGAGCATTTCCCAAAATGTGGATCAAAATTCCTCAAAGGGGCTTATTAAATGAACATTCACAAGTGCCCCATAAAGATTCTAATTTTAGTAAATAGAGTGTTGTTGTTAGGTGCTGTTGAGTTGGTTCCAACTCACAACGACCCTATGCACAACAGAATGAAACACTGCCCAGTCCTACGCCATCCTCACAATTGTGCGTGAGGCCATTGTTGCTGCTTCTGTGCCAATCCATCTTGGTGGAGGTCTGCCTCTTCTTTTGCTGACCCTCCACTTTACCAAATATGATGTCCTTCTCCATGGACTGATCCTTCCTTATAACATGTCTGAAGTAGAAGAGACAAAGTCTTGCCATCCTGACTTCTAAGGAACATTCTGACTGTACTTCTAACACAGACCTGTTTGTCTTCTGGCAGTCTGTGGTAAATTCAATGTTCTTCTCCAACGAAACGACTAGAGGTAGGCACCAGCAATCTGAATTGCTAACAAATAACTTATTAATAATGATTCAGATGCCCACTATAGTTTGAAAACCTATAATGTATTTATTCAAAGAGCTGTTCAACTGGAAAGGAATAATTTCTATTTTATTATTTTCCCTCACTTTTCCCTATTGTTTCTCCTCCTCTCCCTCCCCGCTTCTCTCACAGGATACTTAAATAAGAAAAATATTTTTTACCTTCCTTTGTTTATCTCTGCTCATCTCTGTTTACTTCAGAAAATTTTCAGGAGCTTCTGATGGGTTCTCATTAGCTACCTGAATTTGATTCCTTAGGGAAGTTCATATAGTACTCCACCCTGGTTATGAAGGGTCTCTGAGCTAGCCATATACTATAATAAATTGTTATATTTGTTCTGGTTAGCTGACTTTATTCTAGTACCACATTCTGTGTAATTTGGGATGGAGAAAAACAAAAAGGTTTATTCTTGAGACATTAACAAAACACCTGGCCTTGATCTTGTTTTTGTTGTTAGGTGCCATCGAATCAGTACCGACCCATAGCGACCTTATGCACAGCAGAACGAAACACTGCCTGATCCTGTTTCCTGAAAAAGATACATCACCAGACATGGAGAAGTGACCCACTTCTCAGCCTCCTCCCATGATTTCCCTTCCTCTGAAGTTCCCCTTTGTGCTTTCAGTCCATAACTGGGGAACCTAAAATATCTGCCCCAGCCTTGGAAGCCCTGTTTCTTAAGCTGTAGTGGTGACCGTTTGCCCTTTCCTGCCTCCTTCTGTCCTCGGCGTCCTAGCAAAGGATGATCACTGGCACACTTACAAAGGTGCTGACCAGCACAGAGTGTGCAGGGAAGATTATTGCTTTTGTTTTGTTCATAAGCCTACATTGGTATATACTCTTTCAGCTGCCAAAACACAGGTTTTTTCCTCAATGGGTCCTCACTGGGTTTGGAAACAGTTAAAATGCCAAGCAGGATTTATCCTACTCCTTAGTTAAACCAGTATGTTATGCTTGCATTCAGTATTTGTATTTACTTCTATTAAGCATATAACCTTATATTCAATTATCTTAAATTTTTCAAGATTTTTGGAATTTCAATGTTATTATCTTATATAGAGAGTTCTGGTGTGGCGCTGTGGGTTAATGTGCCAGACTGCAAAGCCGTTTGAACTGCAAGGTTGGCGATTCAAGCTCACCAGCTGCTCTTGGGAAACCCTATACAGGGTTGCTATGGGTCAGAACCGACTCGACAGCACTTAACAACAACAACAACATCTTATATATAAGCTGTTAGTTTAATCAGACACAGGTTTGATCAGCATCCTATTTTGTTATTGTCAAAGTCTCTGTTAAAATACTGAGTAAGGCAGAACCAAGGGCAAAGCCTCATAGCGCTGCTAGAGACTTCATTTGAGGATCATCTCTGAATGGCATCAGCAGTGTTTCCTCGAAGATTAAACTAAAGTATGATTACCAGTATAATACATCAACACTCAATGTTCACCTGTTCATCTTGCTATGGGAGTCCGGGTGTGGTGCTGTAGGAAAAGCACCGGACTACTAATCACAGAATTGCCAGTTGAAACCCACCAGCTACTCCTTGGAAACCCTATACAGGGTCACTATGAGTCAGAAATTGCACTTAGCAACAATATACCTGACCCACATTTATTATTCATGTCATCTTATTTCTTTAATCTTTTCTCATTTCTCCAGGAATATACCAATGTACTCTGTGGATTAAATTCTTAACACCATAGTACATTCATACACTTATAGTTTATAAATGCAGATGTATGATTTGATGGTATGTTAGCTCCACTAACTCTCCTGGATAAATTTTTTAAATGAGACAACGAGAAGATTCTATTTCAGGTCTGAGACAAGGCTCAAGACTGTGGTCCTCAAAGTTCTCTGACTGATATTGATGTGCAGCCTAGTTAGAAGGCCAGTGGGTGATCTGTGAGTCTGTATTAACTGTGACCCCATATTGCAAGCCAGTTTTTTATTTTCGTACCCCAAAGATTATTACTCTTTACCTCAGACCAGTGTTGCTAACAGAAAATTGCTTGTTGGAAATATGTAGAATTTGGGCCCTGGTGTGGCTCTATAGGATAAGCACAGGACTACTAACCATGCTAACCACATGGTTAACAGTTCAAATTCACCTGCTGCTTTCAGAAACCCTACATAGGATTGTTATCATTCAGAACCAACATGATGGCACACAACAACAGTTACAACAAGTCTAAAATTTGTGTGGTCTGTGTCAAACTGTAAGAGCGCCTAAACTTGGACCAATGGCTCTTTGAGCCCATTTTGGTCAATTAACAGGGTTAGCAGCTCTTTTGACAGATCTTTCTAACTTGTAAGTATTGCCAGAGAGTGGATGGGGAGAACTACAAGCCCTGACTAATGTCCACTCCCTGCCACCGCTCAATTCATCCCCAAACTAGTGACTTAAAATACCAACATTGTAATTACTGCCTTCAAAGCAAATCAAAACAAAACACATGCCCAAAAGCAAGCAAACAAGAGTGGTATTTTAAGTTTCAGGACAAGAAAAGTAGATCATTCTCTTTTAAAGGTTGGGAATGTTTTCATTAGATGTTATATTGTGTATTTGAAAATTAAAATTTAATGTCAATATATAGTTTAAATGAAATAAAGTTTATACTTTTATGTTGGCTTAAATATGCATTTAGAGATATAAAATCATGCAACAAAATATTTGTTAAGCACTTTGGAGACTTGCTTCTTTGTTTAAACATGAATTTCCAGTGAATCTTCTTGGTTCTTTTATATAATGTGTATGATACATTGTCATACTGAGTGAGACTTACTTGCTGTAGCCCTGGCATTGTTCAACAGCTATTTCTCAATGAGCACTGCTATTTACATTATGACTATACACTTAACATATAGATACTGTTATTAAATATTTTCAAGTCGGTTCTGACACATAGCAACCCTGTATAGGGTTTCCGAGGCTGTAAATCTTTGCGGGAGCGGAAAACCTCATCTTTCACCCACTGACCTTGTGGTTTGAAGTCCAGTGCTTTCCTACAGAGTCACTGCACTCCCCAAACATATATATGTTGTTGTTATTATGTGCTATCTAGTTGGTTCCAACTCATAGTGACCATGTATAGGGTTTCCAAGGAGCAGTTGGTGGGTTTGAACTGCCAACTTTGCAGTTAGTCCAGTGCTTATCCTACAGCACCATATCAGGACTCATTATATTTAAGTCCCTGTTGGACAATGAATAAGAAAGACCAGAGAAGAATTGATGCATTTGAATTGTGATGTTGGAGAAGAATATTGAAAGTACCATGGGCTGCCAAAAGAACATAAAAATGTGTCGTGAAGTACAGCCAGAGTGCTCCTTAGGAGCAGCCCATGTATTTTGTATGGGTCATCAGGAATGACCAGATCCTGGTTAAAGGACATGGTGCTTGGTAAAGTAGAGGGTCATCATAAAATAGGAAGACCCCCAACTAGATGAGCTGACACAGTGGCAGCAACAATGGGCTCAAACATAATAACAATCAAGAATGGCACAGGGCAGGGCAGTGCTGCATTCTATAGTGCATAGAGTTTCTATGAGTCGGCATTGACTTGATGGCACCTAACAATAATAACAATAATCACTTTGAAGACAGGAATTATGTATTTTTCTGAGATTACTGACCATAGTACCTCAGTATCAAAATACAATGTTTCATAATCATAGTCAATGAGAGTAGAAAGGGCTAAGGGAATATAACTCGTTGGTTTTCAGAGTTCAGGCCATGGAACACTACAGGGCATGTTGGTGCTTTATAATATCATCAGATATTTCTGCATCCTATGAACAAGGAATTCTTTATTAACAATTAGAAAATAGAACTATATATGCTGTTGTGTGCTTTTCATTCTGTCCTGACATATAGTGATCCTTTATGACAGAGCAGAACTGCCCCATAGGGTTTCCTAGGCTGTAAACTTTATGGGAACAGATGACCAGATAATTTTTCCTGGGGAGATGCTGATAGGTTTGAATCACCCAGCTTTTGGTTAGCAATCGAACACTTAATGATTGTGCCATCAGAGTTCTTTCATCGCAGCCTCACGTACATGTTATTTACCCCGTGGAATTCAATATAATCGGCTATTTCTGAGTTTTTCTGTCAATATCTGCTGGTTAAAGATACATGTTGTTTTTGTAATATTCTAAGCAATAGCAGGCTCACAAAGATTCACAATTCGTAAGGTTGCTAGAAATACTAATGGAAGTAAAAATCTCATTCATTCAATTAGTTATGCATCCTTAATGGTTCAAACAATATGGTTAATATTTACAAATAATATCAAGTAGATTTTAATTAATATATTGGTATGTTGTCCCAGTAGGAGCCTGGTAGCATAGTGGTTTATGAGTTGCATTGCTAACTGCTACCAGCTAACTACAAGGTCAGCAGTTTGAACCACCAGCTGCTCCTTAGGAGAAAGATAGGACTTTCTGCTCCCATAAAGTTTTGTTGTTATTAAGTGCCGTCAAGTTGGCTTCAACTCATAGCAACCTTGTACAGGGTTCCAAAGAGCAACTGGTGGGTTTGAACCACCAACCTTGAAGTTCAAACCAACCTTGCCATCTAGTGCATTATGGAACCCTGTACAGGATTGATATAAGTCAGAACCGACTCGGTGGCACCACCACCACACATGTTTTCTTGAGGAGTCTTTGGGTGGTGCAGAAGGTTGGAAGTTTGAATTCAACCAGAAGAATCTCAAAAGAAAGGCCTGGTGACTTCTGTTATAGCAGCCATTGAAAACCCTACAGAGCGTATTTCTGCTGTGACACATAGGGGTTTGCTATGTGTTTGAATGAACTCTGTAAAAACTGGTTTAAAAAAACAATTTTTGATTTAAAAAAAGAGTAAATTGCTACAATTTGATGAAGTTGACCTATACTCATCAAGGTTGTTGTTGTTAAGTGCCGTCGAGTCGTTTCCGACCCATAGCGACCCTGTACAGGGTTTCCGAGGGTTTGAATCTTTACGGGAGTAGAAAGCCTCATCTTTCTGCCATAGAACGGTTGGTAGTTTCGAACCGCTGACCTTAAGGTTCGCAGCCCGATTCATAACCATTACGCTACCAGAAGGTATTAACTCTAAGTACCAACAGAGAGGGAAGGAGTCTTCACATCAAGTATCAATGTTATCCCCTCTGTACATAGGGTAGATAGGGATGGGCAACTTAGACAATGAGTACCAAAATGCTGGTGAGTTTGAACCACCAACCTTGAACTGCAAGGTCGGTGGTTCAGGTTCACCAGCTGCTCCTTGAAAACCCTATACAGGGTCGTTATGGGTTGGAATCGACTCAAAGGCATTTAACAACAACAACCTAAAATTAGGGGGCAATAAAGTCACGAAGTGACTGGCTTACAAGGTTTCAAGAAGAAGTTTAGTTTAAGAGTATGCGGGGGAAGAAAGAGTCTCCACTGAATAGTTTTCATCTTGTCTAGATGGGTTGATTAAAAGAGATGGGGATAAGATTCTTATGATTCAATAGTGAGTAATTGCTATCATGACTAATTGCAAATGTCACAATTATAAAGGTAGAAGTTTTGTAAAAAAAAAAAAAAATGGAGGGGGGAGTAGTTAATCATACAATCCAGAAACAAAGGACCCTAGGACCATCAAGGGAGAA
>NW_006408519.1:63191883-63233554 GCF_000296735.1 Chrysochloris asiatica
GATTATAATCATTGTAATAAAACAATGTGTATGATATGTTGAATGTAATACTGATGATCTGCCCTGTAAACTTTCACTCAATTCACAATAAAAGCTTAAAAAAAACAACAACAACCAGTGACGTGCCTGGTTTGAACTAGTTCACTAGGTTAGTGTGAACATAAACTGAAACTCCCAAATAACTGGTTTAATATTGTCTTGTCGTAAATCTTGGCAGTGAGAACTGTCTCATCTTCAAAGCTCTTTAGATTGTTGGAAAGGGGCATCATATTGGATGATAATAACTTTAATTTCTCTGATCCATTTGCTATCTCTATGGAGATGGGAGAACACACTTACCATCCTGTCTTTTTTCTTTTTATATTTATAATATTAATTTATCACCATTCTCTTATACAAAATTCAATCTAGTATTGCTAGCTTGTTTACAGCTATATTTCACAATTATAAAGGTAGAAGTTTTGTAAAAAAACTTCCAAATGCCTTTTCCTCAGAACCTCTTGTATCTACTTCCTCAAATTTCATACCTTTTTACAATTTTCCCAGGCATCTGCTCTGCCATTCTACAATCTCATACATCATTGCTGTGTTCTTGTCTCTTTTAGCTTGCTATTTATCACTTTATAACATTCAATATTAGAGAGACCTCTGAAAATATAGAGGTTACATTTAAGATCCAGTTTGTGTGGCAAGCTAGTGTGATGTGCTCTATGTTGAGGTTATAGTTCCTGTATAGCTCAGACATTTTTCATTGTATAGTATCAGGTTGCAGTAAGGGAGATGGTTGAGGATAAAAGAAATGCCTTCATCAGTTATGGTTCTTATTGATCAGTGTGTGGGAGTGTGTGTGTAGACAGTGACCAAGGATATTGTCTTCTTCATGAACCCTTCGCTTATCCTCCAAAGAAATCTTATCCATTTCTCCGTGTCTCCTCTAGCCCTTGTATGGGTCTCTTATTACTTTCCTCTATGTCTCTTTTGGAGTCATGGTGTGGCACTTAGGATCAAGGCTGGATTGTGAATCAGAAGGTTGGCAGTTCAAAACCATCAGAGCAGGGTTACTATGACTCAGAACTGACTCAACGGCTCTTAACAACAACATGTCTCCTTTTAGTGTCTTGGTGTAGCACTGTAGGATAAGCACTGGACTGATAACCACAGATTGGCATTCAAACCCACCAGCTGCTCCTTGGAAACCCCATATAGGGTCAGAACCAACTCACTGGTACTTAAAGATAAGTACTCTTGGCCAAACTTTTTAGTTTCCCCCCCAGGTGTTTCCAGTGTGACCTGTGACTTTGAGCATGGACATCTTGTTTCTATTGCTTTTATGGAGGAATTTATTGTTGTTGTGAAGTGCCATTGAGTTGGTTTGGACCCATAGCAAACCTGTATAGGGTTCCTGAGGAGCAGCTGGTGAGCTTGAACTGTCAATCTTGCAGTTCAAACTGACTTTGCAGTCCAGCGCATTAACCCACAGTGCTACACCAGGACTCCTATGGAGTGCTTATAATGGTGCATATTCAGTTTGTGCTGCTTAAGAGCTAAAGCAATATACCAGACATAGGAGACACTGCTTAATAATGAGGTGATTTGTCTATGAGTAAGACCAGAGCTTGCATTACAGATCCTGAAATAAAACACTACCATCATGAGACTTCTCAGTTAAAAGCAAAAGATGACACAACTAATTAGATGTGACGCATGTATCTTAAGCACTCTCCTGAACTGGCTTGCTCTTCACAACCTCATCTTTTAGCCCTTCTCTAGGGATCATTCCTTCCTGGCTAATAGAGAGTAGTTGTAATTCAGTTTCATATTCCACTAACAGGTTTGTTTATATTTACTGAGTGTGAAAGGAACCATTTACAATGCATGCATTTATGCATCCTGAATGAACAAAAGAACAACAGGTTGACCTTTAAAATCAAAATGTCCTTTACATCCTATGAGCAGTGACTCTGCATCTCTTTTCTGCTATTTAAAATCATTTGGAATAGACTGATAAACGCCCTCTTGGTCTGGCAGCATAGTACAGTACAGTAGACCCACACAGGGTTAGTTTCATTTTTAATCAAGTGGGCAATTCTTAAATTTCAGTCTCAATCCTCAATGGGCTACAGCAAGGACTCTTCATGTGTCTCCTTAGCAGCAGTACATAAAGGACATTGTTCTGCGGCTTCAATGCTGGAGGAACATCGTCACTGTTATAGAGGAGACTATGCCTCTGGCTTTTTCTCTATCACAAAGGAATACACTAAGTTCCTTTGTGTGAAAAAGAATGTTGTCCAAGTCTCACCAGTGCTTAAAAACACATAAAGGATGGGAGTTTGAAAGATTGGATTGCACCGCCTATGTAGGTTAAATTACATGGTTTCAAAAACGTCTTTCTTTGCCAAAGCAGGAGCAGCACTGGATTTGCAGCATTTGTTGCATGTCTTTAAAAAGACACAGCTGTTTCAATCCCAAATTATTGATTAGAAAACAAAGTGTAACCCAAAAACCAAACCATTGCCGTTGATCAATTTTGACTAATAGCAACCTATAAAAACAAAGTAAAGGTGTGTCTAGCAAATGATAGGTCAGAAACATTATAATTTCATGGGAGAAACAGCTCTAGGGAGATGCCTATGTACAATTTCTTGGTTATGAGACATAATCCACTTTTCTCGTGTTTGGGAGACACTTAGAGGGCAGGCAGAAGTTATAAATGTCAGGTTTCCTGGGGTCCAGATTTAAAGCTTGCAGAAGCCCTTACATATAGTACTTTTTGAAAATGCGGCTCAGAATTCAAAATTTGGCGAGATTGCATGCAAACCCACATTTCTTTCTTCTTTGCATTTCCATATGGCTATTAGCCCTGGGCCTACAGGTCGCTAAGACAGTTGTCCTTGGTGAAGCAGAGCCCTGTTGCTCCCATTGGACCAGGTGTATATTCTCAGGGTCCCCACCCCTGCCTGTTGTCTGTCTGACACTGAGACCAGTATCTGCTGCCATTTTTTATAACCCTTTGCACTATTTAAAAAAAAAATTTTTTTTCACTTGTTACGGTAGACAAATGTTTCTCTGTTTATCCTTCCCAATGTGGGAGAACAAAGGTGATCCTTTTGTTCACATCTGTCTTCTTCTCTTACTCTTATTACCTACTTGGCTCCCTTTAAGTTTGGTACTCTGTTGCAGGTCAATCTGTAGTTTTTAATATGGTAATTGTAAATTGGGATTCCAACTCCTGAAATTTTAAATTTCTTCCAAGTACTTTGAAGGACAGAAATGATATGTTAGCAAAGACATTAAGATTTAATCCAAACCAGAGTTTATTATTAATATTAACTAACATTTGCACAGCTGGGCATTATATAATGTGGCTTCCAATATATAGTTTTGACATTACTGTGAAGGAGATGATGCTGCTGCTGAGAATGAATAAAACTAATATTTAATCATTACTCATTCTGCATGAGTCAGTGTTCTAAGCACTCTACATATACTATCTCAATTAATCCTCAACAACCAAATGAGTTACTATCCCCATTTCTAGTCAGCAACTTCTTTAAGTCTATAAAGATTGAGATCAGGGAGCTTTTGTAGGATAGTGGGTTAAGAAGAGTTGGGCTGTTAACCGTGGGAGAAACAAGATTTTGTGCCCATATTAAGATTTTTTTTTTTTTTTTTAACTTTTTACTGTGAATTGCGTAAAACTCTAAAGGGTTGCCATGAGTTGGAACCACCACCGCCAGACAAAGATCAAATTTGAAAGCAGACAATCTGATCTCAGAACACAATACCTTATTATTCTCTTCTAGGTATTATCATAAGGAGCTCTGGTAGCATAGTGGTTACGAGTCGGGCTGCTAACCTCAAGGTCAGCCATTCCATGGGAGAAAGGTGAGGCTGTCTGCTCCTGTAAAGATTTCTAGCCTCAGAAACCCTATGCAGGGTCGCTATGAGTCAGAAACGACTCCCTGACACATAACCACCACCAGGTATTATTATTGTTGTTGTTGTTATCATTATTATTATTCAAATGAGAGAACATCATTTCAGGAGTTAAGGTCACAGAGCTAAAATGTAGTTCTGTTGACTCCCAAACCTGATCTTTCATTTCTTGATTTTTTCCACATTTCTTAATATTTCAGTATTCACAATGAAGAAGCCATTGGTCTTGCAAAAAATATATATGTATATCATTGCTGATTTCAGATGGATCTAGGCTGAAATCAGAGAATACCAGAAAGATGTTTACCTGTGCTTTATTGACTATGCAAAGACTTTCGATTGTGTGGATCATGACATTGTGGAGAATGAGTATTCTGGAACACTCAATTGTGTTCATGAGGAACCTGTTCATAGACCAAGAGGTGGTTGTTCAAACAGAACAAGAGAACATTGAATGGTTTAAAATTAGGAAAGATGTGTGCCAGGGTTGTATTCTTTCACTATACTTATACAATCTGTATGCTGAGCACATAGTCTGAGAAGCTAGATTATATGAGGAAATATAATCACCAATGGACCAATAAAACAACATCCATATAAATGGAGAAAAGATCGAAGTTGTCAAACACTTCATTTTGATTGGATCAACCATCAACACTCATGGAAGCAGCAGTCAAGAAATCACATAATGTATTGCGTTAGGCAAATCTGCTGCACAAGACCTCTTTTAAAGTGTTAAAAAGCAAAGATGTCAGCTTGAGGACTAAGATGTGCCTGACCAAAACCATGGTATTTTCAATAACCTCCTAAACATGTGAAAGTTGGACAGTGAACAAGGAACTTTGTAGAAAAGTGATGCATTTGAGTTATGGTGTTGGAGGAGAATATTAAAAGTACCATGGACTGCCAAAAGAACCAACCAATCTATATTGGAAGAAGGACAGCCAGAAGGCTCCTTGGAAGCCAGGATGGCTAGACTTCTTTTCTCGTATTTCATACTTTGGACATATTGTCAGGAGGGACCAGTCCCTGAAGAAAGATATCATGTTTGGTGAACTGGAGTGTTGGAGAAAAAGAGGAAGACCCCAACTAGATGGATTGGCAACGTGGCAGCATCAATGGACTCAAGCGTAACAGCAATTGTCAGGTTGGCTCAGGATCGGGCTGTGTTTCATTCTGTTGTGCATAGAGTCACTGTGAGTTAGTACTGACTCAATGGCACCTAACAACAACAACAACTTGATCTTTCAAAAAGTAATCTAAAATGAATTTTTCCTAGAAAACGTTATGGTTGTTGTTAAATGCTGTCGAGTTGACTATGGCTCATAGTGACCCTGCATAGGAACTTCTGACCTTGTAGTTCACATATTTTTTTAATGGAAAATTGAAAAGAACATCTAAAAATTAGAAATACTTTTAGGTCAATGAGTATCAGTTTTCAAAAAAGTATCGACACTGAACCAGTCTGACCAGAATGGGTGGAGACACATTTTGAACATTCCATTTCTAGACATGTTGGGTGGAGATGTATATATGGAGGTTAACGTCTTTTAGAATACTCTGTAAAATAATACTATTTACTATAAAAATGTGGAGATGTTTTAAAACATTATGTCCCTATTATGGTGAATTTTAATGAAAAATGGGTAATTTGTTGCTTAGTGGTTTCAGAAATAAGATATACAGTCTCATTAATGAATGAATGTTATATGAAACATTATTAGTAATAATATCTAGATGCTAACGTATTTTTCATAAATTATCACTAATCCTTATAATCACTCAGCCTGATAGGAATTATTTCCTCACTTCTAAATGAGGAAACTAGAGCTTAAAGAAGATGTAACTTTTCCCTAAAACACATCTATTAAGTTATGGAAGAGGAATTCACACTCTAGACTTGAAGGCCATGCCCTTGCCTCTATATTGTGACATCAATTTGCCATGTGCACAAAATTATCAAATTTATTCATGTGATATTCATTCACTTTGTTTTCTGTAAAATGGGCTAATAATAGTATTTGCTCTTGGAATTATTGCTAGAGTTAAATTACATCAATCACAGAATGGACAGAAAGCACTTAACATCATTTTGGCATACAACAAATGCTCAAGAATTGTTCATGTTTGTTGTGTACTTTGGTGTATGGTGCTGACTGTTACGTACAGGTGCACCCGGAGAAACAGAAGTAAGAGTGTATCATACCTCAAAAGACTTGTAATTATGTGTACCTAGGGGGAGGAGAATGGAGCTCTGGTAGCGTAGTGGTTATGAATTGGGCTGAGAACCGAAACTACCAGCTGTTCCATGGAAGAAAGATGAGGCTTTCTGCTCCCGTAAAGATTGACAGCCTCGGAAACCCTGTACAGGGTCACTATGGGTCAGAATCGACTTGACAGCAGTTAACAACAACAACAACAACAACAACAACGGGGGGAGGAGAAGGAACTGTGGGAGCTTAGTGGGTTATTCATTTCTTCCACAGAGCTGTGCTCCGCCTTCCCCTTCAGGGGAGTAGCCCCTGAGGAAACTCACTTCTTTAACTACTAGAGGCACCAATGTCCCTGGGTGACACAAATGACTGGCACTTGACAACTGACCTAAAAATTGGCAGTTTGAACCCACCCAGTGGCGCTATGGAAGAACGACCTGTCAACGTGCTTCCATGAAAACTGACAGCCGGCTGTGGTGCTGTGGGCTAATGCACTGGGTCTCAAGTCGGTTTGAACCACAAGGTTGTTGGTTCAAACTCACCAGCCGCTCCTTGGAAACTCTATACAGAACCACTATGAGTCGGAACTGACTCAAAGGCACTTAACAAGAACAACAATTATAAATGAAAGACTGGAAAAGTTAGCAAAAATATCAGTGCCTCTAAAAAAAGAAAATCCATGGTAATTCAGTTGATGCTTACTCAAGGACCCCTTGTGTTAAAAAGTACAACTGTACTTCTTTTTTTTTTTTTTTTACAACTTTACTTCTTAGAAGTTTTAGTTGTTAAGTGCTGTCGAGTTGGTTCTGACTCGTAGCGATCCTGTATAGGGCTTCTGAGAAACAGCTGATGGGTTTGAACTGCTGGCCTTGTGGTTTACAGTCCAGTGCTGATCCTACAGCACCACATCAGGAGTCATGTATAAGAATGGACCTCTAATAGAAGACCACAAGAATTGTGAAGAAAACTGTTCATCTGAAAAGCTAGAACCAAGATGAACAAAAACAAAGCAAACACCCCAAGGCAAGAGAGATAATGTAGGATATAAAAGATGCTAAAAACAAAACTTGTGTTAGTATCTTCAGAGAGACTCAAGAAGCTATTGCATCCAGAAGTCATGAATATGCTGCCGTACAGACGAGCAACCAGAGAACAAGAGACATTTACAATTTAGAGATTTCCGTTTATTTATTAAAACATAATTATTTAAAAAAATATTAATAAAAGGGCTAAATATAAATACAACTGAAGATTAAATGAGTTATCTGCAATATAAAGTCAAGAAATTATCTTAGGACACAGAACATAAAGTTGTTATTAAGTGCCATTGAGTTGGTGCTGACTCACAGCAATCTTGTATAGGGTTTCCAAGGAGTGACAGGTGAGTTTGAACCACTGACCTTTTGATCCAGTGCTTTATCTCAAAGTGTCACATCAGAACTCCCAGAACACAAAGAAAGGGTTGTAAATAAATAGTTAGATTAATTTTTATTGGGATTTCAAAGACAAGACAGAGAGAATGGTTGAAGGGAGATAAGAAAATTAGATAAAAAGTAGTTTCTGATGAGAATAAATAGAATGAAGGGGGAAAAAATAGAATACAGTTTCTCTTGAGATGAAAAAAAAAAAAAAATTGAATGCTAAGTTAGAAAAAGCAACAAGTAAAAGGCTTACACCTAGACTTGTTATTCCTGTTGTTAAGTGCTGTCAAGTCGTTCTGACCCACAGTGACCCTGTATAGGAATTCCAAGGAACACCTGGTGAGTTTGAACTGCCAGCCTTTCAGTTCAAACCAGACTTGCAGTCCAGTGCTTATCCTGTAGCACCACACCAGGACTCCCATACCAAGACTATACTTGTGCAATTCCAGAATTCCAAGGCAAAATAGAAAATCCTTAAATGTTTTTTCAAAAGGAGCCAGAGTGCTCCTTGGATGCCAGGATGGCCAAATTTCGTCTCTCATAACTTTGGACATATTGTCAGGAAGAACAAGTCGCTGGAGAAGAATGTCATACTTGGTAAGGTGGAGGGTCAGAGAAAAAGGGGAAGACCCTGAACAAGATGGATTGGCCAAGGAGCAGCAGCATCGATGGCCTCAAGCATGACAATAGTGAGGATGACCCAGGATCGGGCAGTGTTTCGTTCTGCTGTGCATAAGGTCACTATGAGTTGGTACCGACTCGATGGCACCTAACTACAGAAGGTTTCAAAGAAGAAACAAGTAAACTGATAATCTATAAACAGATGAGAATAAATTTCAACAATTTTTTTCAATGTTGAATGCCCAAAGACAGTGGGACAGTACCTTAAAATTTAGAAATAATTTTAAACCTAGAATTCTGTAAACTCAAATATTAGTCAAGTTTAAAATGCAATGAAGACATTTTCAGACCTACTGTGTGCAGAGAACTTGCATGTATCTGTGCACCTTTTCTGAATAAAATCTTTAAGATTTACTCAAGTACATTGAAAAAAATAAAAACCAAGAAAAATGACAGCACACGTTACAAGAAGAGATGTTACTTAGTCAATACACATTATATTTCAGAGTAAATATGAAGGTGTTTTAACACTTCACAGAAAGATGAAATAAAAATAATGGAATTTTTCAATGACCTTTTTGAAGCTGCATCATAACTGCTGAAATTGTGTCTTTGAAACTTAACACTGTTAAAATGTTTTTTTTTTAATTTGAAGGGAAATGAAAAAATTGTAATTACCTGGATTTCAGATTATTTCAATCAAACACTGGGGGAAGTGAATTTTGTTTGGGAATAGCAAGTTATAGTTATTGGTTACTTTTCAAAATGAAGAGAAAGCTTAAGTTTAAATACCCATGTATATTTTTACTATATGGATATCCAGTAGGAGAACAAATTTATTATCTATAATTCTCTAAAAGGGAAAACATAGACAAAGAATATCTGATAAATCTATATAATAACAAGAAAGCACAATACTAAAAAAATCATAATAATTAGAAAACATTAAAAGAAAGGATCGTATTATATAGCATGTAGACTACCACAGTAAATGAAATGAAGTGCAATCTTACATTTAAAAATAATCTCATAAACAAAACATTAAGTAGATGCTATTTATGGTGGTATCACCTGCCATTGAGTTAGGTGCCAACTTGTGGTTTCCCTATGTTCATTCTTTCAGCAGTTCATGGTTTTTTCAATATTCTTCATCAACACCATAATTCAAATGCATCAGTTCTTTCACTTGCATGAGGTGACTGAAATACTACGACTTGGGTTAGGCACACTTTAGTCCTTGAAGTGACATCTTTGCTCTGTAACACTTTAAAGAGGTCTTCTGCAGCAGATTTATCCAATGTGTTATGTTTTTTGATTTCCTGAATGGTGTTTCCATGGGCATTGATTGTGAATCCGCGCAAAATAAAATCCTTGGCAACTTCAATTTTGAATTCCCATTCTTTGTGACATTATCCACAGTTTTTCTTTCTTTTTTATGATCCATATGTTGAGTCTCTTTGCATAGTTAATAAAACACATAAATATTTTTCTGATATTCACTTTAATACAAGATCCCATCTAATGTCAGCAATGATACTCTTCATCCTCTTCTGAATCCAATTTGAATTTCTGTCAGCTTCCTGTTGACATACGGCTGCAACCATTTTTGAATTATCTTTAACAAAATTTTACTTGAGTGTGATAATAATGATGTTGTTCAATAATGTCCTCATTCTGTTGGGTCACCTTCCTTTGGAATGGCTACAAAAATGGATCTCTTTCAGTTGATTGGTCAGGTAGCTATCTTCCAAATTTCTTGGAGGGAGTGCCTCCAGTGCTGCATCAGTTTATTGAAACATCTCAATTGGCATTCATTTCATCAATTTCACCAATGCCTTCAGTATAGCTTAGACTTCTTGCTTCAGCACAATTAGTTCTGGATCAAATGCTAGCTTTTGAGATGGTTCAATGTTGAATAATTCTTTTTGGTACAGTGATTCTGTGTACTCCTTCCATCTTCTGTCAATGCTTCCTATGTCATCAAAAAGTTTCCCATGCTGCTAGTTGTTTGTTAGGTGTTGTTGAGTCAGTTCCAACTCAGTGACCTATGCACAGCAGAACAAAACACTGCCTGGTCCTGGGCCATCCTCACAGTTGTTTTTGTTTAAGCCCATCACTGCTGTCACTGTCAGTCAATCTTCTTGGGGGACCGGGGAGTGTGTGTGTGGGGAATCTTCCTCTTTTTCACTTTACCAAACATGATGTCCTTCTCCAGGGACTAGTCCCTCCTAATAACATGCCCAAAGTACAACAGATGAAGTCTGGCTGTCCTTGCTTCTAACAAGCATTCTGGCTATACTTCCAGCACAGAATTGTTTGTTTTTTCCTGGCAGTCCACAGTTCTTCCAATATTCTTCTCCAGTACCATAATTCAAATGCACCGATTCTTCTTCAGTCTTTCTTATACACTGTCCAATTTTCACATGCGTATGAGGTGATTGAATATATCATGGCTTGGGTCAAGCACACCTTAGTCTTCAAAGTGATGTCTTTGCTCTTTGCCATTTAAAAGAAGTCTTTTGCCTGATGTCATTTGATTTCTTAACTGCTTGCATAAGTGTTGATTCTAGATTCAAGCAAAATGAAGTATTTGACAAAATCAATATTTCCTTCATTTATCATGATGTTATTTATTGATTCAATTGTAAGGAGTTACGTTTTCTTTACAGTGAGGAGCCCATAGAATCCTTCAATATTGTAAGTCAAGGCTTAAATTTTTCTTTAGTTCTTTCACTTTAAGAAATGCTGAGTGAGTTTCCTGCAGGCAATACTCAGTCTTCTCACCAGTATGCCATCTAATTCTTGAGTAAGACTTTAGTAGCATTGGTTTCATGGCCCTTATGGTTGGATATAGCCTTAATGACTGTCTCATAATCATTTCTGACCTAGATAGGCATCCTAGGTTTTGGTTTTATTACTGTCTATCTTCACAAAGGCTTTCGATTGTGTGGAACATGACAAACAATGAACAACAGTGTGAAATATAAGAATTCCCGAACACTTAATTTTGCTCATAAGGAATCTGTACATGGACCAAGAGGCAGTTTTTCAAGCACAACATGATAAGACTGGATGGTTTAAAATTAAGAAAGGTGTGCAACAGGGTTGTATTATTTCACCATGCTTATTCAACCTGCATGATGAGAAAATAATCTGAGAAGCTGGGTTATATGAAGAAAAATGTGACATCAGGAATGGAGGAAGAGCCATTAACAACCTGAGATATGCAGATGATACAACCTTATTTGCTGAAAGTGAAGAGGACTTAAAATAATTACTGATGAAGATCAAAGAGCACAGCCTTTGGTATGGATTGCAGCTCAATGTAAAGAAAACAAAAATCCTCACCACTGGACCAAAAAACAACATTCTTATCAATGGAGAAAAGATTCAACTTGTCAAGGACTTTATTCTTCTTGGATCAACTATCAACACTCATGGAAGCAGCAGTCAAGAAATGAAATGATATATTGCATTAGGCAAATCTGCTGTATAAGACCTTTTTAAAGTGTTGAAGAGCAAAGATGTCAGCCTGAGGACTAAGGTGCACCTAACCCAAACTATGGTATTTCAGTAACCTAATATGCATGCGAAAGTTAGGCCATGAATAAGGAAGACCATAGAAAAATTGATGCTTTTGAGTTATGGTGTAGGAGGAGAATATTGAAAGTGCCGTGGGCTGCCAAAAGAACCAACAGATTTCTGTTGGAAGAAGTACAGCCAGAGTGCTCCTTGGAGGCCAGGATAGGCAAACTTTGTTTCTCATACTTTGGACATATTGTCAGGAGGGCAGTCACTGGAAAAGGGTATCATGTTTGGTAACGTGGAGGGTCAGAGAAAAAGGGGAAGACCCCCAGTGAGATGGATTGGCAATATGGCAGCATCAGTAGACTCAATTGTAGCACCAATTGTGAGGTTGGCCCAGGACTGGGCAGTGTTTCATTCTATTGTGCATAGGGTCACTATGACTCAGTACCAACTCAATGGCACCTAACAGCATCTTCAAGCAAGTCCTTTAACTTCTCTGTGTCTCATTTAACTTGTCTGAAATAAGGAAAATGTGCTAAAATCAGCAATCATAAAGGTCTCTCCTTCCTCTAAAATTCAATACTCTTTGATAGGATTTTTACTTATATTTTTTTATCTGTCTCTTTTCTAAAATCCCAATATTGACAGAACTATTTCTGTAGTAGCATAGTGGTTACGTGTTGGGCTTCTAATCTCACAGTCAGCAGTTCGAAACTACCAGTGATTCTGTGGGAGAAAGATGACACTTTCTGCTCCTGTAAAGATTTACAGCCTTGGAAACCCTATAAAAGATCACCATGAGTCTGAACTGACTCCACAGCACACAACAACCACAATTTCTGTAGTATATTATATGATATGGTCATTGATTTTCTGCCCTCTTACACTTGTTTCTCAGGTTTATTTGTTATATTCTTTGTGTTTAAGAACCAACAATGCTCAGTTCATAATTGATGCTAAGCAAATGTTTCTTAAATAAGTGATTTGGATGCTCTCCTTCTAAATGTGGCTTCTTCTTATTTAGCTGCGTTACAGGCACTAAAGAGAAAGAAGAGATTTGAGAAGCAGTTAACACAGATTGATGGCACACTGTCCACCATTGAGTTCCAGAGAGAAGCCCTGGAAAACTCACACACCAACACCGAGGTGTTAAGGAATATGGGCTTTGCAGCAAAAGCAATGAAAACAGTTCATGAAAACATGTGAGTGACTTTGGTCTCACTTCTGAGTCATAAATTCCCTTGATGTTGAGCAAAGTCTTTGAAGCTGTTTGATGATTTTTGCAGATATGAGCTTTTTCATTTGAGATTCTCTGACATGTTAGGATGAAATGCTCTCTCAGAGAAAGATTAGATATTACAGTGGCAAAACCTGCCAAATCAAAAATCCAAAACAAAACTGCTATAATGGTTTCAGAGAGGCCATGAAAGACATTTTGTCCTTAATGTTTCCCAGATGCTTCCCTACTGTCTGAAACTCCACTTGTAAATACTTTCATTTAATAATTTTAAAAGGCTTAAATGTAAACATATGTGAGCATTTTAGAACTCTTACAATATCCTATCCATTGCTGTCTAGTAGAATTCCAACTTACAGAGACCAAAAGGCCCGAGAACAACTGCCCTATAGGGTTTTCATGGTTGTAAATCTTTATGGAAGCAGACTGCCCCATCTTTCTCCAGCAACTATAGAATAGTGGTCGTGGTTTTTTTGCCTTCAATTGGGCTCCGACTTATATAGCGGACCTGGATAGGGTTTTTGCAGCTGTAAGTCTTTACAGGAGAGTAAGTCTCATCTTTCTTCTTCAGAGTGTTTGGTAGATTTAACTGCTGGCTTTGCAGTTAACAGTTCAACTCGAAACCCACTGTACTGCCAGAGATCTGTGAACCATAGAACAGTGGTGGTCAACTTTTGTGAGAATCAGAATCACCTAAAGAATCAACAAAGAGCACAGAGGCTCAGGTTCCTTAAAGTAGGATAGATCCTGGGCCTTGTTATTTTAACCCAGCTTCTCTGGTGATTTTGATACTAAACAATTCTCAGGTGATTTTGATACTAAAAATTAAATACTGGCATTTCAGCAGTCGCTAAGATAGTATAGGAGTCCTGGTGTGACACTGTGGTTAATGCACCAGACGGCAAAGTCGTTTGAACTGCAAGGTCGGAAGTTCAAGCTCACCAGCTGCTCCTTGGAAACCCTATACAGTGTCGCTATGGGTCGGAATCGATGCAACGGCACTCAACAACAAGATAGTATAATCAATATTGTCCTGAGTTTGGAAGTCAGATTTTTTTAGATTATGGTTCCAACTCTACTGCTGACTGCCCCCTGGGCAAATTACTTTGCCTTTCTGTGATTCAGTTTCCTTTTCTGTAAATTGGAGATCGTAGTTATCTCATATGGTTTTAAGATTCAATGAGATACTAGATTTAATGCACTTATCATAGTGCCTGGCACAAAGTAAGCACTCATAATCAACATTCACAGTGTAGGAGGGCTGTGGCAATTTGATTTACATGCACATTGAGTAGTCAATGTCTAGAACCTGAATAAAGGTGGGAAAAGGAAGGCTGGAATCAATGAAGACAACTTTTGCTAGTTTTTTTCTTGTTTTGATACTTCATCAATAGTTAGCTACCATTTTGACATCTTCAGAAAGATGATTAGATCCATTATTTCAGTCAGAATCCTCTAATGTTGCTTAAGCTAGATGCTAAAATGTATTACAAACCTCCAAACCTATTGTGTTTGTTTTGGAAAAATATACTCACAGGCCCATACTTTAGTCATATCTTCCTCATACTTCTTTTTATAAACACATTCATATACTTATTATAAACAGAAGTAAGAGTTGGAAATGAGACATGATAGGAGGTTGGTAAAAGTATTCTTTTTGATCAGCATGTGAATGAATATATGTCAAGACATTCAGTTTTTATTTTGTATGTTGTTATTGTTGAGTGGGTACTGACTCATAGTGATCCTGTATGAGGTTACCAAGGCTTTAAATCTTTGCAGGAGCAAAGTCTTATCTTTCTCTTACAGAGCAGCTGGTGGGCTTGAACTGCCAACCTTGTGGTTCACGGTTCAACACACAGAGTCTGGGAAATTCGCTGGATCAAAATTTCAGTTATTAGGTTAAATCTCTTGTATCTAGTCAATTTCAGAACTGGAGGAATGAATCAGAGACAAGTTCAAATACTGGCATTTCAATATGATCAGCTTGGGCTGGTGGTTAGTGACTAATGGGGCTCAGGGAGTAGAAACTGTCATCAATGTAGCTGTTTATTCTGGTCCTGTGACTACCTGGGTTCCTTTGTTGTGTTGCTGATTCTTATGAGCGCTTCATAGGTCTAATCCTGCTCTCATTAGTGCTCTTCAAGAACATCGGCAGCTATGGGAAAGCCCTAGGAAACAGAATCCCAGAGCGGCTGGGTAGTCTATGAAATAGATCTCCAGTTCCAGAGTTTAACTTTACAAAAAGCTGTTGCCAAACAGTGGTTACTTAGAATTGCCATAGGTTCCCTTAGTCATGGTCTTTTGTGGCCCATGGCACTATTTCCTGGTGAGTTGATACACAGCAGCATATATTTAAATTATGCATATGTCCTACTAGACAAAATTTCAAAGTGGGTCTACAAATATTATAATTATAAAATAATATGATTGTTAATGATTTCCAAATACAGTGGCTATTTATGTAATATTTAAAATTGTTGTTGTTAAGTGCCTTCGAGTTGGTTCCGACCCATAGCGACCCTGTACAGGGTTTCCAAGGGTGTAAATCCTTACGTGAGTAGAAAGCCTCATCTTTCTCCCACAGAGCAGCTGGTAGTTTCGAACTGCTGACCTTAAGGTTCGCAGCCCGATTCGTAACCACTACGCTACCAGAGCTATATATGTATATTTGGGATTCTTTCTTTCTTTAAATGCAAATCAGCACGAGGGATTTTTGTTTTCCTGGTGTGGCGCTGTGGGTTAATGCACCAGACTGCAAAGCCATTTGAACTGCAAGGTCAGTGGTTCAAGTTCACCAGCTGCTCCTTGGAAACCCTATACAGGGTAGCTATGGGTCGGAGCCGACTTGACAGCACTTAACAACAACAATAACTTAAGTAACTAAAGATTTATATTAAACTATTTTTCATATGGGATTGTATTTAAATTCATATTTTTAAGTTAAAATTCTAAAATATTTTGACAAAATTTTATTGCCCAGAGATCTGAACAAAATAGATGATTTAATGCAAGAGATCTCAGAGCAACAGGATATTGCCCAAGAAATCTCAGAAGCATTTTCTCAACGGGTTGGATTTGGTGATGACTTTGACGAGGTGAGTAACACAATACAAAGAATGCAATATCTGTGGCTGTTCTAAAGGGCCGTTCTCTTACTTACAGAATTGACTAACAAAATACATTTGTTAGAAATGTACTTTCCTTAAGAGGAAAATGAAGTGTTGGTGCCCCTGATTTAAGGAAAAGATTAATATAGTTTTACAAATAGACTCCTAATTAAGTTTTCAGCTATTAAGGAAAAAAAGCAGCATGAGATTATGGAAAGTTAGTGACTTTTAATGGTTGAAGCCTAAATAGCTCCATTAGGATGAACCAAGTGCTTATACATCTGGGCACAACAAAGCAGATTGCGTCATTCTTCAAGGAAGAGACATCTCATGCTCTATAGCTGTTAAATTAGAGTTTAGGCTGCTTCTGTTTACTACGGAAGCTATGAAACAAAATAAATGGGGAGTGGCATTATTAACACACACATTCCATTTAGATTAATCAGTTCTACAATACAGACTATAATTATAATGGTAATGTTTGCACTGTGAATTTAAATTGCTCTGCTCAAAGCACATACCAGTAGGAGTAATCCATGTTTTAAAACATTTCCAATTATCAGATTAGCATGGCAGAGAATCTGACTTCCTGTTAAGTGTTGTTGTTGTCTAGTCATTTCAGACCCATAGGGTTTCTGAGGAACGGCTGCTGGATTCCTTGAAAACAATCAACAATAGTCTACAAAGATAATATTCTACATTTTACCTTGGTGAGTAGTGACTGGGGTCTTAAAAACTCACGAGCAGCCATCTAAGGTACAACTGTAGGTCTCTCCCTCTCCATAAGAAAGAAGAATAAAGTAAATTGAAGAAACATGGAAAGAATTAGTCCAGTGGACTAGACCATATGAACATAATCTCAAGGGCCCTGAGACCAGAAGAATTAGATGGTTCCCGACTACCACTACCAACTGCTGTGTAAGTGATCACATTAGAAGGTCCTGGATAGAGTGGGAGAAAAATGTGGAACAAAACTCAAATTCATAGAAAAGACAAGGCTTACTGGTCTGATAGAAACTAATGGAACCCCTAGAAATATGGCCCCTAGTCACCCATCAAGTCTGTAAATGAACTTACCTTCATGGCTCAATTTTCAGCCAAACAATAGACAGATCTATAAGAAGAACAGTAACACTAGGGAGGTATTCACACTCTAGAAGAATCAACCATTTGAAATCAAAGGGCAGCATTTACCTAAGGACAAAATTCAGATGAGTTAAAAAACAAAAACAAAAAACAGGAGGAATAGCAATAGAAAGCACAGAGAGGAAGTGAGACAAGTGATATGACAATATGGGGATTGTAACCCGTGAGATGAGACAAGATGTTTATGAATTGTTGAATGGAAAACTGATCTGCTCTGTAAACCTTCACATAATTCACCCTAAAAAGTTAAAAAAGATAATTAGTGAAAAGATTCAAAAGTGGAGGTATGTTTGACCTCGACCTCATAGGAATCACCCCTGAGCTGTTATGTTGATTCTCCTTCCCATTTGTGAAGTTAGAGGAGATCAGATACGATCTATGCCTCCATTTTTACAATTGTATATAGAACAAGCAAGAGAAAGTATTCATGTAATAATTTAGAAAACAATTTTTTAAAATAAATTTTAAAGTATTGATACCACATTATCTAACTATAATATAATAAAGGTTGTTGTTACGTGCCATTGAGTCATCTGACTTATAGCAACCTTGTTAAAGGCTTTCAAAGCTTTCAATCTTCATGGGAGCAGAAAGCCTCATCTTTCTTCTACAGAGTGACTGGTGGACTCCTACTTTATACCTTGTGGTTTGCAGTATAGTGCTTATCTTGTGGAACCACTGCGTTCCCATAATAGAAGTTGTTGTTGCTGTTAATAACTGTCATTGAGCCGTTCCAATTCATAGTCACCCTGATACTGTTTTCAAGGAGTGGCTGGTGAGTTTGAACTGCTGACCTTGCAGTTCAAACGGACCTTGTGGTCCACTGCTTTATCCTAGAGCATCACACTGGGACTCTATAATAAAGGTAGAGATTAATAAAAAGAATATAAGTAAATCTTCCAGTAAGACGGTGGACTAGACACAGACATTACATGGACCCTTTACAACAAAGATGTGAAAGACTAAATAAAACAGACATAGATGAAAATCCTGGAACCCTGAACTTCAGAAGCAAGACTAGAGAAGTGGATTAAGTGTTTGTTTGCTGGGAGGAGAAGCTGACCAGGGACCTGGAGAGAGGGAGACTGACTGGTGAATGGTCAGCCAGATGTGGCAAGACTATTTGCCTCCATTTTCTAACTACAACCACATGAAAAAGGTGAGAGCCTATAAGCACATCAACAAACAGCCATCAATAAGATAGAAATACAAAAACACCACAGTGCTGTAGAGACAATGGACAAATTTAGCTCACAAAATGAAATAAGAGAGAATGGTACAAACAAATGACCAGGATTGCAGTTCCCCCCACCCCCCCCAAAAAAAAGTTTCTGAGGGAAAAAAAGGTAATGGAACTAACTGAAAAATAATTCAAAAGAATTATATTTAGGTACCTTCAAAAGATTGACAGAAAGATGTACAGCAGCAAAGAGAACAGAGGAAAAACTTTAGAAGAATTCACAAAAAAAAACTACAAGAACAAACAGACAAAATAAAGGCAGATTTTGAAACAATATAAAACCTGCTATTAGAAATCTAGGACATTAATACTAGGGTTTCAGAAATGGACAATACATTGATAGGGCAAAGGAGTAGATTTGAAGCAATGGAAGCCAGAATGAGTGAGCTTAAAGAGAAATCACTCAATACTAGTATGCTAGAAGAACAATCAGAAAAAAAGAATGGAAAAATCTGAACAAAACATAAGAGTTATGTGGGACATCATGAAGAAGAAGAATTTATGGGTGATCATAAAGACACAGTAAAAAGGACAGAGAAAATTGTCAGAGTTGTTGGAAGAAAACGCCCCTAACATTATGAAAGACAAGAAGATAAGCTTACAAGAAGCTGAATGAACCCGACAGAATACATCCCAAAAGAAAATTACCAAGACATATCATAATCAAACTTTCCAAAACCAAAGACAAGGAAAAAGAATCCTTAGAGCATCTCAGGAAAAACAAAAATTTACCTATAAAGGAGAACCAATAAGACTAAGCTCTGATTTTCCCACAAAAACTGTACAGGTGAGAAAGCAATGTGCTTGCATACACAAAACTCAGAAAGAAAAAAATTGTCAGCCATGAATAACATACCCAGCAAAGCTGTCCCTTAAATATAACAATGAAATTATGATGTTTCCTGATAAACACAAACTAATGGAATTTTTAGTAACAATCCAACTTTACAAAAGAGTGCTAAAGTTTGCTCTTTGGACTGAGAATCAACAACAGCAGAGAGCAACTTGAGATTAACATACATGACAACAGCACCTAGAAATCAATCCAAATATAGAAGTAGTTTAAGTAAAACAAACCTACGAGACCAACTATAGGGGACCAGAGATATAAATTTATAATGAATTAAACTAAAAATAAAAAAATGGAATAGTATAGGTACAAAACTTCCAAATGGCAAGAGAGGCAAGTGGATTTCAAGATAAAACAGACTGTTTTAAATGTAGAAAAAATTAATAGATTTCATGATGCCCTCAAACAAAATGAATATATCTTCACATGAAAATAAAACAGAGGTAAATCAGAAAGATTTAGTAGACATTAACACAACAGAAATGAAGACAATTAAAAGAAAACCTACAAACAAAAAAACTCAGTGCAGAAAATTATGTGGAACAAAGAAACCAGCAGATCACAAAAACATGCAGCAAATGACAATCAATTTATACCTTTCAATAATTATATTAAATGTAAATGGATTAAATGTACCAGTTGAGAGACAGCAGCAGAATGGATAAGAAAACAGGATCCTTTAGTATGTTGTTTACAGAGACACATCTTACACACAAAACCAGAAATGAACTAAAAATCAAAGGATAGAAAAACTGTATACAGCCAATAGCAGTAAACAGTGAGCAGGAGTGTCAATCACTGATAAAACAGACCTTAAGCAAAAACCAGCATAAAAGACAAAGAAGGATATTATATTATAATTAAGGGTTCAGTTGAACAAGAGGACATAACCATAAATAAATATCTGTGCCCCCCAATGAAAAAGTCTCAAAATACATAAATCAAATTCTAATATACTTGAAGAAATATATAGACAACTCTATAATAATAGTGGTGGTGGTAGTGGTCCTGTGCTGTGGAGTCAGTTCCAACTCATAACAACCCTGTATAGGGTTTCCAAGGCTGTAAACCATTATGGGAGCAGAAAGTCTCATCTGTCTCCTGCATACTGGCTGGTAATTTCGAACTGCTGACCTTAAGGTTAGCAGCCTGACTCATAACAACTATGCTGCCAGAGATAGTAGGAGATATTAATACACCACTTTTGATGAAAGACAGAACAAACTCAACAAAGACACAGAAGAACTGAACAGCACAACCAACCAACTTGACTTCATAGATTTATACAGTGCACTCAACCCAACAATAGCACAATATACATTATTTTCCAGTACACATGGCACATTTTACAGAATAGACCATATGCTAGGCCACAAAGCAAACCTCAGTAAATTTAAAAACATCAAAATACTGAAAAAACATCTTTTCAGGTTACAATACTATAAAATTAGAAATCAACAATAGGAAGTTTAAGGAAAGAATATCAAAATACTTGGAAATTGAGCAACAGTCTGTTTAAAAGCTACTGGATGATAGATCAAATAACAAAAAATGAAATTACAAAATTCCTTGAGTCAAATGAGAATGAAAACACAATTTCCCATGGCACAGCAAAAGCGGTGGTCAGAGAGCAAGTTATAACAATAAAGTCACACATCCAAAACAAAGAACCAAAATCAAAACTTTAAGCATTTCCAACAATTAAAAAAGAGCAGCAAAGTAAGCCTACTGCCACCAGAAGATAAATAATACAGGTTAAAGCAGAAATAAATGTAATAGAAAAAATCAACGAGACAAGAAGTTGGTTCTTAGAAAAGATTAATAAAATCGACAAACCACTGGCAAATCTAACAAGGAGATGAAAGAGAAGCTACAAATAACACAAATAAGAAATGACATGGGTGATGTCACAGCAGAGCCAATGGAAATTAAAAGGATAATAACAAAATACTCTGGTAGCGAAGTGGTTGCAAATCACGCTGCGAACCTTAAGGTCAGCGGTTCGAAACTACCAGCCGCTCCGCTGGAGAAAGATGAGGCTTTCTACTCCCATAAAGATTTACACCCTCGGAAACCCTGTACAGGGTCTCTATGGGTCGGAACCGACTCGACGGCACTTAACAACAACAACAACAACAACAATGATGAATTGTACTACAACAAATTTGAAAACCTAGAAGAAATGGACAAATTTCTAGAAACACATGACCTATTTAAACTAACACAAACTGGAGTAGAAAACTTGAACAGGCCTATAACAAGAGATGTAATTGACAGAGTAACTAAAAACGCCCAATTAAAAAGAGTCCCGTCCCAAATGACTTCACTGGTGAATTCTACCAAACATCCAGAGAAGAGCGGACACTAATTCAACTCAAACAATTCTATAATATAGAAAAGGATGGAAAACTCACAAATTTATTTTATGCAGGAAGGATACTCTGATACCAAAACCAGGCAAAGATATCACTAAAAAACAAAATTGTAGACCAATATTCCTTATGAATATAGAGCTAAACATCCTCAACAAAATCCTAGCAAAAAAAAAAAACAAACAAAACCACTCACTCTTGATAAATAAAAACACTCAACAAAATAGGGATAGCAGGGAAATTCTTCAACATAATTTAGGGCATATATACAAAACCAACAACCAACATCACTCTCAATGGTGAGAAACTGACGTCATTCCCCTTATGAACAGGAACCAGACAAGGATGCCCTCTATCACCACTCCTAAATTAATATTGTTCGTGGAAGTCTTAGCCAGAGATAGAAATACCATGTGACCCAGCAATCCCTCTCCTTGGTATAGATCCTCAAGAAATAAGAGCCATGACAGGAATGGATACATGCCCACCCATGTTCACTAAAGCACTATTCACAATAGCAAAACGATGGAGACAGCCTAAATACACATCTACAGAAGAATCGATAAACTTTGGCACCTACACACAATGGAATCTGATGCAACATTAAAGAATAAATCTATAAAACACATCACAATATTGATGAACCGGGAAGACGTTATGCTGAGTGAAATTACATGAAAGGACAAACATTGATGAGATCATTGTAAAAAATTAAGAAAATATTTTCTTGCTAAATGCACATTGTATGATGGTTACAAGGTGAGTAGAGGGAGAGCTGTGGTAGAGGTAAATACTGTTAATTGATAGCACATGGAATGAATTGCAATCATCATAATGACATGAAGTGTATATTTGTTGAATGTGGGATTGATGATCTGTTCTGTAAACCTTCACTCAATTCACAATAAAAAGTAAAAAATATATATATATATGAATAGAGCCTATGGATTAGAACAGCTGACCTTGCAGTTCACAGCCCATTGCTACCAGGTCTCCATAATATAATAAAGGTTGTTGTTGTTGTTGTTAAGTGCCATCGAGTTGGTTCCAACTCATAGCAACCCTGTACAGAATTTCGCTGGTGGATTTGAACCACTGACCTTGCAGTTCAAACTTACCTTGCAGTCCAGTGCATTATCCTGCAAACCATGCCAGGACTAATAAAGGTAGTTGTTGCTGTTAGATGCCATCGAGTTGGTACTGACGCATAGTGACCCTATGCAGAACAGAATGAAACACTGCCCGATTCTGGTCCAACCTTACAGTTGTTGCCACCCTTGAGACCATTGATGCTGCCACTTTGCCAATCTATCTCGCTGGGGTCTTCCTCTTTTCTCTGACCCTCCACCCTACCAAATATGATATCCTTCTCCAGAAACTGGTCCCACCTGACAATATGTCCAAAGTATGAAAGATGAAGTTTGGCCAACCTGGCGTCCAAGGAGCACTCTGTGCACTTCTTCCAACACAGATCTGTTTGTTCTTTTGGCAACTCATGGCACTTTCAATATTCTCCTCCAACACCATAACTCAAAAGCATCAATTCTTCTATGGTCGGTCTTCCTTATTCACTGTCTAACTTTCGCATGCATATAAGGTTATTGAAAATACCATGGCTTGGGTCAGGCACACCTTAGTCCTCAAGCTGACATCTTTGCTCTTCAACACTTTAAAAAGGTCTTGTGCAGCAGATTTGCCTAATGCAATACATCATTTGATTTCTTGACTTCTGCTTCCATGAGTATTGATAATTGATCCAAGAAGAATGAAGTCCTTGGCAGCATTAATCTTTCCTCTGTTGATAAGGTAGATATTAATAAAAAGCATACACATAAAACCTTTGGGAAAGAAAAAAGAGGAGCCAGAAAATCTTTTAGCTTGCTGGATGTCTGAGACCAGTTGACTTAATAAAATTTGGTTGGCAAAAATTTCCACTCTCTTCCCCCCACAGTGCCATTACCCTCAATTTAAAATATGGTAATTATTTGTTTGTGTTAATACTTTCCAGTTTTAATTATGTTGTTATTGTATTCCATCAATTCCTGGTTCCTTGCTCTTTGCCAATTCCTTCAATGCACCTTGGACTTCTCCTTCAGTATCATTGGCTCATATGCTACCTCTTGAACCAATTTTTTTGGTACAGTGATGTTGTGTATTCCTTCCGTCTTCTTTTGATGCCTTCTGCATCATTCAATTATTTGCCCAGAGACTCCTTCAATAACAAAAGTCGAGGCTTGAATTTTTTCTTCAGTTCTCCAGCTTGTGAAATGCTGAGCATATTCTTCCTTTGTGGTTTTCTGACTCCAGATCTTTACACATACTGTTGTAATATTTGACTTTGTCTTCTTGAGCTGACCTTTGAAGTTTTCTGTTCAGCTCTTATACCTCCTCATTTCTTCCATGTGCTTTAGCATCTCTACATTGGAGAGTAAGTTTCAGTGTCTCTTCTGATATCCATTTTTATTTTTTCCTTCTTTCTTGACTTCTTAATGATTTTTTTTGCTTTCTTCTTGTATGATGTTCTTGATGTTATCCCACAACTCTTCTGGTCTTCAGTCTTTAGTGTTTAGTCTGTTCTTCAGCTGATCTATAAATTCAGGTGGAATATATTCAAGGTCATATTTTGGCTCTTGTGGACTTGTTTTCATTTTCTTCAGCTTCAGTTTGAATTTGCATATTAGCAATTGATGGTCTGTTCCACAATCTGTCTTGGCCTTGTTTTGACTGATGATATAGAGCTTTTCCATCTTCTCTTTCTGCAGATGTAATCAATTTGATTTCTGTGTATTCTATCTGGTGAGGCCCTGTGTATAATCATCTCTTATGCTGTCTAAAGAAGTATTTCAAATGAAGAAATCATTTTTTTTTTTTTGTAGAATTCAATCATGCGATCTCCAGCTTGATTTCTATGACCAAGGCCATATTTTCCAACTCCTTGTTCCCAACCTTTACTTTCCAATCACCAGTGATGATCAATACATCTTGATTGCATGTTTGATCAATTTCAGGTTGAAGAATTCCTAGAATTCTTCTATTTCATCCTCACTGGCTTTAGTGGTTGGTGCATGAATTTGAATAATAATGGCATTAACTGGTCTTCCGTGTAGGTGCATGAATATTATCCTATCACAGACAGCATTGTACCTCATGACTGATCTGGATATGTTCTTTTTGACAATGAATTCAATGCCATTCCTCTTCAATTTGTCATATCCGGTATAGTAAACTGTGTGGTTGCAGATTCAAAATGGCCAATACCAGTTCATTTCAGCTCACAAATGCCACTAAGATACTTGAATTCAGGGATTGTCTATTTCACTTTGTATTCCCTATACAGAGTTCAATACTCGATGAAGAGTGGGCTCTCAATAATTGTTTGTTGAAGGATAGATGATTGATGAAATAAATAATCGACTTGGTTGAATATTAGAGTGTCTAGGTCATTTGTAGACTTCCCGTATGGCACTGTGGATTAATGCACTAGACTGCGAGGTCCATTTGAACTGCAAGATTGGCCTTTCAAACTCACCAGCTGCTCCTTGGAAACCCTTTATAGGGTTGCTATGATTTGGAATTGACTCGACAGCACTTAACAACAACAACAGGTCATTTGTAACCCGTTGACTTCAGAATTTCAATGATGAAAATTTAGTTTTAACTCTAAACCTCTCTCTGAGTGCTTATAAGAACTCATGGGGCCAGTACGATGTGAACTATCAGTCATGTCAAATCTGTCATAGGTAACTTCTGCCCTTAAAGTCTCAAATTCGTCTTGCCTCTAATGTTTAGAACAGAAGATTGTTTAGGATAAATTCATGTTCTCTGGGGTCATAGATAAAAGGGCATGCAGTGCACCTACCTGCAATTGAAAGGTTCTCAAATCAAACTAGAACTCAATTTATATTGGTTTTGGTGATATAAAAGAACCACAGTATTTCCTGTACATTATGCTGTTTATCTGGAGTCCTGGTGTGGTGCTGTAGAATAAACATTGGACTACAACATTGGCAGTTCAAACTCACTAGCTGTTCTTCTGAAACCCTATACAGGGTCACTATGAGTTGGAACTGATCCAAGGCACTTAACAACAACAGCATGCTGTTTATATACCTGGTCCTGTTTAATTTTTAATACTTTAAGCCCAAATAAAAATATTTATTTCTCTTAATGTCATTGAAACTACTTAACAAATTCTTAATTTTCAGTAGGAGAAAAGATACATTGAAAAAGCAACAGGCAGTGTGTAAATTTCCTAGAAACCATGGAGATTATATATTCAGCTAACAGAAATTACTTGCATGACTGTTTACTGAAGTATTATAAGATTAACTACAACAAATTTGCACAACCCAAAATATTCATTTTTTAATCATTGCTCAATGTTGCAAAAAGACTTAGTTTTAGAATAAATATTCCATTTCATTGGGTTCTCACATATCAATTGGGTAGCAGATGTTCTTGTTATTGTGTTTGAGAAAACCTACTTCTTGAAACGTTAACTCCCTAATTCTTCCTTTTTTCCTGTGTTCAGGATGAGTTGATGGCAGAGCTTGAAGAATTAGAGCAGGAGGAATTAAATAAGAAGATGACAAATATTCATCTTCCAAATGTGCCTTCTTCTTCCCTCCCAGCACAGCCAGCTAGACAGCCAGGCATGTCTTCCACTGCACATCGGTCTCGAGCAGGTCTGTTACCCAATTCAACTACCTGTGACCTAAAATAATAGCCAGCTCTTCCCTTATAGCACTTATTTTTGATAAAAAATATAAATTTTTATCCATAATTCATGTTATCTATGTTGAATGTCTGAATGTCACCAGTCACTAATTTGCATCCATTTTATGTTTCAGCTTCATCTAGGAGGACAAATGAAGACGATGATGATATCAAACACTTGACAGCTTGGGCTACTTAAACTAAAATGAAATTTTTTGATGCCTAAATTAATGAGTTGTACATAGTTCATATAAATAAATTGCCAAGTTTAGAATGAACAACAGTACTGCTTTATCTTCACATTGGATCAGTAATTGTAATTTAAAGTTTTAAAAAGGAGTGGTATGTAGACATAGACTCACGGGTGGCAACATCTGGAAGGATCCATCCACACTACAGCAGGAGTCATGTCTACCATGTTTACAACTGTATTTCCAGTATTGCAAATGCATGCATGTATTGTATATACAAGTATAGATATTTGTACTCATTATATTTCTGTTGAAAGAAAACTGAATTCTACTAACAACAGTTTGTAAGCCATTTAAGAGTGGTATCTTTAGGATAGCAGGGCAAAATAACTTTCTTTTTGAAGTGAATACAAGTTTACTGTGCTTATCCATTTTAGGAGAGTTGCGGGATATGACAAATGTCAATACATAATGTCTCTGTGAAGAGAGACTTCTCGTACAGTAGTCTTGTGTGCATCTATACATAGTTGCACTTGAGTTTTTGCAGTTTAAAATCTTAAAGGAGCTTTAATTGACATTTATTATGCCAATTAAACTTGAAATGGGGCAATGGATGCATTTTCCAAAATGTCTGAGAACACTAACAGCTTACACTGCTGAGTGAGAATCTCCTGGGTGTAATTTAGCCACTTAGGGAGCTGCGTTAACACTCCCAGGCCATTATGGGGCTGTTATGGCTTCAGCGCACTAAATGTGTGAGTGTATACGCATTCTTTCTTTTCTGTTTTGTATTTTCTTGTACATTGATTTACACTTTGAAGAACATTCCTTGTAAAGATATAAAAATATAGACAATTAAAAGTGTATCTTGAATGCAGTTTTGACCACAGTTATGCAAAATTTGAAAAGTACTTATGTACTGCCCTAATTCCTAGTGAGGTGCTGTGAATTAATGCGCTGGACTTCAGAGTTGGTTTGAACTGAAAGGTCGGTGGTTCATGCTCACCAGCTGCTCCTTGGAAACTCTATACAGGGTCGCTATGAGTTGGAACTTACTCAATGGCACTTAACAACAACAAATATATCAAGTACTACGGTTCAAGCTCACCAGCTGCTCCTTGGAAACCCTATACAGGGTCACTATGGGTCAGAATCGGCACCTAGCAACAACATGTAAAGACAGGAGTCCTGGTGTGGTGCTGGATGGCAAAGTAAGTTTCAACTGCAAGGTCGGTGGTTCAAACTCACCAGTCGCTCCTTGGAAATCCTATATATGGTTGCTGTGAGTCAGAACTCACAGGCACTTAACAATAACAACAAAATGTAGACAAGTAGCATTATATAAAGTGTTCTAGTATTTTCTACGTTTTCTTAGTACCATGTTGTTATTGTTGTTAAGTGCTGTTGAGTTGGATCAAATTCATAGTAACACTGTATAGGTTTCCAAGGAGTGGTTGGTGAGTTTGAACTGCTGACCTCACAGTTAGCAGCCCAGTGCTTACCTTACAATGCCACATCAGGACTCCACTTAGCAACATAGTGGAATGAAGAGAGCAATAAACCTGGGAGGAGGAGACCTGGATTCCAGTCCCTGTTCTGCCACTATAACACAATATGACTTCAGGCATGCCACACACTCTGAGCCTTTGCTTTCTCAATGGAAAATTGAAGGATTCGATTAGATGAACTCTGAAGGTTCCATTCTGCCACAGAACTTTTGCTTATGCTATTCTCCTTGGCATTCTTCCCACCCCTCATAACACACAGAACACTTCTTATGTAGTCTTTACATTTTAATTCAAATGTCCTTTCTTTTGTGAATCTTTACCTGATTACCCCAACTCTTTATCTTTTGGGACCTGATGAATAACAGGAACCAGATTTACCTTCCTACCTTCAAACAACTATAAAAATGGACCAAACTCAGATATGCAACAACAGTTTCCAGATATTGAACCACAGAGAGTGCTTTCCTAATGATTCCTGAGAGACGGGGAAACAAGGAAGTGAGTCCTTCAAGTGCTCTGGTTTACTGCCTGCCCAGTAGGGAAACCCAATCAGAGCCTGGGACTCTTGCTGAGTTCAAGAACATTTGTGTGGAAGAGTCCTAGAATTAAGCATGCTGCAGAGAGAAAAAAAGTCTGGAGAATTGTAGAGGGGTCCCCTCAGGTCTTTAGCTGAGAACTGATCTGCCTCCATATGTGAGGGAAGTACAGAAACTGGGAAGAAGCACCAGAAAGAAACGGGCAGAACAATTCCCCAGAGATTACATGGGACCAGAAACAGTGTTCTTACCAGCCAGAGTGGAAAGACCTACTCCATAGGATATTGCTTTGAGTCCACAGGAGAGTATTTCCTCTGTTGGGGTGTAAATTTATGCCCAGATTGAATACTGCTGTGGACTAATCCTAAAAAATTTAAAAACAAAAAATGATTTCAAGTAACTTAACGGTATTATAGAACAAAGCCCCAACCTTTTAGTGGAATATAAAACAATGAAATGCAAGCAGAAACAGCAATAACAAAATACTAGTACCCAATGACACAAAACTCACAAAGTCTGGATCCAATAAACGTTTTTTTTCAGATATTCAAAAAAGCAGGAAAACACAACTTATAACCAGAAGAAAAATTAACTAATAGAAGTGGACTCAGAAATGACATAAATGATAGAATTTGAGCACAAGTCTTTTAAAATAGCCTACAATCTGGGCTATTAACCACAAGATCAGCAGTTCCAATCTGTGGGAGAAAGATGAGACTTTCTGCTCCCGTAAAGATTTACAACTTCAGAAACCCAGTATAGGGTCATTATGAATTGGAACCGACTCAATGGCACATCACCACTACCACCATTATGAATATCTTCCATATGTTCAAGAACATAGAAGAAAACATTATCATGGTGCAGAGAGAAATAGAAGATATTTGAAAAGAACCAACTATAAATATTACATATGAAAAACACACTATCTGAAATTAGAAAATTTAATACAGGTGAAGGAATTAATAGGCGCATTAGTAGTGTAATAGTCAACACTTGATTACTAACTGAAACGTCAGCTATTTGCACACACCTGCTGCTCAGCAGGAGAAAGATGCGGCAGTCTGCTTCTTTAAAGATTACAATCTTGGAAACCCTAAGGGGACAGTTCTACTCATTTGCTATGGACTAAACACTGTATCAGTTAGATTAATGAATTTGAAACTATTCTAACTGAAACACAGAAAAAAAGACTCAAAAAACAAAACAGGGCAAAAATATCTCAGTAGAACAAAAGTGAACTGTGGGACCGTGTTAAGCAGCCATACATACAGACACTAAGCATGGGAGGAGGAAAGAGCTTCAAAAAGTTCATGAAAAAATGGAATTGAAATATGATAGAATTTTCCACGAGGTTTTTAAAAGCCCATCCTGGATTTGTAGTGCCCAGACAGATTGGCTAGATAGGTTGAATAAAGTGCTTTAGGAGAAGAAACAAGACAGAAAAAAATGTTTTTGTTTAAAAATAATGGGTAAAATTTCCAAAATTGATGAGTACTCTAAATCATCAGAGCATGGTGGTTCCATAGGATAAGTACTGGACTATAAGTCACAAGGTTGGCAGTTTGAGTCCACTATCTGCTATGTCAGAGAACGATGAGGCTTTTTATTCCTGTAAAAGATTTAAAGCCTTAGAAACCTTGTACAGGGTTACTATGAGTCAAAACTGACTTCACAGACTTTACAACAACAACAATCAATACACATTTTATTGGAGCTCCACAATCATCAAGCAGAATTAAAAAAAAAAATCTTTCAATAACAAAAGATATAGTGGAGTGTTGAAGTGTCAAAACAAAAATACTCAAGTGAATAAGGTGTGAGAGTTCCTTGAATCTCTCCCTGCCCTGCTAGTTCAGCTAGACCTGTGAGGCCACAACAATGTCCATTAACCACATTAAAATGAATGGGACCAGAAATATGGTTAGGAAAACAATGTAGACTTTCTCAGTAATTTCTTTTGTTGATTGCATGTTGATATTATTTTGGATATATTGAGTTAACTCAAATGTATTATTAAAATGTATTTCATTTATTTTTCACTTTCTTTTTTAAGTGACTCCTGGAACATTTAAAATTATATATGATGATAAGTCAAAAATGTATTGCTGTAAAATCTTGTTGTTAGGTGCCATTGAGTCTGTTCCGACTCATAGTGTCCCTGTGCACGACAGAACAAGACACTATCTGGTCCTCGGTCATCCTCACAATTGTTACATTTGAGTCCATTGTTGTTGCCTCTGCATCAAACCACCTTGTTGGGGGCTTCCTCTTTTTCTCTGACACTCCCCTTTACCAAGCATGATGTCCTTCAGGGACTGGTCCCTCCTGATAATGTGTCCAACGATGTGGTCTTGTTATCCTTGATTCTAAGGAACATTCTTCCAAGACAGATAACGTTTATTCTTTTGGTAGTTCCTGGTGCTTTTAATATTCTTCTCCACCACCATAATTCAAATGCATAGATTCTTTTATAGTCTTTGTTATTCATTGCCCAACTTTCACATAGAAAATGAGGCTATTGGGATTACTATAGTTTGATTTAGACACTTCTTAGTTATCAAACTGATGTTTGCCCTTTAACATTTTAAGGAAGTGTTTTGCAGCAGATTTGCCTAGTGCACGTCATTTAATTCCTTGACTGCTGCTTACCTGAGTGTGGATTGTGGATCAAAGAAAAATTAAGCCTTTGACAATTTTGACTTTTTCTCCATTTATCATGATGTTATTTACTGGTCCAATTATGACGATTTTCATTTTCCTTGCCTCAATGCAGGTGAAATCCATACTGAAGGCTCTATCTTTGATCTTCATCAATATTTTAAGTCCTCTTCACATCCAGCAAGTAAGGTGGTATCATCTGCATATTGCAGGTTGTTAGTCATCCTCTAATCCTGATGCCAAGGTTCTTCTTCATATAATCTATCTTCTCTGACTATTTGCTCAGCACACAAACTGAATAAGTATGGTGAAAGGTTATAACCATGGCACACAAGTTTTCTGTTTTAAAACCATTCAGTATCTACCTTTTCTAACAATTGCTTATTGGTCTATGTACAGATTCCTCAGGAGCACAATGAAGTGTTCTGAAATTCCCATATTTTGCTATGCTAACCACAGTTTGTTAGGATCCACACAGACAAATGCCTTTGTGTAGTCAATAAAGTACAAGTAAACATCTGGTATTCTCTGCTTCCAGCCAAGATCCATCTTACTTCAGTAAGGATATCCCTAGCTACACATCCTCTAATGAATCTGGCTGAAACTTACGGTAGTTCCCTATTGATGTATTGTTTTTAAATTAACTTTAGCAAATTTTACTTGCATGTAATATTGATGTTATTGTTAGATGTTGTCCACATTCCATTAGGTCACTTCTCTTTGGAGTGGGAACAAATATGAATCTCTTTCAACTGATTGACTAGGTATCTGTCGTCCAAATTCCTTGGCATAGATGAGTGAGTGCCTCCAATGCTGCATTAGTTTGTTGAAAGATTTCAGTTTGTATTCTGTCAATTCCTAGAGCCTTGTTTTTCACCAATGCCTTCAGTGCTGTTTGGACATTTTTGTTTAGTGCCATCAATTTTTGATCATATGCTACTTCCTGAAATGATTTAACATCAACTATTTCTTTTTGGTACAATGATTCAGTGTATTCCCTCCAATTTTATTTTATTTTTTTAATGCTTTCTGCATCATTCAATATTTTCCCAATAGAATCCTTCAACATTTCAAATCAAGGTTTGAATATTTTCTTCAGTTCTTTCATTTTGAGCAATGCTGAGCATGTTATTCTCTTTTGGTTTTCTAACTCCAGGTCTTTGCACACTTCATTATAATACTTTATCTTCTTGGGTGGCCTTTTGAAGACTTCGGTTCAGCTCTCTTAGTTCCTCATTTCTTCCATTTGTTTTAGTTTCTTTATGCTCAAGAGTAAGTTTCAGAGTCTTTTCTGGTAGCCATTTTATTTATTTTTCTTCTTTCCTGTCTTTGCTTTCTTCCTGTATTATGTTCTTAATGTCATATAATAACTCTTCTGGTCTTTGGTCATTAGTTCCTAATGCATAAAATCTCTTCTTGAGGTGATCTCTAAATTCAGTTGAGATATATCCAAGGTCATATTTTGGCTCTCATGGACTTGATTTAATTTTCTTCAGCTTCTGCCTGAGCAGATGGGTCACATGGTCTTGTTTTGGCTGATGATATTGAGCTTCTCCATGTCTCTTTCCACAAATGTAGTCAACTTGTTTCCTGTGTATTCCATCTGGTGAGGTTCACAGGCATAGTCACCTTGTATGTTGTTGAAAAATGGTGCTTGCAATAAATAAGTCACTGGTCTTGCAAAATGTTATCATGTGATCTCCAGCATAATTTCCATCACCAAGATCATAGTTTCCAACTACTGATCCTTCCTCTTTGCTTCCAACTTTTCGTTCCAAGTACCAACAATTATCAATGTATTTTGATTGCATGTTTGATCTATTTCAAACTAAAGAAGTTGGTAGAATACTTTAATTTCATCATCACTGACTTTAGTGGATGATGTATAAATTTGAATAATAGTGAAAATTAACTCATTTTCTTTGTAAGCATGTGGGTATTATACCATCACAGATATGTCTTGAATTGCTCTTTTTAATGATAAATTTAACTCTTTTTTGCTTCAGTTTTATGTTCCCGGCATAGTAAGCCATATAGCTGTCTGATTCAGAATGGCTAATATTAGTCAAATTCAGCTCACTAATGCCTAGGATATCTATCTTCATGCGTTCCATTTAATTTTTGACAACTTCCAATTTCTTAGAGTCATACTTCATACATATTTGATTATAGATTTGATTACTACTGGCTATTTGCTATTGCTTATTATTTTGAGTGTGCTCCAGGAGCATATGAAGGTCTTGAATGCTTTACTCTCTTCATGCCATTACAGTCAATTCTACTTTGAGGATGCAACTCTTTCCAAGTCGCATTTTCAGTGTCTTACAACATGAGGAGCTCATCTTCTGGCACTATATCAGATAATGTTGTGCTGCTAGTCATAATGTTTTCAATGACTAATCATTCAGAAGTGGACCATGTCCTAGTCTGTCTTAGTCTGGAAGTTTCATGGAAACCTGTCCACCATGGGTGTCCCTGCTGGTGTTTAAAATACCAGTGGTATCGCTTCCGGCATCACAGCAATGCTCAAGCCACTACAGAACAATAAACTAACAGACAAGTAGTGTACAAAATCATAGGAAGTTTTACTAAACAAAAATGTCAACATTTGAAGCTATTGTTTCTTCACATATTCTCCATCTATATCTATACACTTCCAAAGGCATAGTTTACATCTCTCTAAGTCTTCCCTGAGGAAATCTGCACTCTGATCTAAGGCATATTAAAACAGCAATTTTGACATCCTTGAGGAACTCAAATTATGTTCCTTTTTATTGTTCTTTGAGTTTTGGGACCAAAGCCAAGTTTGAAGGGCAAGATAAGGGTAGGAGAATTGATGCTGCAAGGTTTCTCAGCAGAATTCTCATAGGACAAACTTTGCTATTCTCAAAATTTGGGCAAATACATTGTCATGATGGAAAAAAAATTCCTTGGCACAACTTTTCTAATCTTTTTCTCATCAATGTAGTTTTCAGTTTTCTTCTAACTTCCTCCTAATAAGTCCCATCATCCTCCTGTGCCTTTTGAGAAAACTGATGATCAGGTTTATCCCTATAGAATAAAGTTTTTAAAAACACAGTTGTTGTAGTTCTAACTGCACTGATTTGTCTGCCTTGAATAGAACTGGCAAAACAAATTCCCTTGGAAGCTACTCTTATGATTGGACCTTGCTCTTTGTATCATACTGAGAAATCCAAGACTTGTCCCTAGTTACTATTCATTCATTACATAAGATCATCTTCATTTGCTTCGATCTTGCTTAAAAGATCAACGCTAATCTTTGTTCAACGCTTTTGGCATCCAATGAATCAACAACTTTCTGAGGACAAGATGTTCACTTAAAATTGAAAATGTGGAACCATGTGAAATTACAACTTCAGTAGCTATCACATCAATGTTATACAGTCTTATCACGTTGTTTTAATTAGTTTTTAAACTTTAGCCACAGTTTCTTCATTTGTTGAAGTTGATGGTCTTCCTTCTCTTGATTGATCTTTGAGGTATTCCAAATCTTTCTTAAAACACTTGACCTATCTAAAAACTTTTGTGTAATGTGAAACAGTATTCCTGTAAACAAACTTGTTACGTAAATTCAAAAGATGTCCACTTGAGTTTTGTTCAAAATTGTATGCTGTTTGTTGTTAAGTGTTGTTGAGTCAGTTCCAACTCATTCCAAACATTGTGTAGGGTTACTAAGGATGTAAATCTTTGTAGGAGCAGAAAGCCTCGTCTTTCACTCATAAACTGAATATTAGCCGTGACCTAAAAATAATTTTTTTCCATGACACAAAAAATATTCTTGTTTTGAAGTCACCCTGATGAGACTAACAAGTATATTACTCACTAAGCACAGAGTCATGTTTAAACATGCTTTGTTTGTTTGGAATAAACTTGTGTATGTAGGAACTAGACAAAAAGCAGTACGTTTTTACTTATCCTTGTATTCCTATTGGCTAGTGCTGGGCAAGGCCAACTCCTTATTCAATGCATGCATATATATGATGATGTATGATCTGAAGTATTAGACTGTCGCAATGCTAAAAATTAAATTGTACAAAAGGTGTTATTTTAATCTGAAAAGAAATTTAAAATACTTTGAGCTAGTCGTAATTCTCCCCCTTTATTGGCAATACGAAAAGAATTCAACAAATGAGAACAAAGTTGTAAATGTAAATCATCCTTAAATTGAAGAGGTATTAAAAAAGAATAAGAGTATTAATAAATTATCAAAAGTTGTTTCTAGCAAGTCATCATGAAAATAAGGAAACTTATTTGAGAGCTGTAAATTCTGGAAAGCTTGCTGACAATTGGACATCAGTTTCCATTTTGTATTTTAAAATAAAACATTGTCCTATGTATCAGTTAGGGGTTGTTCTATTTTTTCTCTTTTTCCTTTCTGGTTGTAAGAAATATATTCAAGCTAACTTAATAGACAAACTTTGATTTATAGGAAGTGATTTTGGTAGCTCTCAGAGTCACAGGAAATGCTGAAAATGCGATTTTTGGAAGTATCGAAACTAAGGAGCCTCTGAGTAAACAAGATCTAAGGGGTTCCTTCTGAACAACCAGTTGTACATAAAGCAGACTACCATCATTCTGAGCAAGCTCTCTTTCTGCTCTAGAGTCAAACTCCAGAGCCATATAGCACTTGATTGGTCCAGCTGGTAAAAGTGACTACTTTTGGCACCAGCTAACTGAAACCCCATGAACTGAGAGGTAAGAAAGGGAGTTTCCAAAGCATAACAAAGGTGCTCCTCCATGAAGATGATAGAATTGATGTTGGTAATTTGAACACAGCAGATATCTACTCAATTGAAAATAATTAAGTCTGAACTAAAGCATTTTCTTATTCTTGGCAAACATTGACTTTAAGCACTGATTATTTAGTGGAAATTGAAGTAGCAAATGGTTTATGTGCTGCAATGGTGTGCGTCTAACTAAAACAAATTGGTTAATGCATCAAAGTTAGCAATCCTAGCAAGATGAAAGGAAAAGAAAATACCCAGAAAAGCTAGGACCAATAAGGCTATCATAGTATCATTACATTACAGCCCCAAGGACAAACTGAGGAAATGTTAGTCAATTTTGGTTTCATCTCTCTGCTTCCTTTCTTTCCATCTCCTTAATTTAAGACAGATATTAATTTTTCTGTTATAGAAAGTATTTCTTAAAATAACCAACATCCTCTTCTAACTTCAAGTTCACATTGCTGTAATTTGTTTCTCAGCTCAGCCAGAGTTATATTGAATTATTTACAAGGCAACTGAGCTATTTTTGAGAAGAAAAAGACTTAGTATACATTAAAGTATACTTTAATGTATACTTTCTAAACAAGGCAAGGCAATGGAGTTGTTATTTAGAAATATATAGACACCAAGCAAGTAATCAATGACTGATTATGAATGATTCTCCTGAACATTTTCAGTATCCACAGGCTTTTAAAGATTGTTGTTAAGTGCCATCGAGTCAGTTCCAACCCATAATGACCCTGTATAGTGTTTCCAAGAAAAGACTTGTGGTTTTGAACCGCCAACCTTGTGGTTAACAGTCCAATACTATCCTACAGTGCCATATCAGGATTCTATTGGAGGTTATACATGCATTACTATTTATGATATTGTTGTTGTTGTTAAGTGCCATTGAGTCAATTCCAACTCATAGCAACCCTGCATGGGATTTTGGAGGCTGTATATCTTTTCGAGAGCAGAAAGCCTCACCTTTCTTCTACGGAGCAGCAGGTGGACTTGAACTACTGACCTTGTTTTTGAAGTCCACTGCTTATCTTACAGAGCCACTGCACTTCCTTTATTTATAATATGGTGGTAATGTTAGTTAGGTACTAAGGAGTCAGTTCTGACTCTTCGCAACCCTGTAAAGGGTTTCTGAGGCTGTAAATCTTTATAGGAGCAGAAAGTTTCATCTTTCTTTAATGGAACAGCTGGTAGTTTCAAACTTCTGACCTTGAGGTTAGCAGCCCAACTTGTAACCGCTACGCTATCAGAGAGTCTTTATTTATGATAGAAGGAGGATTAAATGTCATATTTGAACAACCAGAAAAACAAACAAACAAACAAACTACCAATGACAGCAACAAAAACCCTCCAGTTTAGACTTCTGTTTGGAACAGTCCCAAAAAGAATTGGTAGATTTTCAACCATTTCAGGAGGTATCATATAACTAAGAGATGATGGTATTGAAGAAAGGGGTCCACGTGGCACTGAAGGCACTGATAAAAAACAAGGCTCTAGGGACTGACAAAATACCAATGGAAATGTTTAATGAGCTGATGCAGTGCCGGAAGCACCCACTATTGTATGCCCCAAAATTTGGAAAACAGCTACCTGGTGAAATTATTTGACAAGACCCATATTTGTGCACATTCCAAAGAAAGATGACCTAAGAAAATGCAAAAATAATCAGACAGTATCATACAAGTAAAAAAATTTTAAAGATAATTTTAAAATAATTGCAGCAGCACATGGATAGGAAGCTACCTGCTCAAGCTGGATTCAAAGAAGATGTGTAATGAGGTATATCATTGAGGAAGTCAGATAGATCGTGACTGAAGGCAGAGAATACCAGCAAGATGTTTCCTTGTGCATTGTTGACTATACAAAGGCATTTGACTGTGTGAATCACAAGCTATGGATAGCATTGTGAAGAATGGGAATTCCAGAACACTTTTGTGCTCATGAGGAATGTACATACATGAAGAGGCAGTCATTAGGACAGAACAAGGGAATACTGAAAGGTTTAAAATCAGGCAATGTATGTACCAGGTTTGTAACCTTTCCTCATACTTATTCAATCTGTATTCTGAGCAAATAATCTTAGTAGATGGATTCTATGAAGATGACCGTCACATCAGGATTGGAGGAAGACTCATGAATAGCCTGTGATATACAAATAGCACAAGTTTGCAGCCTGGAAACCCAGAAGACTTGAAATACAGGTCTCAGTATGGATTTGTGCACATTCCAAAGAAAGATGACCTAAGAAAATGCAAATATAAAGAATGCAAAAATCCTCACAACTGGACCAATAACTAATATCATGGTAAATAAAAGATTGAAGTTGTCAAAGATTTCATTTCATTTGGATACACAATCAATACTCATAGAAACAGCAGTCAAGGAATCAACACATTTCAGTAGGCAAATCTGCAGCAAAAGACCTTTTTAAAGTGTCAAAAAGCCAAGACGTCCCTTTGAGTACTAAGGGGTGCCTGATTGATGTCTAGATATTTTCAATCTTCGCAAATGCATGTGAAGGTTAGACAATGACTAAGAAAGCCCTAAGAAGAACTGATGCATTTGAATTAGGGTGTTGGTGAAGAATACTGAAAGTGCCATGGAATACCAGAAGCACGGACAATCTGCTTTAGAAGAAGCATGACCAGATTGCTCCTTAGAAGCAAGGATGACTAGACTGTGTGCCACATACTATGGACATGTCATCAAGAAGGACCAGTCCTGGAGAATGACATCGTGCTTGGTCAAGGGTCAGTGAAAAAGAGAAAGGACCACCCCACCCCCCCGAAAAAAAAAAAAAAAAGATAGATTGACATATTTGTAGCAACAATAGATGGTGCAGGATTGGGCAGAGTTTTGTTTTGTTGCACATTGGGTCATTATGAGTTCACAACAACCACACTGGGAGCAGGGGGAGGTAATCTACACAAGAGGAGCTTCAAAAAGTTTGTGAGAAAATTTCATTCTCTTTCAGTTCCATTTTTCCAAGAACTGTTTGAAGAAACCTTGCATCCGGTAGGTTATTTCTATTATATGCAACCTATATTAAATATGTAGGTATATAAAAAAAAGGAGCTCTAGTAGAAAAGGAGCTCTGGTAGCGTAGCGGCTATGAATTGGGCTGTGAACCGCAAGGTCAGCAGTTCGAAACTACCAGCTGTTCTGCGGGAGAAAGATGAGGCTCTCTGCTCCTGTAAAGATTTACAGCCTCAGAAACCCTGTACAGGGTCACTATGAGTCGGAACTGACTCCATGGTACACAACAACAACAACATGCTTAGGTAAAATTCTATATACTCTCTCAAGGAGTCCTGGTTGTACAATGGTTAAATGCTCAGCTGCTAACTAAAAGGTTAGAGGTTCAAACCCACTAGTTGCTCTGTGGGAGAAAGATGTGACATTCTGCCTTCATTAAGATGACAACCTCGGCAACCCTGTGGAATGGTTCTACTCTGTTCTCTACAGTCACCATGAGTCTGAAGAGGTTCATTATGAGTTGGAATGGATTCAGTGGCAATGGGTTATAGTATCATTTACTAGCTCCACCAAACTAAACAGAGCTCTTAAATTTTCCATGTCTCAAGAAATTTTCTAATAGAGGATAAGGATTTTTGCAAGGCACATACTAATAAAGTATTGGAGGGTACATGGATTAAAGGAAGGGAGGAATCAAAGGGTAGAATGGTGGTAAGAGAGCACCAGGGAGAGAAAGATTTTTTTTTTAACTTTTTATTGTGAATTGAGTGAAGGTTTACAGACAAGATCATCAACTTTGCATTCAACAAAGCATACATCTTGTTTCATCTCAATGATTGCAATCCCCTCCATACAACAACAGTGATCCTGCTTCCTCCCTGTGATACCTATTTGCATTCCACCCACCTTCCCATCCCTTCTCAACTTTGTCTTTTGCTAAATGTTACTCTTTTGTTTTTGAACAACTGATCATTCCATGGTGAGCGTCCCTAACTACTGGTATTGTTCCCCACTATAAACCTATCTTCTGCTTGGCTGAAAATTGGGTACAAGGGTGAATTCCTTTCCAGACTTGCAGGGTGGTTGAGGGCCATAGTCTTAGGATCCTTCAGTCTCTTTCTGACCAGTGAACACTGTCATTTACATATATTATTATTAAACAATTTTGAGTTCTTGCTCCCGTTTTCTTCCTCTCTATCTGGGGCCCTGTGATACCCTTTCAGAGTGGTTGGTAGTGGAAGCTGGGCACCATCTAGTTCTTCTGGTCTCAGAGTCCTGGAGACTGATGTTCACAGGTTCCATTGGACTAATAGATTCCAAGTAATAGAAAAAATTTTAAAAGTAGTTTGTACAGGTGGAAAATTCTAGAGAGCAGAAATGATATCTAAAAGGGATTAAAGGATGGATTCTATATAAAGTGATGTGTAAACATTCTTTCTCTGCACCTTTCTAGAATCTAGAAGCACATTTGACAGGATTCTTTAAAGTTTTAGTCAGACTCTTGTTTCCTTGAATGTGATCTATTTTAAGTTTGTCCTGTGTGGGAAATAAGAATTAAGTTTGGTTTCAATTTCTTGAAATTATTCATTTGTTCATGTAGTCAGTCACCAAAGACTATTTGTTGACAAGCACTGTGAACTTAAGACACAGATCATGTTCTTAGATAGTCCATAGTCTAGCTGTTTGAATCTGGGCAGATTTCTTAATCTCTCTCAGGCATGAATTCTTTAATGACATAATAGGAATATTATTTTACTGTCATTGTATTGTCATGAGAATTAGATGGGAATATGAATGTAAAAGGAGTCCTGGTGTGTGTGATGCTGTGGGATAAAGCACTAGACTGAAAGGTCAGTTTTAGCCTGGAGGTTAGTGGTTCAAACCCACCAACTGCTCATCAGAAACCCTATACAGGGTCGCTGTGTGAATCAGAACTGACTGGATGGCACTTACTTAACAACAAACAACAACATGCATGTAGATCTGGTGCGGTACCTGGTACAGAGTTTGTTGTAGTTGTTAAGTGCTGTTGAGTCGATTCCGACTCATAGCTATCCTGTATAGAGTACAAGGATTTCTGGTGTGGTGTTGCCCGTTAATGAGCTGGACTGCAAAGTCAGTTTGAACTGTAAGGTAGGTGGTTCAAGCTCACCAGTCACTCTTCAGAAACCTGTACAATGTCACTATGGGTCAGAACTGACTCGATGGCACTTAACAACAACAACATAGTGTACAAAGTTAGTGCTTAATAAATGCTTCTTTCCTGCTGTCGTCTATCCTCAAGCAACAAAGGTACTTTAAATACCAATTATAACTCTCTGCCATCTGCTTTCTATATGCCAACTAGGTGCACATGGCTTGATGCAAAATCATTACCTTCCCAAAACATGGCTCTGAAGTATGAATATGACCAAGGTTTTAAAATGACCAAGCAGTTCCCATTGAGTCAACTGTCACCCTGGCAACCTCATGTGTGTCAGTTAGTGCTGTGCTCCCCACCAGGGTTTTCAGTGAGTGAGTTTTTAGAAGTAGATTACCAGACCTCTCTTCTAATGATCGCATGGGTGAACTCACACTTGCAATTTTTATTAGAAGGCAAGTTTATTAACCATTTTTGTCACCCAGCATTGTTGTTGTTAGGTGCCATCAAGTCGGTAA
>NW_006408519.1:63235719-63236887 GCF_000296735.1 Chrysochloris asiatica
GTGTGGCGCTGTGGGTTAATGCACTGGGCACTGCAAAGCCGGTTTGAACAGCAAGGTCTGCGGTTCAAGCTCACCAACCTCTCCTTGGAAACCCTATACAGGGTCGCTATGAGTCAAAAGTGACTGGATGGCACTTAACAACAACAACAGGCCCTACTCTCTCTACTAGATTTTCACCTACAAGGTTGTTTTAATTTGAATAATGCGTGTTGACATATGCACAAAATTGTGTAAAGAGCTTTAGGGAAACTGGGTTAGACCGACAGAGTTTTAAAGGAGAACATTTCCCCCATTTCCAAGAAATAAGACAACCCCCAGCAACCAAGTTTAAGTCAACAACAGTTTAAACTTTATAAACACAGCACCCATTTGAGAAGTCACCTTCTTCTAGTTCATTTCTTAGTCAAGATCTAAGAGTTCGGGATCATGCTTTAAAATGAAAATTTAATGGAATTCAAACTATTGTAACTCTGAGTTCTTGTTGGTTGAATATATAGCCCTGCCTCCTCTAAAGATTTCAGATGGCTTCACTGCTTGAAGTCACCCACTCACCCACTGGTTGAAGTCACCCAGGGAAGATTTGAAAGTGCAGGAAGCTCACTCTGTGACAGGAACACCTATGCTGTTGTTGTTATATGTCGTCGAGTCAGTTCTGACTCATAGTGACCCTATTTAGGCTTTTCAAGGAGCAGCTGGTGGGTTTGAACTGCTGACCTTGTTGTTTACTGCCCAGTGCTGATCCTGCAGTGTCATACTGTAAGTCCAAGGAGTCATGGACAGTACAGTTCAGAGTGGCTTCATAGAGGCACACATTTGCCAAATAGTAAACCCAGAATTTTAATCCAGTTCTCTTTCAATTCAAGACCCATGTTACTAACGACTTCCCTCATCTCTGCTTCCCTCACAAAATGACACACGTACAGTTCTTTAAGAAATAGTTCCAGACCAGTAGACCCCAAAGAAGAGCCTCTCTTTCTCTTTCCTTGGCGGTAGAGGGCAGCAGAGAGTTGGCAGGATGGTAGTGAGGGGGTGGGCAGTGAGAGGAGTGTGGCGCTGTGGGTTAATGCGCTGGGCACTGCAAAGCCGGTTTGAACAGCAAGGTCTGCGGTTCAAGCTCACCAGCCTCTCCTTGGAAACCCTATACAGGGTCGCTATGAGTCAAAAGTGA
>NW_006408519.1:63236987-63268235 GCF_000296735.1 Chrysochloris asiatica
TCACCCACTGGTTGAAGTCACCCAGGGAAGATTTGAAAGTGCAGGAAGCTCACTCTGTGACAGGAACACCTATGCTGTTGTTGTTATATGTCGTAGACTCGGTTCCGACTCATAGTGACCCTGTACAGGGTTTCTAAGGCTGTCAATCTTTACAGGAGCAGAAAGTCACATCTTTTTCCCGCGGAGCAGCTGGTAATTTCGAACTGCTGACCCTGAGGATAGCAGCCCAATTTGTAACCACTACGCTACCAGAGCTCCTTGGAACACCGATAGATGAATCGGAATCATTATGTGATTGTTAGCTCCTCTTAGAACGTTTTGCTTTTCAATGGCTTTGAATGTATTTAGTAAAATGACATAAATGAGACCTGGATTTAGTTTGCGCTTAAGAAGTTAGAATATAATTGATAAAATGTTGAGTTTCTAGTAGTATTTGTAAAGAAAACGAATTCTTAGAGAAAGTCTTAATTAAAAAAAAACAACTAGGGAAATGTTTGTATACACTTTGAAGTAATTCAGTTTACCATTGATTGACTTAATCCTAAAATCATAAATTTTAAAATACAATTTGCCTACCCCATCATAGTAACGGGATAGATTTTGTGATTTGAGTCCATTAAAAGGTAGCTCTGGTAGCGTAGTGGTTACGAATCGGGCTGCGAACCTTAAGGTCAGCAGTTCGAAAGTACCAGCTGTTTCATGGGAGAAAGATGAGGCTTTCTGCTCCCGCAAAGATTTACAGCCTCAGAAACCCGTTGGAACTGATTCCAAGGCACATAACAACAACAACAGGGGAAAAAAACACAAAGCCCACTGACTTCAAACATCAGCCATTAAAAACATAGGCATACATGAACCAGGGGCCACTCAGCAGTCAGAGAAAGAGAATGAACGTTGAGTGGAAGTAAGCTGGCTAACATCAGATGGACACAGCAACTGAAGAGAAGTTGGAGAAATAGTAAGTAAAACCATCAGGAGCTTCTCCAGCTTCTAAGATATGGCACTGTAGGATAAACACCCGACTGCTAACTGCAAGGTGGGCAGTTCAAAACCAACAGCTTACCTCAGAAACCCTATACACAGTCTCTATGAGTGGGAACTGACTTAACAAGAAGTCCTTTGACAAATGGGAAAATGTTCCATTTCCAGTCATGCAGAAGTTTCCCATTTCTTAAATTCTTTGAAAAATGTCACTTCTCTCAAGACATCAGACTCCTCCTTAAAAAGGAGTATATGGAGTAAAGAGTAGAAATTGGGGTAAAGAGTAGAAATTCTGTTGTTTTTTTTTTTTTTTCCAAAATAACATGACAAATGCTATCAAACATACCATTCTCAGAAAACTAGCTGATATATATATATATTTTAAAGTAGCTAGAAAAAAAGGATATATAAGGAAATAAAGAGTATGGGCACAGAATTTAAACCTTTTTTTAAAAGTCATATTTCAACATTATCTAATTGACATTCTAGTAAAAAACAAAAAATCATAGAAATATCTACATTGAAAAGTTAAAATTTAAAAGTGGTTGATGGCTCTTCGTAGCAACTCAGATACAAAAATGACTTAGGCAATAATCAATGTCATGTTCCTGCCTTATGAAGGCAAAGGGAAAAAAATCATCAAAATATTCAATGGTACATGAAATAAATTCCTATCTAAGTATTTAAAACTATCTAAGTATTTAAAACGTAAATGGTTGTATTCGGCTCCCTTTCTTGGACGAGAGAGTCACTTAAGATAAAAACCTTGGGGTATATCTTATCTAGGCCAGACATATTCATAAAACAGCATCCCATTATGGGATATTGAGATTTTCAATTTGCAGTATTTCTGGCATCTCTCTCGGTAGTTTTTTCTCTATGGAATGAGATGTTATAAGTGCTATTACTCACTATGACCGCTAGACGGCACTCTAAGCTCACCATAACTGCATCCTCAACTAAAATGTGTGGTATGCAGCTCTTTCTGCGGGAACCTGGTAAATTTAGATTTTATTAATTGGAACTTTAGAACTGAAAATGTTCTTTAGATAAAAAGTAGGCAACCAGTCAGGCCATATGGCTTAACTGAGCCTGAAACAATGTCGTCTTTGAATACCTTGTTCTTGCTTCATTTCAACACACGGCAGCACAGTAAGGTAAGGTTGCTGTGAAATTTGGATTGACTAGAACTTAGGTCTCTTCCTTGAGTAGAGGTGGCTGGGACCATGTAACTGGGAGATGTTTTGGTCTGCTGAGTAGTCAACTGTTTCTCAAGAAATTTGTAAGGCCCAGCAATACTGCTCAGCCATGCACAGTAGAGAAAACATCTCACACGAACAACCTTAAAGGCAATCAGTTTTCACTTTTTCCTGGCAGAGAAGAAGCAGGACTGCTTGAATGCAGCAGTTAATTAAGAGCAGCAACTTTCCGGACTTCCGATCTTCCAGGCATTGTGTTAAGTGTTCCACATTTTTCTTTGCATTGAATCCATACAGGAGTTCCTGCTTGTCTATGGCAGTGTAGGAATTGGACTGTGTATTAGGTTTCTGTTACTGCCATAACAATGACACAACTTTAGCAGCTTAAACTGATACGCATTTGTAGTTACAGTTGTGAATGTCAAAAGTCCAACAAGAGTTTCACTGGCCTAAAATCAAAGTGTTGGTAGCACTTTTTTCCCCAGAGGAGAATCTGTTTTCTGGCGTTTCCCAGCTTCTAGAGGCTACCTGCATTCCTTGGCTCAGAGCTCCCTCAGCTTCAGAGTCAGCCAAGTTGTAGCTCATTGACTCTTCTTCCATGCTTATATCTGTCACTGACACGCCAGGAAATTTAAGAACTCATGAAATTAGATGGGGTCCACCCAGACTATCTAGAGTAATTTTTCAATCTCGGAATTCTAAACTTCACTACATTTATAAAAATCCCCTTTGCCATGGAAAGCAACATACATGCTCATGATTCCAGTGATTAGAATCTGGCATCTTTGGAAGTTCATTATTTTGCTTACTACAAGCAGAGACGTTTAATTAGATTTTGTAATTCGTTCATGAAACTGATTTTGTCAATATTTTGATTTTACATGAACATGGAAAAATTCATCAAAATATTCGTAAGATGTAAGATTTATTTCTTAAAGTATCTAAGGAACCTACACAGTAACACTCAAAAGCCAAACAAATATGATTTTGTAAGATTCATTTTTTTTATACCCCTACAATTAATATTCTACTGCTCGTCTCTCAGTTTGTCATACTGTGGTGGTTTGCATGTTGCTGTGATTCTGAAAGTTATGCCACAGGTATTTTAAATACCAGCAAGATCACCCATGGGGGGTAGGTTTCAGCTGACCTTCCAGAGTAAGACAGACTATACTGGAGAGAGGTACTCCTTCAGATTACTTAGTTTTTGAAAACCTTATGAAGAGCAGTGAACACTGTCAGATAACACTAGGATATTAAAGTTGAAACATGATGAAAAGCACCAGAATCTTCTCAGATAAAGTACCAAAAGATGAGACCCTCAGGTTGGAAGGCACTCAAAATGCGACTGGGAGTAGAGTTGACCCTGATGATGCGAATGGAGTAAAGCTTTCAGGACCTTCATTTTCCGATGGGGCACAACTCAAAATGAGGAGAAACAGCTGTAAACACCCATTAATAACTGGAATATGGCATGTGCAAAGTTTGAGTCTAGGAAAATTGGAAGTTGACCAAAATGAAATGGAACACATAAACATCAATATCCTAGTGAACTGAAATGGACTGTTACTGTCCATTTTGAATCTGACAATCACATGGTTTACTATGCCAGGAATGATAAATGGAAGAGGAATGGCATCATGTTCATCATCAAAAAGAACATATCAAAATCTGTTTTAAAGTACAATGCTATTTGTGATAGGATAATATCCAAATGCCTACAAGGAAGACCAGTTAATACCACTATTGTTCAAATGTACACACCAGCCACTAAAGCCAGTGATGATAAAATTGAAGAATTCTACCAACTTCTTCAGTTTGAAATTGAAAAACATGCAATCAAGATGTATTGATAATTATTGGTGATTAAAATGCAAAGGTTGGAAACAAAGAGGAAGGATCAATATTTGAGGAAAATACGGCCTTGTTGATAGAAACAATGCTGGAGATTGCCTGATAGAATTTTGCAAGACCAATGAATTCTTCATTGCAAATATCTCCCATAAAGGACATAAAAGATGACTGTACACATGACCTCACCATATGGAATACACAGAAATCAAATAGATGGTGGGAAAGCTCCATATCGTGAGTCAAAACAAGGCTAGGGCAGACTTGGAACAGACCATCAATTGCTCATATGCAAGTTCAGGCTGAAGCTGAAGAAAATTAAAGCAAGTCCAAGAAAGCCAAAATATGACCTTTAACAAATCCCACCTGAATTTGAGATCATCTCAAGAACAGATTTGATGCATTAGACACTAAAGACTGAAGACCAGAAGACTTAGGAATGACATCAAGAAAATCATTTAGGAAGAAAGCAAAAGGTCATTAAAAAGACAAGAAAGAAGGAAAAGACCAAAATGGATGCCAGAAAAAGACTCTGAAACTCACTCTCCAGTGAAAAGATGCTAAAGCAAATTGAAGAAATGAGGAAGTAAAAGAGTCAAATATTGTAACAAAATGTACAAAGGCCTGGAGTTAGAAAACCTAAAGGGAAGAACACACTCAGCATTTCACAAGTTGAAAGAACTGAAGAAAAAATTCAACCCTCCACTTGAAATATTGAGGGATTCTATGGGCAAAATACTAAACAATGCAGAGAGCATCAAAAGAAGATGAAAAGAATACACAGAGTCACTGTACCAAACAGAAATAGTCAATGGTCAACCATTTCAAGAGGTATCATGTAATCAAGAACCAATGATACTGAAGGAAAAAGTCCAAGGTGCACTGAAGGCAATGGCAAAGAACAAGGCTCTGGGAACTGATGGAATACAAATTGAAATCCTTCCAAAACTGATGTGGTACTGGAGGCACTCACTCATCTATGCCAAGAAATTTGGAAGATAGCTATCTGGCCAACTGACTAGAAGAGATCCATATTTGAACCCATTCCAAGGAGAGATGACCCAAGGGAATGCAGAAAGCAGCAGACAATATCATTAATATAACATGCAAGTAAAATTTTGCTAAAGATAATTTTAAAAAACTGCAACAGGACATTGACAAGGAACTGCGAGATTCAAGCTGGAGTCAGACAAGGTCGTGGAATGGGGATATTATTACTGATTTCAGATGGATCTCAAGTATCAGCAAACAATATTGGAAAGATGTTTACATGTGCTTTCTTGACTTTGTAAAAGCTTTCAATTGGGTAGATCAGGGCAAGTTGCAAACAATATTGAAGAGAATGAGCATTCCAGAATGCTTAATTGTGCTCATGAGGAACCTGTACATAGACAAGAAGCAGTTGTTCGAACAGAACAAGAGGACACGGAATAGTTTAAAATGAGGAAAGTTGTATACCAGGGTTGTATTCTCTCATATTTATTCAATCTGTATGCTGAGCAAGTAATTTGAGAAGCTAGATTATATGAAGAATAATGTGGCATCGGGATTGGAGGAAGACTCATTAACAACATGCAATATGCAGATAGAACTACCTTGATTGCTGAAAGGGAAGAGGACTTACTGATAAAGATCAAAGACCATTGCCTTGAGTATGGGTTACACCTCAATGTAAAGGAAACAAAAATCCTCACCACTTGACAAATAAATAACATCGAGGTAAATGGCAAAGAGATTGAAGTTGTATAAGACTTCATTTTGCTCAGCTCAACAATCAACACTCATGGAAGTAGCAGTACAGAAATCAAATGATGTATTTCATTAGGCAAATCTGCTTCACAAAACCTCTTTATAATGTTCAAGAGCAAATATTTCAGTTTGAGGACCCAAGTACACGGAACCCAAGCCTTGGTATTTTCGATAGCCTCACATGCATGTAAAAGTTGGACCATGAATAAGGAAGACTGTAGAAGAAGTGATGCATTTGAGTTATAGCGTTGAAGGAGAATATCAAAAGTACTATGCACTTCCATAGGAATAAATAAATCTTCGTTGGAAAAAGTACAACCAAATGCTTCTTGGAAGCCAGGATGTCCAGACTTTGTCTATCATACTTTGAACATTTTATCCGAGGGGACCAGTCTCTGGTGAAGAATATCATGATGTTTGGTAAAGTGGACAGTCAGCAAAAAAGAAGACACCTCCTTCCCCCCCCGCCCCCCCCAAGAAACTGGATTGGTACAGTAGCAGCAGCAATGCGCTTAAACATAGCAAGGATTATGAGGTTGGTGCAGGGACCTATTTCATTCTGTTATGTATAAGGCAGCTGTGAATGGGACCAACTTGATGGCACCTAATAACAATAACAACACCACCAATAATTATCCATATTTGAGTCCTGTTGTGGTGCTATAGGATAAACACTGGACTACTAACTACAAGATTGGCAGTTCAGACTCATCAGCCACTCCTTTGGTAACCCGATATAGGGTTGCTATGAGTCTGAAACTGACTTAATGGCAATTAACAGCAACTATCAATATTTAGTGATGCTGGAAGCATCAAAAGAAGATGGAAGGAATACACAGAGTCACTGTACCAAAAAAAATTGGCTGATGCTGAACCATTTCAGGAGGTACCATATGATCAAAAACCAATGATACTGAAGGAAGAATCTAAGTTGCATTGAAGGCATTGATGATAGCAAGGCTCCAGGAACTGATGATGGAATGCAAACTGAAATATTTCAACAAACGAATACAACACTAGAAATACTCATGTATGCCAAGCAATTTGGAAGACAGCCACCTGGTCAACCAATCAGAAAAGACCCATGTTTGTAACTATTCCAGAAAAGAGCGACCTATCAGAATGTGAAAATCACTGAATAATATCGTTAATATCGCATGGCAGTAACATTTTGCTGGAGGTAACTCTGACATGGTTTCAGTGGTACAGCCACAGGAAGTTGCCAGAAAATCAACCTGGATTCAGAACAGAATGTGGAACCAGGGATATCACTGCTGATGTCAGATGGATCTTGGTTAAAAGCAGAGAATACCAGAAAGATGTTTGTTGTTGTTGTTACATGTCATGAAGTCAGTTCTGATTCATATGCTTTACTTATGTTTACATATGTTTACTTATGCTTTATTGACTATGCAAAGGCATTAGATATTATGGATCATAATAAACTATGGATAGCATTGTGAAAGATGGATATTCCAGTGTACTTAATTGTGTTCATGAGGAACCTGTACACTGACCAAGAGGCAGCTGTTCGAACAGAACAAGGGAACACACAGTGGTTTAAAATCAGGAAGGTGTGCACCAGGGTTGTCCTGCCCTGAATTAGAAGGAATTTCTGAAGATTGATAAGAGAACAGAAAGTTCATCTTGTTTGCTACTTCTAAGAAAAGGAATCAATTCCTAGGTCAAAATTCACTTACTAATACAAGTCGTGGGCTACCTGTGGTGTGTGTACCTCTATTATCTGTACCTATTGGGTTCTTGTCATAAGTATTTACCTGAGACTAGAAAATCCCCATAGGGCAATGAATGGTTCAAACCCACCAGTTGCTCCTTGGAAATGCAATACAATCTGTATGAGTTGGAATTGACTGGATCGTATTTAACAACAACAATGGTTTAGGTAAGGAAGTATGGAAGATTTTGCTTTGTCCCATTTTCTTCTAATGTCTGAGGAAGTTTTCACAGTAACTGGGCATTTTACTAGACAGTTTTACCCTCTGATTTGAAGCCTTGCTCTAACCCATTCCAGAGTCTGTTGAATAGCTATAGTATCCCTTTGGGAGACAGAACTCACTCCAGACGAGTTAGGATAAGTTTTCATCCAGAGACATTGGGCCTGTGTATGTGCTAATGGTATTAGAACCAGCAGCAAATTTCAAGGATTCCATGAAGATAAATACAGCTTCTTCAAACTAGAGCTTATTGATCCTTGGTTGATAGTACTAAAATGTGACTTGTGACCCTTCTTCACAAATCCTCTTTATTAAATTAAGCCTAAGAGATAGAACTGAAACGCAGAGTCAGGGATAAGATTGAGAACTATTCCTCCACTGGCTATCCTAAAGGTATAGTTCACAGATATTGTCTATGACTCATCATTTATGAAATCTTTGCATCTATAACCCAAGGTAGGAGAGATGTATAATGAAATAAAGGAGCATTAGGCTGGGTACCAGTGAGACTTGTTTTCCATCTTGCTCTATCACTCACTCTTATCACTTTACACTTTAAGAGGTTTATGTAATCTCTCTGGTGTAAAGCTTTATCATGAAAACAAGAGGTTTGGAGAAGACTTGAGGGGTTTTTCCAGGCATAAACCTTATAGGATTTGAATCTAGTGCAGAAGACTCCATCTGCAAAGTGCTCTGAAGGTCACTCAGGTGCTTTCCAAAGTACTTCTAGTTAAAAGAAAGTTCCTAGGTTCTTGTATAATGCACTACATGACTTGGGACTAAGAATACTAAAATACCTTATATTTCAATGTTACTTCCAAGATTGGTCACAATCTATTCATATGCAACAGCTTTATACTTTTGTGTATATGCCAGGCACTATGACATGATAAATGTCTTTGGGTTGCACTCAACTAAAAAGATAAGGCGCTCTGGCAGCATAGTGAGTTACAAGTTGGGCTGCTAACTGCAAGGCCGGCAGCTAAAATATACCAGTCACTCCATGGGAGAAAGACGAACTTTCTGTTCCCATATGGATTTATAGTCTCAAAAACCCTATAGAGGGTTGCTGTACATCAGAACCAACTCTATAGTACATAACCACTACTACCACCACTGAAAGATTCGAACCCACTCACCCATTGGCACAATAAAATACACATGTCATGAACTTCTGTAAAAGACTACAAATCAAGGAAACCCTCTGGAAATCAATGGGGTTAGTGGACCACACGGAATTGCTGTGGGTTGAAATTGACATGACGGTATTAAGGAATGAAGTAATAGGTACTGAAGTGCTGCTTAGAGTCTAATGTGTTGTTGTTGTTAAGTGCCGTCGAGTCGTTTCCGACCCATAACGACCCTGTACAGGGTTTCCGAGGCTGTAAATCTTTACGGGAGGAGAAAGCCTCATCTTTCTCCCGCGGAACAGCTGGTAGTTTCAAACTGCTGGCCTTAACGTTCGCAGCCGGATTCGTAACCACTACGCTACCAGAGATCCTAATGTAGAGGGTGGGTTTCAAATTCCTACAGCCTAGCGTAGTTAGGTGCTCTACTAGAGGAATGTATGAGACGCTATATGTGTAACTAACTCTCTGGGTAGTCCAGTGGCTATATTAATTGCAGAGCTGGGCATAGCTTACGGATAATGATGGGGATTGGTTGTTAGAGGAGACTGAAATAGTTGGGTCACGAAGGGCCTCATTCACTGGTGAGACCCAGCACATGTCAAGCACATGACCGACCTACCACCAGGGCTTTGAACCAGAATGGAACTGAAAACTAAAACCAAAAAAACCCTCCAAATTTACCCAAGAGTGAAAGTGAAACCCAAATGGAAGAAAAAAAAAAGTTTTTCTGAACTCAAATGAAATAGAAAACCATTATTATGATGATGAGGAGGATCCAATTTTTTGATTCAACAATAGTTTTTAAGTTACTAACAAAACTTATGTGCAATTTGCATCTGGTACTCATGGATGTGTATGCTTCTCTAGTACATGGCTGGTGAGGGCATGATGCTTTGCCTCGGCAGCGACCTTGGGCAGCCACAGCTGTGGATAATACTGTTGTTAATGAGAGATGATTCACAGGCTGCTCAGAATTCGCTATTCGCGTTCCATGCTTGACCTCTTTCACAGAAACATGAGCTGTGCCTACCGAAGAGATGAGAAACGATGGTTATTGAGAACACTCACAGCCAGAAATCTGAAAGAGATGGTGAAACGGCATTGAGTCCTGAACAGTGTTTCATGTAAATGGAAATTTTTCAGGTGAGTGGTGTAAACCTTTTAAATATAGGCTATTCACATTTTATCTTAAAAGGGTTTCACTGTGAATTGGGTGAAGGTTTACAGAGCAGATTGTCAGTACTACATTTGACAATTTATATACATTTTGTTTCACTGCAATCCCTTCAATGTAACATGGTTTATCCCACTTCTTACCTGTTTCTTGTTTCCATTCCTTCTTCTAACTCTTCCTTGGGTAAATGCTGCCCTTTTGTCTCCAACAGTTGATATTCTAAGGTGTGCATACCTCACTAGTGTTATCATTCCTCTTACAGACCTGTCTATTGCTAGGCTGAAAATTGAGCTATGAGCTTGAGTTCAGTTTAAGGTATTCACATTTTTAACTGTGATAATTAAAGTCAAAGGAGCCCTTGTGGCATAGGGAGCTATGTGCTGGGCTGCTAACTGCAAGGTCAGTGGTTCGAATCCACCAGTCATTCAGCGGGAGAAAGAGGAGGCTTTCTGCTCCCATAGAGATTCCAAAGTGTTGGAAGCCTTACAGACGAGTACTATGAGTCACAATCAACTTGATGGCCGTGAGTTTGGTTTTTTGGTTTGTTCAAATTTAAGAAATAAAAAAAGTATATAATTTTTGAGTGATTCCATTTTTATATTCAAATTTATATTTAAATGTACCATCTCACAGTGCTGGTATTTATATATTTAATTTTGATATTTATCTCTCAAATCAAAATATTAAAATACATCAGCAAATAGTAGGAAGAAAGTGAATGTTTCAATTGTGATATATTGTTATTTTACTGAAAACAAGTCAATGAAATCATTATGAAGTGAGATTTTTTCGTCAAAAAGTGTTGGGTAAATATATAAGAATATTGTAAAAAGAGAGTTTGAATGAAAGAAATCAACAAGCTCAGGAATGTAAAATTGAATTTCTCCATTTTTTTTTTCTAATCTATCAATGATGGTTGTTGTTGTTAAATGCCGTTGAGTCATTCTGATCTATAGAGACCCTGTAAGGGTTTCGAAGGAGCAGTTGGTGAGCTAGAACCACTGACCTTGCAGTTCAAATGACTGCAGTCTGACACGTTAGCCCACACCACCACACCAAGACTCCCAATCTAGCGATTATACGTGGTTATTATTGGTGTTGTTAAGTGCTCTCATGTCGGTTACAACCCATAGCAACCCTTTATGTGGTTTCTGAGGAGAGGCTGGTGAGCTTGAACCGCTGACCTTATGGTTCAAATGATTTTGCAGCCCAGTGCATTAACCCACAGCGCCACACCGGGACCCCATTATGTACTGGCTCTTGTTCATTTCTACAAATGTATTTAGAGTCTCTTTATGTTATCAAAGTTTAAGGCTTGTTTTTGATGTAATATAATATAGTGACTAGGAGTCCTGGTGTGGCACTATAGGATAAGCTCTCAACTGAAAGATCAGTTTGAACAGCAATGTTGGTGGTTCAAACTCACCAGTTCCTTCTCAGAATTGCTATGAGTCAGAACTAACTCAACAGCACTTAACAACAACAACAATGTTTGTATTATTTTCTATCCCTTGAATTCTAGTGTGGGGGCAAACCAGAAAAAATACAGGTTAAGAACTTTTCATGTATGAAAGTTTGAAAATAAATCTATGTGTGAAATTTGCAACACAGATAAAGTTGGAGACCATACAGTGAGTCTAGAGAGGCACTTGAAGCATCACCATATGGCTGAATACAAAGCAGGGCAAAGCAAGGAGGAAAAAAAAAGATCAGAGAAAGTGTCAGAAATGTTACAAATAAGCAACAAAAAATATTACATGAATTTGCAATTCCAGAATGCCTTAACATGAAATTAGATAAACATACAACTGTGGATACATGTATTGAATTATTTACTGTTAATAGTTGTTCATATGAGTCAATTAAACATTCAGGACTCCATAAAAATTTAAATCCAGTTATTGTTTCAATTGGTCAAAATGTTTGAATTATCTCATAGACTACAAGGGAAATGATACCTCACTTGTCCTTAAAATTTAGCTCCAAAATTAGTTGTTGTTGTTGTTAAGTGCCATCAAGTCAGTTCCGACCCATAGTGACCCTGTACAGGGTTTCCGAGGCTGTAAATCTGTACAGGAGCAGAAAACCTCATCTTTCTCCTGCGGAGAGGCTGGTAGTTTCGAACTGCTGACCTTGCAGTTCTCAGCCCGATTCATAACCACTATGCTATCAGAGCTCCTTATCTAGAAAAAGGAATTTCTCTTTGAAAATGGATGTGGAGTCAGCCAATTCTAGGAATTAATGCTCAGTTCTTACAAGATTATGTTTGTTGACATTGGGAGTAAAATAATTAAGACACACCAGTCTGTACATAGAAAGCAAAAACATTGTGTATCAAATTTAGAGAAGTACAACATTGATTTACAACAGCTTTTTTCTGTAACCACCAATAATGACTCTAACATGATTAAAATAGTTGATTTTCTCAGGAATGATAATGAAATTGAATGGAACTGTCAGGGCAAAATGATCATTTTTAAGATTTTAACAGTACACTCTGACCTGCAGACATCAGCAATTTCAGAGTGCAGTGAAAAAACGATAAGGTTTATAAGAAAATATTGATTGGTTTAAAGTTCAACACACACTTGAATTAGTTACTAAAGATGCAATGAAGGATGCTGAACTGGAGTAATTTTTAGGAGAATGTCATGAACTCATTTGAATACTTTATATTTCAATATTGTATAACAAATTTTCAAAAAGTAATTTAGGAAAAACTGTATTGGACTGCCCAACAAGATGGATTGGTATATACACCGTATTAGAAGCACTGTTGTTGTTGTTGTTAAGTGCCATTGAGTTGGTTCCAATTTATAGCGACCCAATTCATAGGGTTTCTGAGGAGGGGCTGGTGGTTTGAACCACCATCCTTGTGATTCAAACCAACCTTGTGGTCAAGTGCTTATGCTACAGCGCTACACCAGGACTCCATTAGAAGTATTACTAGAATGCAAAACTCTCTATGATGTATTAACTGAGAATAATATGGAAATATTAATTTCCTAATGACAAAGGGCATATGTCAAATTAATTTTGGAAAGTTCAAAACACTTTAAAGTGTTTTTGTGCCGAAGATTTGACTAATACATCATTTGATTTCTTAAATGCTGCTTCCATGAGAGCTGATGGTTGATCTGAGCAAAATGAAGTCTTTGAAAACTTCTATCTTTTATCCCTTGATAAGAATGTTGTTTATTGGTACATTGGTGAAGAGTTTTGTTTTCTTTACATTAAGATGCAACCCATACCCAAGGCTGTGGTCTTTGATCTTCATCAGTAAGTATTGTAATTCCTGTTCACTTTCAACAAGCAAGGTTGTATCATCTGCATATTGCAGGTTGTTAATGAGTCTTCCTCCAATCCTGATGCCATGTTTTTCTTATTATTATCCAGCTTCTCGGATCATTTTTGTATTAGCTGAATTTTAAACCATTCAGTGTTCCATTGTCCTGTTCAAACAATACATTGAGGAAACAAGCTTGTTCCTTGATATGAAGAATCCTTTCATTTCAGTAGGAATTTTGAGCAACTGCATCCATAAACCAAAGTCCAGTTCATCAAATAGTAGCAATTTTCAAGTGCTTACTGTATCAAGCATCTTTATTTTCATCTAGATCAATTCTGTTCAGCTCACGGTCCAAACTAATTCAAAGGAGTACTAGCTGCAAGTTTGGGAGTTCAGGCATACCTCCCTGCACTCCTGACCAGTTGGCTGCTTCACTCTCAGTTCTAGCCCCGGGGTTAGGTGAGTGCACATGGGCTCCGGAGTTCACAGTTCTCTCTAAACATTAGATCAACCAGTCCTTCCTCTTCTCTTGCTCATCTCAAGCTCAACAGATGTCAATGGAACATGACCAAAGTCAGCCCATGTCTTCATTGCTGAATTTTCACCACTTCCACTCAGAAGCAGACGCAGGTGTTCACCAACAAACATACTAGACTGCTTGTGGGTTCCCTTTGAGTTTCAGTCTTAGAAGAATTCCCCTTTTAGCAAATGCAATCAGTTATAGGTTAAAGATGGGCTTATTAGTTTTCTATAATCATAATGCCCATTATTCATTTCTGTCACTTAAATGTCTATTTTACAATAGTAGGCAGGGAACCACAAGACAGTCAAACACATAAACATCTTCCCCCTTCTTGACCTATTCAGACTATGTCTTGATCCACATATCTACTCATAGAACGCTGTTGTTCCAAGGTTGTGTATAAATCACTATTTACCTCTATCCCATTTAGCCCATGCACACCTCCCTAAGTCTTCCCCTATCTTAATGTTCATCTGTTACCCTTCCACTTTTTGTGTATTGCTCTCCTCCTTATTGGATATTCCTTTACCCGTATCCTGAATTACTCTTCTTTCCTTCTTACCTCTAGGTTTCCATAAAACAAAGAATGTTTCTTTTAGTATGGAAACTTTTTCTTAAGCTTTTACAATAATGGTCTTATACAATATTTGTCCTTTTGTTATTTACTAATTTCACTCAACTTAATGTCTTTCAGATATATCCATTTTATGAGGTGTTTTGCAGATTCATTGTTATTCTTCAAAGTAGCATAGTGTGTATGTACCAAAGTTTGTTTATCCATTCTTCCATTGATGGGAACTTAGGCTGGCGCCATCTTTTTGCAATTGTGAATAGTGCTGTGATGAACAATGTGTGTATATATCTACTCATGTCCTGGCTTGTATTTCTTGTGAATATGTACCAAGAAGAGGGATTGCTGGGTGATAGGGTATTTCTATTTCTCACTTTCTGAGAGAGTGCCATACCGTTTTTCAGAGTGGTTGAACCGTTTTATAGTTCTACCAGCAATGTAGAAGGATTTCACTTTCTCCATAGCCAAACCAGCATTTGTTGTTTTGTTTTTATTTTTTAACTTTGCTGTTAATGCTGGTGTGAGGTGATATCTCACTGTTGCTTTGATTTGCATCTCTCTAGTGGCTAATGTATATTGTTGTGTGTTATTAAGTGCCATCAAGTCTGTTCTGACCCATAGCGACCCTGTAGAGGGTTTCCTAAGAGTGACTGGTGAGCTTGAACTGCCGACCTTGCAGTTCAAATGGCTTTGCAGTCTGGCACATTAACCCACAGCGCCACACCAGGACTCTTTAGCCATTAAAAAATTGTTGGCTGCCTGAATGTCTTCCTTGGTAAAGTGACTGCTCATATCCTGTGCTCATTTTTTAATTGTTGTCTTTTTCTTGTAGAGGTGGTATAATTTTCTATAAATTTTAGAGATTAGTCCCTAGTGTAATATATCCTTGTAAAAACTTTTTTCCTAATCTGTGGGTTCCCTTTTTACTCTTTCAGTGAAATCTTTTGATGTACATACTTTTCTAATTTTTAGGAAGTCACAGTCATCTTTTGCGTGTTTTGCAGTTTGTTAGTGTATGTATGTCATATATTAGAGTCCCTAAGTCTGTCCCTATTTTTTCATTGATAATCTTATTCTACAGAGCTGCCACACCCCAAAAGTTAATATTGTTGTTGTTAAGTGGCTTTGAATCAGTTCCAACTCACAGCAACCCTGTACAGGGTTTCCGAGGAACAGCTGATGAGTTTGGACCACTGACTTTGAGATTCAAACCAACCTTGTGGTCCAGTGCTTATCCTACAGTGCCACAGCAGGATTCCAAAAAACTTTTTTTATATAGATTTGAACCATTGACTTTGAGATTCAAAGCAACCTTGCGGTCCAGTGCTTATCCTACAGTGTCACACAAGGACTACAAATTGTTTATATACATATATATATGGAAGAGTAAAAATAGCCGTTTGAACTGAAAGGTCAGTAGTTCAAGCTCACCAGCTGCTCCTTGGAAACCCTATCCAGGGTCACTATGGATCAGAACTGACTTGACAGCACTTAACAACAACAACAACAATCAATTTGAACTGGTTCAGTCATGATCGACCAAACGAAACCAGAACAGAACTGAAAATTTAAAAATTTGATGAACCAGAATAGAAAAAGTCATGGTTTAAAGCCCTCACTACTGTATAGTAGGTGGTCGATGATATTTGCTTATTAACTACACAGTTTACAAAATATCAGGCAATTGAGAGTCATGCTAAAGATGTTTCTGAGGTCTTTCTCTGGTTAATATCCAAGGCCAACACAGAATATGTTTTGTCTCTATCATTTTCCCAAAAACTCCATGGACATGAATGGAAATTTCAATAACTACATTAGTTGTATAAGGAAATTCTTATTCACATAACACAAAATTCAGTGAACATTCTTAGAATGTGTCTCCTTTCACTGCAGCAGAAACTAGTGAAGGGAGTGGAATAACTTAACAATATAGGGATTTCAAGAAGCAGCTGGTGAACTTGAACTGCTGACCTTACGGTTCAGTGATTATCCTCAAGCACCACACCAGGACTCCCTATATATTAGTGTTGATGTTGTCAAGTGCTGTCGAGTCATTTCCGATTCATAGTGACCCTGTATAAGATTTCCAAGGAGTAGCTGGTGAGTTTGAACTGCTGACCTTGCAGTTCAAGCTGACCTGGGTTATCCTACAGTGCCACACCAGAACTCTTAATACTTTAGTTTTTGTTGTTATGTGCCATGGAGTTGGTTCCGACTCATAGACCCTGTACAGGGTTTCCAAGGCTGTAAATCTTTATGGGAGCAGAAAGCCTCATCTTTCTCCCATGGAACAGTTGGTAGTTTTGAACTGCTGACTGTGAGATTAGCAGCCCAACTTGTAACCACTACGCTACCAGGGCTCCTTAATACATTAGTATCTAGATGTAGATAACTATTGGCTTAAAAGTGCCCCAAAGTTTGTAAATACCTATTTGGCTTAAAAGTGTCCAAAAGATAAAACGAACTCTATCTACAGAAAGGGATTTCAAAAAGTATGTGGAAACATTACATTATCTTTTAGTTCCATTTTCCACACACTGGCTTCCAAGGTGCATTCTGGTTGTACCTCCAACACAGATCTATTTGTTCTTTTGACAGTCCATGGCATTTTCAATATTCTCCTCCAACACCGTAACTCAAATGCATCCGTTCTTCTATGGTTTTCCTTGTTCACTATCCAGGTTTCACATGCATATGAGGTTATCAAAAGTACCATGGCTTGGGTCTGGCACACCTAAGTTCTCAAACTGACATCTTTGCTCGTCAACATTTTAAAGAGGTTTTGTGCATCAGATTTGTGTAACGCACAGCCACCATAGTATACCATATAGTACAACTCCTAAGGTCACAGATGGTTGAACAGGACTACATAGATTATTTGAGTAATATGATTTTCTAAATGTGCTTTTTTAAGTATTAATCTAAGAGAAGTTCACAAACTATATATAGAATGAAATATGTATTAAGATACAGTTTATAATGCTAATTTTCATGGTTGAACTACCTATGTGTGAACTTAAATCTTAAAATGTTAAAAGATTACCCACAAGTGTTTTTCTGGTTCAGTTGTGTGTAATTTTCTTTTCATATTTATTAATATTGGTTACATTTGAAGTGCACTGCAGCTATTGACACAATGTAAAGTTACCAGTAATACAATTTGTAAATGTAAAAAGAAAATCACAGATGCATTCCATGTCTGTGAAATACAGCACTTAAACATAACGTAATCCATAATCATATCAGGCGATAGATAGGGAGAAGAATATAGAAATTGGACATTTGATATTTGAACATTGCTTCTGTTGTACTGAAGACAATAATTTATTAAATGAATATTATACTAGGAATAAAATGCATTACAAATGTTAAAAAAACAACAAAAACCCTAAATTATAAATAATAGTGGTTTATCTAATTAAGATAGTTATTTTTCTCCCACACAAAACTTCAAATACCATTTTCTGAAAGGCCAAATTTTAGACAAAATTATGAGGGAACTTCAGAAAGGTCATGGAAAAATAACATAGATAATGGAATTTATCCACGTCCCATTCCTGATAAAAAACATTCAACAAAATAGGAATAGAAAGGAAATTTCTCAACATGATTAAGGGCGTATATACCAGGAGTAGTCCTGGTGTGATGCTACAGGATAAGCACTGGATTGCTAGCAGCAAAGTAGGCAGTTCAAACCCTTGGAAACCCTATGTTGTTAGGTGCCATTGAGTTGGCACTAGCTCAGAGCCACTCTATGCGCATCAAAACAAAACCCTGCAGGGTCATTATGAGTCAGAACTACCGTGATGGCACTTCACAGCATCATACCAGGAGAAAGATGAGGTTTTCTATGTTTGCAAAGATATACAGCTTCAGATCCCTATACAGGGTCACTATGAGTTGAAACACTCATTAGCACTGAACAACAACATATAAAACAAACAGCCAACATCATATTCAATGGAGAGAAACTGAAACCATTCCCTTTGCAACCAGAAACCACACAAAGATGCCCTTTATCACCACTCCTATTCAATACTGAAGGAGCATTGGTAGTGAGGTGGCTCTATAGGATCAGCACTGGATTATGAACCCCAAGGAGTCCTGGTGTGGCACTGTGAGTTACGGTGCTGGACTGCAAAGTTGGTTTGAACCACAAGATTCAAGCACACCAGTTGCTCCTCAGAAACCCTATACAGGGTTGCTATGGGTCGTAACAAACTCGATGGCACTTAACAATGTTCATAACATGAACCCCAAGGTTGATAGTTTGAACCCACTAGTCACTCTGTGGGAAAAATATAGGGCTTTCTGTTTCTGCAAAGATTTACAGCCCCAGAAATCCTACACAGGGTTGCTAAGAGGTTGAACAAACTCTACGGCACTTAACAATGGAGTGTAGACACATGCTAATATGGTTGATGGCGAAGACAGCTGAAAACTAAGGAAAGAAACTGTCTTCTTTTTGGTTTCTCCCCCATTTATTTTTTCATTAGGACACAGCACTGGGAACTTTTTACAAAAGAGAGGGGAAAAAAAAAAGATAATGGAATTTTCCCATGAATTTTTTGAAGTCCTCTCATATAGCACTATATAGTAGCTGGAATTTGGCAAAATATCACCTTGTCTTATTAGACTGGAAATGGTATTAATCAATTTAAATAAATAAATGATTATTCTTTTAAAACTTTTTAAGTTCTAGAATATTTTTCACATGAACCCTAGTCCAGTTTATTATATACATTTCTGTTTTCAAGGATAATAAATACATTTCTAATATGAGGGGGCTTTCAAAAAGTTTGTAGATAAATGGAATAGAAAGATAATGGATTTTCCCCACAACCTTTATGAAGCCTGCTCGTATATACTTTGTGGAAAATGTTAAGACAGAGCATACCTGTGTATTTTGATAAAGACTTTATGGTACTTTCATATAAAATAGTCTCATTTTAGATCAAAGGTTAACGAGCACTGGACATGCTGATTTCTATCAGCAGAGTTTTAAACAAGCATATTTAAATATGTACATAAATATATAGTCACGCACCACATAATGTCTGTTCAGGCAATGTCCGACTGCATATATGTCTGTGGTTCCATACGGTTGTAACAGAGTTCAGAAATCTTGAAAAGAGAATAGACTATAGCAAAGGTGACAGCTTCTTGTGTGCAACACATAGATCATATGTGCTGTGTATACAAGGAGATTGTACTTCCAGGTATATAATGGTACAGTACCTATATAACATCTTGATAGTAAATACCAGTGTTATTCACTTATGTGTGCACTGTATTGTAATTTTTAGCTAAAAATGTTTACGATACAACAGTGTAAGTTTTAACTCATAGGCAGTAGCATCCAGTCTCACGTATCATGTGGCTCTTGAGTGTTTGTTGTAGTATTATCTCTCTGTTTAATTTTCTTTAGAAAATATTCCTGTGGCATGAATCATGGCTCACAAACACAGTAAAAGCAGTGTTAGTGACAGCAGCAGCAAGAGACAAAGGAACAGCATCAATCTGGAAGTGAACAGCATGAAGGTGTAAAATCAGTGTATGGTACAGCTCACAATTTAGGCATCTCACACTTGACAGTCATGACAATCCTCAAAAGCAAAGAAAAAATGCTCCAATCTGTTAAAGGACTGGCACCACTGAAAGCTACAAGGCTATCAAAAATGTGAGAAGGACCTATATCAAATATGGAGAATCCACTAATGAAGTGGACAGAGGACTAAACCCAAAAGCAAATCCCTCTCAGCATATTGTTGATCACTGCTAAGTGACTAAGCTCGTTCAAGATGCTTAAAGAAGAGTAGGACCACACTACAGTATGGTGTTTGCACAATGTCCAAACTGCTATTTCACAGAACATACCATGGATGTTAAGAAATGCAGGACTGTACTGATAAAACTTTTACACAGTAAAGGTAACAAAATTGGAGATTATTTTATATTTCCCTAAGTATTTTGAAAATATAAGTAGTACAATATACAAAATGGAATTTCAAAAAGCTAACATGATTACAATGCGCATTATTAGTAACAACAGGCAAAACAGCAGGGAAAGAAAACCAATGAGTAACTTCATACTATAAAAATAAAACAAGGCACTTTCAATAACTAAATGCAAAGCTCAAATACACATAAAACATTTTCATAAAGCTGACTCACAGACTCTAGGACACATTTGTAACATGTGAAAGATTAAAGGCACTACATAATTCTTTCTCCTAACTCCACTTAATAAAGGAATTCACCAATTAAACTTGGCACAAAAGAGTTTAATTATCATAAAGTGCATCACATGGCTAGAAATATTAAAAATAAAATCAGCCACAAAACATTATAGCAACATTTTTACATAAACAAAAAGGCAATGGCAGAGGAGTCAACCTAGCTAAGAACTCTGTAGCATATATGGCTTTGTGATTTCTTTTCTTCTTGAATAACTACCTATTTGCTTAGAATCAATAATGTATATTCAAGAGAATGCCTTGATTAGAAAGCGAGGTAGTGTTCTGAAAAAGGCAAACTCACAGATTCTATATGTGAAGATTTAAGATTAAGATTATATGGAATATAAACAAGTATAACATATTACAATAATTAGGACATGGTATTACAGTACCTTGATATTAATGAATTAGCTTTTTTAATCAAGGTGATTTTTATCACTTAGCTCTACAGTTACGGCTCTTTTAAATAGTTTTCCTTTGGTACTAGAAAGTCATTTCCTCTTTTTAAAAATAGCATTAACATTCCAAATAAGCAATTTTCATTTGTTGCTGTTGTTGTTAAGTGCCGTTGAGTTGGTTCCGACTCATAGCGACCCCATACAGGTTTCCAAGGGGCAGCTGGGGGGTTTCAACTGCCGACCTTGTGGTTTGCAGTCCAGTGCTGATTTTACAGCACCACATCTTCATTTAGAGATGGTAAACATGCTTATAGTTCAGCCTGTCAGTATCTTTACTATGAAGTTCACTAATTAAAAGTATCAATGAAAACATATCATGTCAGAGATACAAAGAAATACGTACCATTCAGATAGAAACATGCAATTACTTTCTATTTGGCTAGTATAATTGGTGATTTAAATAAATAAAAAAAAAAAAAACCAGAACAAATAAAAACCCAAAACACATATGTTAGTTTGGAGCAAAATAGTGACAAAACACCATCATTATTTATGTACAATATTTGAGAATGTGACCCTTGGTAATAGAATTCTAACTAGATTTTTTTTTTTTACTGGATTAAATACAAAAGCTGGATAAAAGATGATTAAAAGCAGCAGTGAATATATTTCCTTTCTGAATAACTTAATTTTTCCTTTATGTAAACTTTATACATGTGCATTCTTGTTTTTCTATGTAAATATTTCACAGTCCTCTTAAAAAACCAATTGTCCTTGGTTGTAAATGTACTGAAATGTCTATATGGAGGGAGATACTTGAGATGAATTAGTCTTCTTCAGCATGATATGCCACTTCTGCGACTTCTATCTCTGATAGAGGATTTTCTGGTTCACTGTAATTTATGCCCGGCTTATCAGCTCTGCAAAAAAAGAGAAACATGCCTAATGAATGCATTGAAAGGATACGGTTTCATTTCACAATTACTTTTACAAATACTTTATTTTGTTGTTGTTGCTCTTGTTAAGCGCCATCGAGCTGGTTCCGACTCATAATGGCCCTAAGTAGGGTTTCTGAGAAGCACTGGTGAGTTTATGTGAAAAACCCAAATATTTAAATATCCAATCAGAAATTTAACATGTCACACTGTCGAATAACGTCTTTGGACAGAGATTTTAAATTCCCAGATAGCCAAACTCCATTTACCAATAAAATTTTTATTTGTACTTACTCTTATCAACATAAAATGCTTTCATAATTATAGTTTAACCATTACTATTAAAGTAGTAATAACTGCCTTGAATTTAAACGTAATAAAAATTCTACAATCTTTTAAATAGAGCATCTTTTCATCATATCTATTAGATAGCTCTAATAGCATAGTGGTTATGAGTTGAGCTGCTAACCTCAAGGTCAGCAGTTCGAAACTACCAGCTGTCTCATGGAATAAAGATAAGGCTTTCTGTTCCTGTGAAGATTTACAGCCTCGGAAACCATATACAGGGTCGCTATGAGTAGGAACCAACACCACAGCACATAACCACCACCATTAGGTAGGTGGGGAGGTTGCTATGTTCTACTTTATGAATGGAGTCCTGGTGTGGCACTGTCAGTTAGTAAGCTGGACTGCAAGGTTGGTTTGAACCGCAAGGTTGGCAGTTCAAGCCTCTCCTTGGAAACCCTACATAGGGTTGCTATCAGTTGGAACCCACTCAACAGCACTTAACAACTTTATGAATGAAGATTAAAGTAATTTGTCAAGATTATAACCTAGACATCATTTGTCAAGATTATAACCTAGATGTCAAAGACTCTTTTTTTTTTTTTAAGGTTTTTATTGTGAATTGGGTGATAGTTTACATGGGAGACCATCAGCTTTACATTCATCCTATCATATTTCATTTAATTGCAATGATTACAATCCCCTCCATGCTTCATCATTCAACATCATATGCTTCCATTCCCTCTGTGTGTGTGTTTTTTTTTTAATGTACACTGAAGCATTCAGGAATATACAACCATTTAAACACCAAAGGGCACACCCTGCAAGGCTCCCCCACTCCCCCCACCCCCGGCCATCAGCACACAGCCCCTCTCACTCCCTGAGTCCAGAGTTCCCAGCGGCTCCATCCAAGGATTCATTTTTATAAAGACCCTAGAGTATCTATGGTCTTTCCCTGCTTGCTCAGAAGATGTATAATAAAATAAAACTGAGTTCATAAATCATAGAACCATTTCCATGAAATTATTCAAGCTCCTATAATAAATGAAATATTATATACCTAGACTCTTCAGACAAGGTATCTTGATCAGACACAAGTAAAGAGGATTCCACCTTTAGCATCTGCCCACTTTCGATGCCTGATGTGTACACTGATTCTCCAGGTTCTAAAGACAATGTTCTGAAAGTAGATTATAAGAACACAAAATTTTTCTATGAAACATATAAGTTTACTATTGTGAATGTGTGTGGCTTTAGTAGTTTCTGACTTCAATATCTTAATGTAGTAATATAGCTAATAAATTGCTGAGAAGGAGAGTTGGAAGAGAAATTAGTGCTTATGACTACTTCAAAATAACTCTAGCATGAATTCAATATGCTGATAAGAAGGCAAACTAGAGCTTTCATAGATGAAAAATCAGCATACGTTTCCAGAAACAAAGATATCATTTAAATAGGTTAAAATGAGTAATGATATTTTGTTGACTAGCTCAAGGTTGATTTTTCTGGATATTTCTCATCTTTTTTTCAAATGCAGAGCCTCTTAAATAAATAATCAAAAGAGAGTTTTGACTGAGACCACAACTTTCAGAAGCAGAAATTTCCTAAATCACATTAACACAAAGGGCATTTAACACAAAATAATTCAATTTATAAGCTGAATTAACCATATGACTATCCCAAGGATCACAACATACCTAATTCTGTTTTCTATAGTATCTATATGAAGTTGTTTCTCATTGAGCTGTTTCTTCAATGTTTCTACTTCTTTTTGTTTTTCAAGTAGTTCTTTCTGTAAGCGATAGTTTGTTTCTTCTAGAGTTTCACAGAAAGCCTAAACAAAACAAAACAGAAAAACAGACCAAACACATGCAGAAAAAGGGTAAAGTTAATTACTTATCGCAGTATCTTTCTCAAGAGCATTACTGAAGAGTTAAAGGACACGGATAATCAAAGTAATATGTACACAATCCAGTGATTTATTTGTTCTCCTCATCTTTTTGGGTCTCTGCTATCTCGGTTCTTTTTCTTTATATCCCATCCACCAGGGAGATTTTTCTTGAGAATTATAACAGTAAGCCTGTGTGTCTCAGTGGATATTTCATATCTCTCCTGTGTTGAACCACTGAAAAAAATAATATTCACTGCTATAGTGTATTTTCTCCCAGTCCTACATGATTAGACTTTTTAAAAACGGTGGCTACTGATTCCATTTGTATGCCCTCAAGAGATAGATATACTTGTGTAACAACAACTTCCTTGGTAGCATTTCAATATTGTTTTCTCCCCGCTTCACTTTTCACTATGTTTACTCAAAATCTAACGGTTCACATTCTCTGCTTCTATATACCTAGGATGCTAAGTACTGATGAAATAAAAATGAAAACAAAGAAACAAATAAACTCATGCTACCATGAAGAATGATGCCATGAAAACATTTTGGTCACTTGGAGAGGCTTTCAAATTAGTGGATCATTCTTTTTCATTGCTCCTATACTTCTTGTCTTCTCTGTGACTAGTTTAAAACCTCCCCTCTAATTTTCTACACTACTGTCAATGTTGCTGCTCCAGAGCCCAGCAGATGATCCAGCTTCCTACATCAGAAAAAATAACAATCAGACTCTCTGAAGCCTAACTACATTTCCAGCTATGCTTGTCCTGGGTTTTCTTATCCACAAGGCTTATCCATTCACTTGGTTCAAGTTAAAGAAGAGCTTGGGAGCTTGCTCCATCATGTGCACTCCCAAACTTGCATTTTTTCCACTCTTCTGGCTTCATCCCTGTGGCTTATTAACTAAACCCTAAAAACCTCATCAATATAAAAACAAAATCACTTCCACCACTCTCTTGACCAGTAACTCTTTCTAGCTAATACCTCATATCTCTTTTCTTTCACTATAAAACTATAAGTTTTTATCACCCAAATTTAACACCAATTCATTACTCAAACCTTTAAATAGTTTAGGCTCATTTTATCTATAGGTTATGGCTAGGCCAAAAGTTAACAATTACTGTCTAGTTGCCAAATCTGAAGTACTTCTTTAAGTTAGCATCTCCTTGACTTCTCTATAGCATGTCATAAGTAGTTTGTGTTGTTAAGTGCTGTTGAGATGATTCTGACTCAGAGAGACCCTGTACAGGGTTCTTAGGAGTGGCTGGTGAGTTTGAACTGCCGAACTTGTAGTTCAAACTGATCTTGTGGTCCATTGCTTATCCTACAGTGCCACATGATATTTATTTATTTATATATGTATATTTCAAATTATTATCACTGTGTAAAAAATGCAATTCTTTAATTGTCCTCTGCAAAACTTCCTGGTTCCTTTCCAACTTTAAGGAGCCCTGATGGCACTGTGGGCTGCTAACTGCAAGGTTGCGGGAGACATGAGGCTCCCATACAAATTTACAGTCTCAGAAAACCCATATAGGGTTGCTATGAGTTGTATTTGACTTGATGGCAGTGGGTTGGTGTTGAGCTCCTAACTTTGACCGTTAATTCTTAGCCTTGTACCTATTCTTTGTGTGTGGGCATTCATCAGAATTTAATCCCTGATTATCTTCTCTTTTTCTATACACCATTTGAACAATTACACTCATTCTTATCCCTTCAGCTATATGTAATTTATTCTGAGTGCTACCAACTTCCAATTTTCTTATTTATTTTGGTTAATCTGCCCAAAATGTTTATGATTAACACAGGTATCACTCAAATGCCTATGTCCTCTTCAACTAGATGTTATCAATAACAAGTCAAATAGAAAATGCCCTCAAAGGAACATCTGCTCTACCACCTAATCACCCAATCACCTTAGTCATTCATTTTTCTCATTTTTACAGTCCAAGGGTAATCATGTCTTTTCTCTTTTCTGTTCCCTTTTGCCACAACTATCTCATCAACATCTCCTGTGTTTTTATCATTTACTTTCTATCCCCATTGCTGGAGTCCTGGCGTGGCTCTGTAGAATAAGCCCTGTACTGCTAACCACAAGGTTGGCAGTTCAAACTCACTAACCACTCCTCAGAAACCCTATAAAGGGTCACTATGACTTGTAACCTACTCAACGACACTTATCAACAACAGTAATCCCCACTGCTACTCTCTTTAGTTTTTTATCTACAGCACCAATAAACTATCTAGCCTACCTATGTCCACTGTGACAATCTTTCAATCTATTCTCCATAGAACTGGATTTCTTGAAAATAGATTTGATCATGTTACCTTTGATTCAACACTGCCTTCATGGTAGGATCAAATCTCTTTCTTACCTTAGCAAAAAGTAGCTTATGATGTGGCAAGTGCCTTTTATTCCAACTTCACAACTTGCCTATTGTCTTTTCCATCCTCTATTCCTCCACATATCCATGTTTCAACCAAACTTCACTACTCTCAGGTTCTCAAATATTTTAATATACATGGGAATATATAACACACATTCTCTGGCTTCCTCTCTCATCTAACCACATAAGATTGTTGTTCCTAGGTGCCAACCCATAGCGACCCTAATAAGAGAGACATTACATAAACGTTTCCACATTTAGAAATCTCAGTACCATCACATTATGAAAAAAAAAAAAAAGAGCAATTTTTAACATCACTCAAGTAAAATCTCAAAGCACAGAGAAAAAGAAAACAAACCAACAACAAATGATTTCCATTACTAAAAATATAGTAGATAAGATAAATAAAATCTTAGTTATAAAACACTCAGCTTTTTAAAGAGTTACATCGACAAGAAAAAAAAGGTAAATTCTCAGCAAACAAAATGAAGAGAAGATCAGACAACTGTCAAAGTACATGTACTGACACTAGAGGTGAGAAAGTGGGGAAGAAGGGACAATAGGACGATACTCGTTTTGGTCACTTTAGAGCTTGGGTTGGAACAACAGGAAGGGGAAAGGGAAAAGGATTCAGACACACTTGGGGGGTTAAATGACCAGAAATGTAACATTCAGTAAAAAACCAAGGACCTCAACAAATTAAACTATTAATAAAGGCCACTTTTCAACACAGGAATTCAAGAAAGATTGCTTGTCCTATCACGGCCTCTAGGTGGGTGAGATAAAGTATTCCCTGAAGGATCTATAATCATCGGCCAATGTCTCATGTGAATTTTGAATCTGAATTTATCCCGTTACACTTGGCCAGAAACACTCAAACTGAGAACCTAACATTAAAAATAGTCTATTGTTACTATTGTTGCTGTCAAGTGCCATTGAGTTGGGTCCGACTCATAGCATCCTGGGTAAGGTTTTCCAAGGAGTGGATGGTGAGTTGGAACCGCCGACCTTGTTGTTCTAACCAGCGTTGTGGTTCAGTGCTTATCCTGTCCGTTCCAATTGATAGTGACACAGTACAGGGTTTCCAAGGCCGTAAATCTTTATGGAAGCAGAAAGCCTCGTCATTCTCCCAAGGAGTGGCTGGTGGATTCAAACTGCCGAGCTGTCGCTGGTGGTTTAGTTTTTATCCTACAGCACCACAAGCACCACTCTCAGAAATAACGTCTAAGACCAATGATAGTCAAGGTATTCCTTCAGAAGAAACAACTAACTTCTACTGAGTGATATACCCAATAACTTATATAACTTCTATGGATTGATTTATGCTCAAACTATGCTACACTAGATCCCTGATCAGCGAATTTATAGTCCAAAGTTAGAATGCACACTGGCAATAATCTAACATGAAAGACAGTGAACATACCCACAAACAGACTCTAGATCATGGAACTACTAGAAGAAACCATACACATGGGCATTTATAATGACATGAAAATATACTTAAACATTTCTATTAAAAATAAATTATTCTCATAAACTTTCTGAAGCGCCCTCATAGTTCTCCTGTGATGTTGCAGGATAAGCACTGGACTGATAACTGCGAGGTCGGAAATTCAAACCCACCAGTTGCTCCTTGGAAACCCTATACAGGATTTATGAGTTATGAGTCAGAACTGACTTGAGAGCACTTAACATAACATAGATGAGAAAGTTACAGATGTTAAAGTGATTAAAAGACCAAGACCCAACCCTTACACAACCCTTTGTTTACAAGATACACCTTAGATGGGAAGACACAAACAAAATGAAAATAAAAGACATGGAAAAAGATCTACTCTGCAAACAGTCACCATAAGAGAGATGAAGTAGCTATATTAATATCAAACATAGTACACTTTAAGAAGAGTACAACTACTGAAGACAAAAGAAGTCACTTCATAATGGTAAAAGATTCAATAAATTTAACCTTATAAGAAACTATATCATTAGGAGAACATATCAACTATGAATGGACATATCTGTTGTTAAGTGCTGTCGAGTTGGTTCTGACCCATAGTGACCCTGCATAGGGTTTCTGAGGAGTGGCTGGTGAGTTTGAATTACAGACTTTGTAATTCAAACTAACCTTGTGGTTGAGTGCTTATCCTACAGCACCATACCAGGACATATATGTAAGCCATACCAAGTGTACATGTATGCACCTAAAAACTAAAAAAACAAAACAAAATATGTGAAGTAAAAATTAACAGAATGAAAAGAAGCAGACAATTCAACAACTATAGTCAGATATTTCAGCACTTATATCTAAATAATAGATGTAGAGAAAATTAGCAAGGATATAGTCTTAAGCAACACCAAAGAATTAAGAAAAATGTATAGCTAACATTACATTTAAAGATTAAAGACCAAATGCTTCCCATATAGGATTGAGAAGAAAGCAAGAAAGTTTGCTTCTGCCACTTCTATTTATTATTATTGTACAGAAGGTTCTTGGCAGCCTAATAAAGAGGTGGGTAGGTAAGATAAAGAGAGAAAGAAAAGATATTAATGGTACCCAGAAGTTAACCTGTCTTTATCTGCAGATGACATGATCCTGTATGTAGAAAATCCTATGCAATCCACAATAAAATCTACTAGAAAAAACTTATTTACTAAGATTATGTTACACTACTATTGTTGTTAAGTGCCATCAAGCTGGTTCCAGCTCACAGTGACCTGGTATAGAGTTTCTGAGGAGCAGCTGGTAAGTTTGAACCTCCAACCTTTCAGTTAACAGTTCAATGCTTATCCTAGAGTGGCACACCAGGACTTTAGGTTATGTTATAGCATATAAAATTAATATATTAAAAATAAATTTTATATCCATATACTTGTGTTAGTTGCCATTGATAACAGCAAATAACTTAAAAATGAAATTAAGAAAACAATTTAAATTACAATACTTTGGAATATTGTGAAAAAGTATAAAGCACTTCAAAACATTCAGAGAAATTAAAGATCAAAAGACATTCCACATTCATGCATAAGAAGACTCAGTATTTTGAAATGTCAATTCTACTAAAAATAACTTATAAATTTAATGTAATTACTATAAAAATTCCAGCATGATTTCTTGTTGAATTGTATAGTCAAAACAACTGTAAATAAGTCAAAGTTAGAGTATTTACACTACTTGATTTCAAATCAGACTTTAAAGCTTCAATAAATGAGACGCTGTAGTACTGGCCTAAGGATAGGCCAGCTGATCAATGAAAACAGACCTGAGTGCAGAAATAAACCCTTATACTTAGGGTTATTTGATTATTACAAAGGTGCCAACACAATTCAATAATTCAGAAGAAATAATTGGATTGCTGTAAGGACTACAAGACCCTTACCTCCCACTTTACGATAAAATGGACCATATACTTAAAGGAGTCAGCTTCTCCTACTTTTGAATCTGTCTTAGTCTGGAAGCTCAGCTGAAACCTATGCACCATGGTGACGCTGCCACATTCAAATACCAGTGGAAAAGCTTCTAGCTTCACAGTAACATGTAAGCCACCACACTGCGACAAACTGATAACATAAAAGACACATACACTTCATCAGCTGGAGTACATAGAAATCAGACTGACTACATCTGTGGAAAGAGACAGTGAAAAAGTTCCTTATCATCAGCCAAAACAAGGTTGGGGCAGACTGTGGAACAGATTAATTGCTCATATGCAAGTTCAGGCTGTAGCTGAAGAAAATTAAAATAAGCCTACGAGAGTCAAAATATGACCTAGCACATATGACCTGAATTTAGAGATCATCTCAAGAATACATTTGATGCATTAGACAGTAAACACTGAAACTAGAGAAGTTGTGGGATGACATGAAGAACATCATACAAGAAGAAAGCAAAAGGTCATTAAGAAGACAAGGAAAAAAGATGTCTGAAGAAACTCTGAAACTTGCTTTCCAGCATAAAGATGCTAAAGCAAATGGAAGAAGTGAGGAGGTAAAAGAGCTGAACAAAAAAATGTAAAGGTCAGCTTGAGAACACAAAGTCAAATATTGTAATGAAATGTGCAAAGATCTAGAGTTAGAAAACCAAAAGGGAAGAACATGCTCAGCATTTCATAAACTGAAAAAAATGAGGAAAAAATTCAAGCGCTGACTTGAAATCCTGAAGGATTCTTTGGGAAAAATATTAAATGATGTAGAAAGCATAACGAGAAGATGGAAGGAATACAAAGAGTCACTGTACCAAAATGAAATGATCACTTGAACTTCAACCATTTAAAGAGGTAGATATGATCAAGAGCCAACGGCACTAAAGGAAGAAATCCAAGGTGCACCAAAGGCACTGGCAAAGAACAAGACTCTGGGAATTGATGGAATACAAACTGAATTTTTTTCAACAAACTGAAGCAGCACTGGAGGCACTCACTCATCTATGGCATGAAATTTGGAAGACAGCTACCTAGCCAACTGATTGAAAGAGATCCAAATCCTTGTGCATTTCAAAGAGAGGTGACCTAGCAGAATGCAGAAATCATCAGACAATATCATTAATATCACATGCAAGTAAAATTTTGCTAAAGATAATTTAAAAATGAATGCAACAGTACACTGACACGGACTGACAGAGGTTCAAGTCGGATTCAGATAAGCATGTGGAATGAAGGATCTAATTGGCGATGTCACATGGATCTTGACTGAAA
>NW_006408519.1:63271309-63271865 GCF_000296735.1 Chrysochloris asiatica
CTAGAAAACCAAAAGGGAAGAACATGCTCAGCATTTCTTAAGCTGAGGGAACTGAAGAAAAAATTCAATCCTCAGTTTGTGGTACTGAAAGATTTTGTGGGCAAATTATTGAATGATTTAGGAAGCATCAAAAGAAAATGGAAAGAATACACACAGTCACTTAACAAAGAAGAAATAGTTGATGTTCACACATTTCAAGGGCAGCATATGATCAAGAGCCAACTACCCTGAAGAAAGAATCCAAGGTGCATAGGCAAAGAACAAGGCACCAGAAATTGATGGAATACAAACTGAAATATTTCAACAAAATGATGTGGCACTAAAGGCACTCACCCATCTATGCTGACAGATTTGGAGGACAGTTACCTGGCCAACTGACTGAAAGACATCCATAGTTGTGTCCATTTCAAAGAGAGGTGACCCAATGAAATGCAGAAATCACTGAACAATATCATTGATACACCATGCAAGTAAAGTTTTACTAAAGGTAATCTAAAAACGGCTGCAATCATACATTGAAAGATAACTTCTAGAGGTTCAAGCCGGATTCAGAAGA
>NW_006408519.1:63273560-63274441 GCF_000296735.1 Chrysochloris asiatica
ATCTATTCTTCAGATGATCTCTAAATTCAGGTGAGATATATTCAAGGTCATATTTTGGTAGTTGTGGACTTGTTTTCATTTTCTTCAGCTTCAATCTGAATTTGCATTTGAATAATTGATGGTCTGTTCCACAGTCTGCCTCTGGCCTTGTTTTGACTGATGTATGGAGCTTTTCCATCATCTTTTTCTGCAGATATAGTCAATTTGATTTCTAAGTATTCCATCTGGTGAGGTCAATGTGTATAATCATCTCTAATGCTGTCTAAAGAAGGTATTTGAAATGAACAAATCATTGGTTTTGCAGAATTCTATCATTTGTTCTCCAGCATCATTTCTATCACCAAGGCCATTTTTTCCAACTACTGGTCCTTCCTCTTTGCTCTCAACCTTTGCATTCCAATCACCAGTAATGATCAATACAGCTTGATTGCATGTTTGATCAATATCAGATTGAAGAAGTTGATAGAATTCTGCTATTTCATCCTCACTGGCTTTAGTGGTCGGTGCATACATTTGAATACTAGTGGTATTAACTGGTCTTCCCTGTAGGTGCATGGATATTTACCCTATCACAGACAGCACTGTACCTCATGACTGATCTGGATATGTTCTTTTTGACGACGAATGCAACACCATTCCTCTTTTAAAGTGTCATTCCTGGCATAGTAAACCATGTGGTTGTCAGAATCAAAATAGCCAAAATCAGTCCATTTCAGCTCACTAATGCTTAATATATCCAAGTTTATGCATTCCATTTCATTTTTGACAACTTCCAATTTTCTCAGATTCACACTTTGTACATTCCACGTTTCATTTTTCAATGGATGTTTACAGCTGTTTCTCTTCATTTTGAGTTGTGCCCCATCAGCAAATGAAGGTCC
>NW_006408519.1:63274541-63282746 GCF_000296735.1 Chrysochloris asiatica
AAAATACTTACTGATAAAGATGAAAGACCACAACCTTTGGTATGGATTGCATCTCAATGTAAAGAAAACAAAAATCCTCACCACTGGACCAATAGACAACAACCATATAAAGGAGAAATGACTGAAGTTGTCAAAGATGTTATTTTGCTCAGAACAACCATCAACAGTCCTGGAAGCAGCAGTCAAAAAACCAAACAGTGTATTGTATTAGGCAAGTTTTCTGCAAAAGACCTCTTTAAAGTGTTGAAGAGCAAAGATGTCAGTTTGAGGACTAAGGTGCATCTGATCTAAGCCATGGTATTTTCCATAACTTCTTATGCATGCAAAAGTTGGACAGTGAATAAGGAAGACTGTAGAAGAATTGATGCATTTGAGTTATGGTTTGGGAGCAGAATATTAAAAGTACCATAGACTGCCAAAGAACAAACAGATCTGTGTTGGAAGAAGTACAGCCAAAGTGCTCCTTGGAAGCCAGGATGGCCAAACTTCGTCTCTCATGATTTCCCAGGAGAAGGATATCATGTTTGGTAAAGCAGAGGGTTGGGGAATAAGAAGACGACCCCCAATGAGATGGACTGGCACAGTGGTGGCACCGATGGGCTCAGGCCTAGCAATGATTGTAAGGATGGTCCAGGACTGGTTACTGTTTCATTCTATTGTATACAGGGTTGCTATGAGTTGGTACCAACTTGATGGCACCTAACTACTAATTACTACTATCTACCTATCTGTCTGTCTGTCTATATTGATATGTAGTGGATGTTTGTACTTATATGAAATAGACAGAAAAAGGTTATTTGCTGAGACAGAAGGCAGATTAGTGATTGTTTGGGGCAGGGATTGTGCACTGAAAGCAGCCTAAAGTTTTCTGAGGTGATGGTGACACGACTCTGTAAATTCACTAAAAAGTATTAAATTCTGTACTTAGAGTGGGTGAGTTTTATGGGTAAAAACTTCATTTCAGTAGAATTATATTAAAAAGACATGGCATTCACTCTTAATACAAAGAACTGAGTCAGTTTAGCTGAAAAACATTACAAGCTTACCAAGTAAATGTTTCATTTAAATATTAATAAACATTTAGGAAAAAAACTTGAGTAAAACCTTACCTAATCTATTGTTACCAAATCTGTTTGTGAATCTAGCCTATTCTTTCAAGAATTAGGCCACTTTAATACGTCAATTAATGCAATTTGAGTAGTATCAGGCATGAAGTGAATTGGTTTACAGGACAATCACTTCTACTTCTTAAGATAACAGAATAAAAACAATTAATTTTAAAATTGATTATAATGGTAGTTCTTTACTTTGACAGTAAAGATGGAATTAAATTCAGAATAGTACTTTTTAAATGCAGTAAATACGTTTTTTCAAATCATTTTTTTTTTCTTAATATACTAGTAAAGAGAACACAATGCAAGGTTTAATTTCAGAGGTTCATTAACTATATGACAGGCGTTAATTTTTCCTCACTACCTAGCTTCATGTGTTTTAAATGAAATAAAACCTTTTACTTAAGCATTAAAAATTTCCTTAGTCTAAAATTTTAATATTGGCTAGTCCCTTCAAGCAACAATGTAGTTATTGTTCTGTTGTATTTGTTTCTTTTTCCATGTGATATATAAGACAGCACTTACCCTGCTTTCTTCTAGGCTATCAAAAGGACCTGGTGGATCATCCAGACAAAGAAATTCTCTCACTGCAAGGCTTTTCAAAGGAAAAACAAATGAGCTGGATGTAGTACAAAAAAGTTGACTAAACATAGCTAAAAGCAAGTCACTTTGAGGTTACACAGTGTTTTAAGCCAGTTGGTTCTACTGCAATACCAAAGTAAACACACTGGTGTATATTTTCGTACAGGTAACCAAATATAAATATTAAATCTATAGGAGATAGCAAAGATATTAAACAATTCTATAGCTCTTATAAATATAAACAAAGATTAGAAATTTATTGTTACATGAAAACGATTAATTCAGAATAATAATACAGCAACATAAAACACTGATTCATAATAATTACACAGGAGACTGTGTGGATCATGACAAGATATGGATAACATTGTAAAAACTGGGTATTACAGAACACTTGATTGTGCTCATGAGGAACCCGTACATAGACCAAAAGGTAATAGTTTGAATGGTACCGGGGATACTGAATGGTTTAAATCAGGAAAGGTAAGTGCTAGGGTTGTACTCTTTTACCAATACCTATTCAATCTTTATGCTAAGCAAATAATCACAGAAACTGTATTATATGAAGAAGAATGTGTCATCAGGACTGGAGGAAGATTCATTATTGCAGCTTTGCAATAATATGCAAATGATACAACCTTGCTTGCTGCAAGCAAAGAGGACTTAAAATACTTACTGATGAAGATCAAAGACCACAGTCATTACCATGGATTGCACCTCAATGTAAAGACAACAAAATTCCTCACAACTGGACCAATAAATAATATCATGAAAAGTGGAGAAATGATTGAAGTTGTCAAAGTCTTCATTTTGCTTAGGTCTACAATCAGCATTCATGGAAGCAACAGTTAAGAAATCAGACGATGTATTGCATTAGGGAAAACTGCTGTACAAGACCTCTTTAAAGTGTTCAAGACCAAAGATATCAGTTTGAAGAGGAACGTGTGCCTGATCCAAGCCACGGTATTTTCAATAGCCTCATATGCTTGGGAAAGTTGGACAATGAATAAGGATTATCACAGAAGAATTAATGCATTTATGTTATGTTGTTAAAGAATATTCAAAGTACCATGGACTACCAGAAAACCAAACCATTCTGTGTTGGAAATACAGCCAGCAGGCTCCTTAGTAGCCAGGATGGGGAGACTACATATCTCATACTTTGGAAATGATATCAGAAAGAATCAATCCCTGTACAAGGACATTTTGCTATCTAAAGTGGAGCACTAGAGAAAAAAAGGAAGACCCTCAACAAGATGGCTGGCACTGTGATAGCAGCAATGCTCAAGCTTAACAACTGTAAGGATGACACAAGACCAGGCAGTGTTTCACTCAGCTGTATGTAGGTTAGCTGAGTCAGAACTGACTTGAATTTATACTGCAAGGGTATTTAAAATCTTTGCTGTGTAGTTTGGTAGTAATCCTAACATTGATGGAAAAACACAGTACCAATTTATTGCCTGATGCTTTGAGAATGAGTCGTTTTTAAACAGAAGGATCAGAACTGAGAGGAAGGGAGATATTTCTAGAGCATTTTCTCAACAAAGTAGTATTCTTGTTTTAATGGATTGCCCTTCAACTAATAAATAGTCATTGGATAGCCTCATACTTTCTATACATTATGTAATTATTTGTGTTTGACTTCATATCCATCTTCCTAGTCAACATTTTTGCTTAGCCTCCAGTGCTCTCAAATCCTATTCCCATTTCAACTATTGCTTGTTCATTGCAGACAGCACAGCTCTTCCTCTGAGTTTCTGTTATAGTTATAATCTGTATCATACCATGTAGCATTGTGCAATTTTATTTTGTAAAAATCAGAAGCCTAATTCTTCCAAATGAGTTTTAAAAACAATCAATATACCTTCAATTTCTTTCATTATCTTCTTAGCATGATACAGAGGAAACACTTAAGATATTGTTAAACAACCTTTCCTTTCCTCCCATTTTTTGAGCAATAATATATTTAAAAAACATCTTTTAGTAAAAAAAAAAAAAAAAAAATTCTAACCTTCAACCAAAAAGAAAATAACAGAGGGACTGGGCAGAATGACGCTTGTTTTGAGTTTAAGTGATTTCACTGCATTCCTGGCATGTCTGATAATTTGATATGACAAAAGTAGGTATGCATATAAATGCAACGTACAGTAGATTCTTTTATGCAAGATTTCTTAGAACTTTTAATATAATCTAGGAATACAAAATGAAAAGTTTGTCTAACTTACTTGACCATAGACCCTTTTTTTCCCATGAAATACCTATTTAAAAACGGATCAACACCAGTACTACTACTTTGAGATATGCAGTTTTAGAAACATTCAAGTTTGTTCCCAGTAATGCAGCCTGTAGAGACTGGGCATTATTACCAGTAATTAAAAAAAAAAAAAGATCTGAATTATTTCAACCAAAACACACTTTCACTATTTAAGCAAAACAAAAAGTCACAAGATGAGTTCATTTGCCTGATTTATATTATTTAATATTTCATCAGATAAAAGTACACTCTTTGTAGAACTGGACTTTAATAAGACATAAAGGTTGACTGAATCAGAAACAAGAGAAAGGGGCTAATGTGTGGACTTCTTAGTTGTGAGTCATTTTCCTAGAATGGTAAGAATTTATTTTCTCTAAAGGCACTCTCTAAGATTTTAGTGTGTGGTGCTTTTTACTCCTGCTTTGTGTGTTTGATGAGCACGTATCTTGGCTTCTTTTTTATTTTGAGAATTGTAAAAACAAAACTCAGAAAAGAAGGAAATACCCACTGTCCCAAAGGTGATGTAGGATTGGTACTGGACTTCGAACTGCAAGGTCAACAGTTCAGGTCCACCAGCTGCTCTTTGAAATCCTATACAGGGTCACTAGGAGTTGAAACTGACTTGACAGAGCTTAACAACAGCAAGACATATACTTGTCAAATTTTGTCTTATTTCCTTCATTTTTTTCCCTAGTTAGACAACACAACAGTAGATACCAATTAATTTTGTCATTTATACAACAAGTACTTTCTGAGCAGCCACTTTGTGCCAGGCACTGTGCTAAGCAGTGGACAATGAGTGATGATTAAAATAGACACATGACCTGCTGTTATGAACTGTGTAGTTTGGGCAGGGAAACCCAATCAAATCATCACAGAAATAAAGCTCACATGGTATGAAGAGAAACACCAACCAGCTTTCACTAAAGTGGGATTTCATGAGAAATCCTACTAAAAATGATTTGAGTGATCATATTTTCTTGAGACTGATATAGAACCAGTATCAATCTCAAAGCATGGTGGTAGTGGTGGTATACAGTGGAATCGGTTATGACTCACAGCGACCCTGTACATGGTTTCCGAGTCTGTAAATCTATACAGAAGCAGAACACCTCATCTTTCTCCTACGGAACAGCTAGTAATTTTGAACTGCTAACCTTGAGATTAACAGCCCGATTCGTAACCACTATGCTACCAGAGGGGAAGTTACCTGAGTGCACACAGTGAATATCTTGAGGCATTAGGAATTGGCTTTCAGAATCAGTTGAGAAGGACTGGTGCCGGTATGATGAGAAAGAACTGACATAGTCTCTGGTGATGGCAGTGGTGGATAAAGAAAGCGTAATGAAGTGAAGTTTATGTTGAAATCTGAGAGTATACACAGGATTATCTAGGCCAGGACTGGAGAAGGTAGCAGTGAGAAAGGCTACCTTTATTGGCAGAGTGGGTAGCATATTTGAAGACCTTGAGGGAACAAGAGGAAGGTGATTCTGGAGAATTAAATAAAGACCAATATATGTGATGTATGGAGAATAAAACTCAGGGCTGGAAAGACAGGAAGGTAGACAGGGGCCAGAATGAAAAATTAACTAGACTGCATAACAAAAGGTCAGGTTGACTCCAGTGAACTGAATGAATAACAGTGGATGCAGAAGACCAGTGGGAAGTGTCTACAGCAATTAAGGTAATAAACAACTGCTTTGACTAGACTATGGCAGTGGTATTAGACTAGATTAAGGGATGAAGAAAAGTAAACAGATTTAAGTGGCATTTAAAACGTAAAGAGATAAGGCAGTTAAGGATGTGTCAAGGATAATATTGAGATTCTCGGCATATGATGATGCTGAAAAATGGAGGAAAAGTTCAGAGAGTAAGCTTTAAGTCTCTTTTATGTTTGAGATAACTGACATATCCACAGGAGATGCCAAAGAGGCCACTGAATATAAGAAATGGGAGGTGAGAGAAGGTTCTGGGTTGCAGCAACTTGTTAGAAAAATTGGAAGAATAAGGGGGAACAGGCAGGGATCCCAAGAAGCTCGGGCAGCACACCTTACACAGGAAGATGTAAAAAGAGGCTACAAACAGTTTGTGGAAAGTTCCATTTTTAATATATACGTATTATATATGTATATATATATTTTTTATTTTTATTGTAAATTGAGTGGTAGTTTATATGGGATAACATGAGGTTTTGCACTCATCTTATTATATTTTGTTTCATTGTAATGATTACAATCCCTGCCATGCATAATCATTCAACAGCATTTGCTTCTATTTTTTCCATTATCTTTTAATTCCATTCCATTTTTCCATGAACTTCTTGAAGCCCCCTCACACATGTCCAATATGTGTGTGTTATATATAACACAAGGTGAAATACATAAAAGAAAGACTGAAGAAAAAAAGGTAGAACAAGTGAAACACACGGCTGTGTTTTCCATCCTTTAGGTAAAATACTACAGATAGTTACACATAGGCTGTAAACACTCTCAACTTTCTTCAAAATAGTTCACATTTATCTGATAATGTAAGTTGCAAAATTGCATGATCAACTATTATTAATTCATAAAGTAGTTTTCTTGCAAATATATTCTGAAACAAAAAAATACTATATAGACCCATTCCTTCCCCCTTTTAAGTGTTTTTCAGCATTTTCATTTTGCCTTCTACATAAATTAACCCAACTTCATAACTGTCATACTTTTGCACTAGTTTGGAGAAAATATAAAGGATGATTATCCACAAAGATATGCAGTGTAATACTAACCAAAACCCTACCAATATGTTAGCTCATTTTGTTTCAATGACTGTTAAAATACTAATTATTAAATCAAGTTTGTTGTTGGTTGGTTTAGCATAACATGTTATACACTTGCGTTCTGACTTCAAAAGTTCTGATAAAACACAAACACCAAATACAGTCCTTACAGAGAGAAAGAAAGACAAATTATAATCCTATCCTATATTTTCATGCTTATATGTAAAACCATGTTTTACATTTATTCTTAGTTTAAGCCTGTTCTTGGAATGTCTTTAAAATCTTACATTAATTTATTACATACCAGTTAGCAATGTCCTTGTGAGCTACTAAATTTTGAAGAAATGCTTGTAATCCCAATTGTCTATCTTCTAAGAAATCGGCATTGTAATTATCTTTAAACCAGCGTTTTGGTGGAAGTGCTAATCGAAAGCCTGGAAACATTTCTTTTAACTGAAAAAGAAAAGACAATGCTCAGCTCAATGATATCAATTCTACAAAATTTATTCAGCTACTTTATCCATGAAATATGCTTAAAATGAAAAGAATTAAATTCAGCACAACTTTTAAAGTCATAATTGCTTTATTTCTTGATTTCTACCAGCCATGTAGAGATAACAGTATCAGTTGTTTACCCTTGCCAACAACTGGCATTGTTGGTGTTTTTAATGCTAACCACTCTAGGAGTCCTGGTGTGGCACTGTTGGTTAATGTGCCAGACTGAAAAGCCATCTGAACTGCAAGGTCAGATGTTCAAGCTCACCATCTGCTCCTTGGAAACCCTATACAGGGTTGTTATGGGTTGGAACTCACTCCACGGCACTTCACAACAACTCTAGGGGTATGTGGCAGTATTTCATTGTGGTTTTAATTTGCATTATTTTTTTGACAAATAATGCTTGTATATCTTATTTGCATTTGTATGTCTATTTGATGAATTATATATTTAAATATTTTGCATTTCCTCCATTTAAAAAAACTAAGTTTTTTTCTTAAGCATTCTTTATATATTTTAGATACAAATCTTTTATGAGATACTATTGTTATTAAATGCCAACCAGTCAGTTCCGAATGATTTGTTGTTACTGATGTTAGGTGCCATTGATTGGGTACTGACTCATAGCAACCTAATGTACAGCAGAATGAAACACTGCCCGATCCTGGGCCAACCTCACTACTGTGGCCACACTTGAGTCCATCGATGCTGCCACTTGGCCAATCTACTTCATTGGGGGTCTTCCTCTTTTTCTCTGACCCTCCATCTTACCAAACATGGTATCATTCTCCCGGGACTAGTTCCTCCTAACAATCTGTCCGAAGTATGAGAGACAAAGTTTGGCCATCTTGGCCTCTAAGGAGCACTCTGGCTGCACTTCTTTCAAAACGGATCTATTGGTTCTTTTTGCAGCCCATAGCACTTTCAATGTTCTCCTCCAACACCATAACTCAAAAGCATCAATTCTTCTACAGTCTTCCTTATTCACTGTCCAGCTTTCACA
>NW_006408519.1:63285261-63290922 GCF_000296735.1 Chrysochloris asiatica
GGAAGTAGTTTGTCACTCCTTCTTCCTAGTCTGTCTTTGTCTGGAAGCTCATCTGAAACCTGTCCACAATGGGTGATTCTGCTGGTATTTAAAATACCAGTGGCATTGCTTTCAGAATCACAGTAACTCACAAGTCACCAAAGTACGACAAACTGACAGATGAGTGCTGGCCGTTTGGTTTTAAGTGGAAACTGTCACTTTAAATTTCGAGCAGATCTATGCGCATGCATAGTAGAACCCTCCAGGGGAGTGGGTAGGGTGTCCATTCTCTCAGGCATCCCCTCTAATCACCAGAATGGAGGTGCGCAGACAGCGAGAGACTTATAGTAACCCTGTATAAGGTTTGTATTATATTTTCTCCCAGGATATGGCCTGAATTGCCATTTTCTTAAAAAGGCAATAAATAGAGCTTTAAAAATTTTAATTTCTGTAACTTTTCAATTTTTTTCTTTGGTTTGTGCCACACATTCAGAAGAGGATGTTAAATGACGTCAGATGGATTTTGGCTGAAAGCTGAGAATACCTGAAAGACATTTACTTCTTCTTTATTGACTATGCAAAGGCATTTGACTGTGTGAAACATAAAATCTATGGATAAAAGTGGGAAGAATGGGTATTCCAGAGTACTTTTAAGGAACTGTGCTCATGGAAAACCTGTACACAGACCAAGAGGCAGTTGCTAAAACAGAACAAGGGGATACTGAGTGGTGTTAAATCAGGTTAGGTGTGTATTAAGATTGTGCCCCTTCAATGTATTAATTCAATCCGTATGCTGAGTAAGTAATCTGAGAAGCTAGATTATATGAAGTAGAATGTGGCATCAAGATTAGAGAGAGTCATTAGCAACCTGAGATATGATGATGATACATCTTTGACTGATGAAGTGAAGAAAACTTGCAATACTTACTGATGATCAAAGATTACAGCCTTCAGTATGAAATGTACCTCAATGTAAAGAAAATGAAAATCCTCACAATTGGACCAATAAATAACATAATAATAAATGGAGAAAAGACTGACGTTTTCAAATACTTCGATTTTTCTTGGATCCACAATACTCATGGAAATAACAGTCAAGAAATAAAATAACAAATTGCATAAAGTAAAGCAAAAGACTTCTCTAAAGTGATAAAAAGCAAAGATATCAGTTAGGACTAATATGCATTTGATTTAAGCCATGATATTTTCAATCGACATTATTTAATATCCAACTTTCACATGTGCAAGTTGGACACTGAGTAAGGAAGACTGTAAAAGACTCTATTCATTTGAGTTGTTGTTGTTGTTATTGTTAAGTGCTGTTGAGTCAATTCCAACCCATAGTGACCCTATACAGGGTTTTCAAAGAGCAGCTGGTGAACTTGAACTGCCGACCTTGTAGTTCAAATAGTTTTGCAGTCTGGTGCATTAGTTCACAGCGCCATATTTGAATTAGGGTGTTGGGAAATATTAAAAATACTGTGGACTGTCTGAAGAACCAACAAATCTGTTTTAGAACAAGTACAGACAGAATGTTCCTTAAAACCAAGGATGGAGACACTTCATCTCTCATACTCTGTACATGTTGTCAAGAGGGATCAGTCCCTGGAGGACATCGTGCTTGGTAAAATGTAGGATCAGCGGAAAAGAGGAAGGACCTCAAGAAGATGGACTGAAAACAGTGGCAGCAACAATGGTCTCAAATCCAACAACTGTTAGGATGGTGGACTGAGCAATACTTTGTTCTGTTGTGCGCAGGGTTGCTATGAGTCAAAACTGACTTTACAACTAATAGCATCTAAGAAATCTTTATCACTTTAAGTTGCAAAGATTTTCTTTTATGTTTCTTTCTAAAAATTTTATTGTTTAATGTTTACATTTTGGATTATATTTTGCCTAACAGGGATTAGATTAAATTTTACTTTCTCAGGGACCTTATAGACTAGTTGGAGTCCTGGTGTGGCACTATAGGGTAAGCACTTGATAACTAAACACAAGGTTGGTGGTTCAAACCCACCAGCCACTCCTCAGATACTCTAGACAGAGTTGCTATGAGTCAGAACTCACTCACATGCACTGAAAAACAATAGACTAGTTAAGTCTCCCTTTTTGTTCAAGTTACTATAGCTGTGTAACAAATTACCCCAAAACAATGGTGTAAAACAAAAGTCTACTAAACTCAAGTATTCTGTGGGTGAGACATTTACATGGGACACAATAAAGATGACTTATGTTGCTCCATAATGAGTTGAGGCTTAGGGTGGCTCAAGGGCTGGGAGTTGAAATGATGTGAAGGTTCATTCACTCATGTGTCTGGTGATGTATTTTTGTAACCTGTGCATTACCCAGCTTATCCAACAGTCCTCCAGAGCCTATTTCTGGTAAGACCCATGCAGTTAAGAATAAAATTCATGACTTGACCATCTTTATAAGATGATAATTTTTCCCCCTGTACAACTATAGGTAAATGGATCTTCTTGTTATAATGCTAAACATTTCCTGATGTCATGTTGCTTATTTTCAGATGTGCATCTCAACTCCTACTTTATTTAGTGGGAAACAGATTTCTACCTTATACAACAGAATCTGAAATGGATAGATTTTTCTCCTTCCTCCGTAATTTAGGCTCTCTAGCATATTCTTCCAACCAGAGCTCTGAATCTGAGGGCTCTTTCAGAAATTATTCACAGACAACAATGATAAAGATATGATGGGATTATCTAAAGTCCAGACAGCATCTTAATTAGAGTCATGGATGACGTGATCTTGGTATGTTCCCCATTGCCTGCTATTGTTAAGTGCCATCGAGTTGGTTCTGACTCATAGCAAACCTGTACAGGGTTTCTGAGGATCACCTGATGCGTGTGAACTGCCAACCTGTGGTTCACAGTTCAGTGCTGATCCTACAGCACCACACCCTGTTGTCTAGTTCTTTGTTGTTAAGTGCTGTGGAGTCACTTCCATAACAACCTTATACAGGATTTCTGAGTGGCTGGTGAGTTTGAACTGTCAAACTGTAGTTCAAACTGACCTTGCAAGTCCAGTGCATTAACCCACAGCGCCATACCAGGACTCCTAGAGTCACATAATTTCCACTTATTTTCTAAACTTAATCATTAAGTTTCTCACTGATTCTTTCAGCTAAATGATATTCTTCCAATAAATTCCTTTTCTTTTTAGCAGAAAAGGAAATAAAACAAAATAATGTAGAATACGCCACATAATGGAGATCATGAATATACTTCAATTGAGGGTTGTTGTTGTTAAGTGCCGTCAAGTTGGTTCTGACTCACATTGGCCCCATGTAGCATTTCTGAGGAGTGGCTGCTGGTTTTGAACCACTGACCTTGTGATTCAAAACCAACCTTGTGGTCTAGTGCTTATCTTACAGTTCCACACAAGGACGCTATTTAGAGTTGTTGTTGTTGTTAAGTGCCATCAAGTCAGTTCCGATCCACTCTGAGGAGTGGCTGGTGAGCTTGAAATGCCAATCTTGTGGTTCAAACTGACTTTGCAGTCCAGAGCATTAACCCACAGTGCCACACCAAGACTCATCTTTAGGGTAGACAGATGAAAAAACATGTGTTTTAAAAATTAGATGGAATAAAGACAATAGATACGAAAAACTGTGTTGAGATGAATAGAAAAAATAAGCCCTAGTGAATAAGAATCACCTGATATTGAAGATCATGCAAAGCATCTGAATAAAATTATTTCCTACAATGTGAAAATAGAAAAAATTATTTTCTAGATATAATTTCAATTATTGTTATATGCCATCGTGGTGGTTCTGACTTATAACAACCCTATATAGAGTTTATGAGGAGTGATTGGTGGGTTTGAATCACTGATCTTGCGGTTAGTAGTCCAGAGTTTATTCTGCAGTGCCACCCCCAAGGCTCCTTTGATTATGTATGTGTGGCGCTGCAGGATCAGCATTGGATTGCAAACCACAAGGTCCGCAGTTCAAACTCCCAGCTGCTCCATGGAAACTCTGTACAGGTCATTATGAGTTGGAACTGATTTGAGAGCACTTACAACTAAATTAAGTAAATATCATAAGTAGGTATTTGCCTATTTTAGTTATATTATTGTTGTTGTTGTTGAGTGCCATCGAGTCAATTCTGACCCATAATGACTCTGTATAGGATTTCCGAGGAGCAGCTGGTGAGCTTGATCCGCCAACCCTGCAGTTCAAACGGCTTTGCAGTCTGGCGCATTAATCCACAGCACCACACCAGGACTCCATATCTACATATACAGCTATATCTATCTACATACATTATTTATTAACGTTATGCATTAACTACTGAAAGACTTCAAAAGTCCCACCTACTACTATCTCCTATGTCTTATAGAAGAAACAACAACAGCACAAAGCACGGCCACTATAGTTGGACAGGTTGAGTTTGAATCTCTCACTTACTAGCAATCTAGCTTTGGGCTAGTGAACCTAAAGAAAGCTACAACCTACATTATTGAGCTTTGAGAGGGGCCCAGTACCTGGGAAAATTAGTAATTTAATAAATATTTCTTGCTAATCAACATACTACAGTTCACCAACTCACTCAGTAGCATTTCTGGTTTCATCACATGTCGTCATCCTTTAATCTATTTACTATACACTTGAAACATGTAAATCTCATCTAACATTTATTTATATGTTAATGCTGTTAAGTGCCATAGAATCAGTGCTGACTCATAGCGACAAAGTATAGGATTTCTAAGGAGTGGCTAGAGAGTTTGAACCGCCGACCTTATCCTACATTGTCATATTATTTGTTATGCATGTGTGCATTCACTCTTTCTTTATCTCTCTTCCCTCTACCCTAGTCTTTTTTTATTTTTGTCTAAACTTCTTTACTTTCTTGATGTAAACTTCTTAAAGACGTCTGTTGTGACACTACAGGATAACTACTGAACTGTAAATGACAAGGTCAGTATTTCAAAGTTAAGAGTAGCTCCGTGGAAACCCTACATAGGGTTGCTATTGGAATAAACTCAACGACATTTAACAATAACAAACTTAAAGTTATAATCATACGAAGAGGCTTCAGAAAGTTTATAGAATAATTACATTATCTTTCACTTCCGTTTTCCACAAACTTTTTGAAGCCCCCATTGAATCCATAGTTTCATTATAATCCCAAATCCTTAGCATAATGCTGAACTCAAACTACTCATTTCATAACTACTTGATTGATTCTATAAAATCAAAGATCCTAATATTTCACTTTGGGGTTGTTGGTGTGACGCTGTGTGATAAAGTACTGGACCACAAAGTCAGGTCGGTGGTTCAAGTTCACCAGCTGCTCCTCAGAAACCTCAGAATATAGGGTTACTATGAGTCGGAACTAACTCGCCCGCACAAAACAACAGTAACATTTCACTTTATGGTGTCCTGGTGTGACGCTGTAGGATTAGCACTTGACCACTAGGTTGGTTTAAACTGTGCGGTCACTGGTTCAAATTCACCAGCTGCTTTTTGGGAATCTTATACAGGGTTGCTATGAGTCAGAACTGACTCAACGGCACTAAACAACAGCAACATTAACAATGATACAAATAAAATACAAATCAAATTCACTGCCATGTAGTCAATTCTGACTCTTAGCTATTCTGCATAGAGTTTCTGAGGTTGTAAATCTTTCTGTTGTTTTTAGGTGCCATTGAGTTGGTACT
>NW_006408519.1:63291022-63293146 GCF_000296735.1 Chrysochloris asiatica
AAACAGGACAAGGACACATTGAATGGTTTAAAATTACAAAAGGTGTGTGCCTTTTAAACCAATTAAACCAATACATACTTATTCAATCTGTATGATGATCAAATAATCTGAGAAGCTGGATTATCTGAAAGAGAATGTAGTAACAGGATTAGAGGAAGACTCATTAACAAACTGTGATATGCAAATGATACAACCTCGATTGCTGAAATTGAAGAGGACTCAAAATACTTATGAAGATCAAAGAAAACAAAAATTCTCACCAATGGAGCAATAAACAACATCATGATAAATGAAGAAAAGATTGAAGTTGTAAAAGACGTCATTTTGCTTAGCTCCACCATCCACAGTCATGGACACAGCAGTCAAGAAATCAACCGATGTATTATTATCACAATAGGAAAATCTGCTGCACAGTACCTCTTTAAAGTGTGCCTGACCCAAGCCGTAGTATTTTCCGTAGCCTCATACACATATGAAAGTTGGACAATGAATAAAGAAGACCGCAGAAGAATTGAAAAATTGATGCATTTGAGTTATGGTGTTGGAGAAGAATATCAAAGGCACCACAGACTACCAGAAGTACAAATAAATCTGTCTGGAAGAAGTATAACCAGAATGTTCCTTAGAAGTCAATATGGCTAGACTTCCTCTCTCATACTTGGGACATATTATCAGGAGGGACGAGTCCCTGGAGAAGGACATCGTGCTTGGTAAAGTAGACAGTCAACAAAAAAGAGAGAGACCCCCTATGAGATAAACTAGCACAATGGCAGCAACAATGGGCTCAAGTGTAGTAGCAATTGTGAGGCTGGTGCAGGGCCTAGTGGTGTTTCAGTCTGTTGTATACACGGTCAACATGAATTGGAATCAACTTGATAGCACCTAATGTAACAAGTCAATATGACAGACAGCAAAAATTTTTAAAAATTGACAAAAAGACTTAGACATTTAATGGCTGCCATAATGTTGATGAACAGCAATAGTCATTAATGGAATACAAATTAAACCTACAACAAAATACCACTACACACCCATGAGGATGTGGAGATAATGGAACTTACACATTCCACTGGTGAAAAGAGAAGCTGGTATAGCCACTTTAGAAAGCAGTTGTTGTTGTTTTTAATGTTTTATTGTGAATTATGTGATAGTTTACATGGGAGAACATTAGTTTTACATTCATCCTGTTGTATATCGAGAAGGCAATTTCTTTAAAAGCCGTTCTTATTGTTGTTAAGTGCCATCAGTTCCAACTCAAAGCAACCCTGTATACGGTCTCTGAGAAGTGGCTGATGAGTGTGAATCATCGACCTTGTAGTTCAAACCAACCTTGAGGTCCAGTGCTTATCCTTCAGCACCACACCAAGAGTCCTAAGCAGGCCATATGACAAAACCATTGTATTACCATGGACTGACTTAAGATATGAAATCACAGGACTATAGAACATCTTTTATGACCTTGTTCATAGCAGCAATATTCATAGTAGCACAAAACTGGAAGCAATCAAATTGTCCATTAACTGGTTTGTGGACCAACAAAATGTGGTATAACCACATAATGGAAAAGCATAAAGCAATAAAAAAGGAATGAGATTGTGATAGAGGCTATGATATAGATAAACCTCACAAACACTGCTAAATGAAAGAAACATAGATAAAACAAGTTACATCTACTTATCTCCACCACTTATCTGTCAGTTTGTCATACTGTGGTGGCTTGTGTGTGGTTGTGATTCTGGAGCTATGACAGGGTATTTTGAATGCCAGAAGGTTTACCCATGGTGGACAGGTTTCAGATGAGCTTCCTGATGAAGAAAGACTAAGAAAGAGACAGACTACTTCTGAATATTCAGTCACTAAAAATCTTATGAATAGCAGTGGAACACTGTCAGCACCAAATTATTGTCAAATATTGTGCCAAAAGATGAGCCCCTTAAGTTGGAAGGCACTCAAAATGAGACTGGGGAAGAGCTGCCTCCTTAAAGGAGAATTGACCAGGATGGCATGAATGGAGTAAAGCCCTTGGTACCTTCATTTACTGATGCAGCACAACTCAAAATGCAGAGAAACAGCTGTAAACATCCATTAATAATTAGAACATGGAATGTACTAAGTATGAATCTA
>NW_006408519.1:63295179-63296162 GCF_000296735.1 Chrysochloris asiatica
GGATGTAGAACGAGGGATATATCATTGCTGACATCAGATGGATGTTGGCTGAAGGCAGCAAATAACAAAGATGTCTATTTGTGCTTCATTGACTATTTAAAGGCATTTAACAAACTATGGATAACGTTTCAAACAATGAGAATTGCACAACATATCATTGAGCTCATATAGAACCTGCATATAGACCAAGAGGCACTGGTCTACATAGAATGATGTTAGAACAGAACGACAGAATAATGAATGGCTTAAAATCAGGAAAGGTAGGCATGAGGGTTATATCCTGTTATCATATTTATTTAATCTGTATGCTGAGCAAATCATCTGAGAAGCCCAAAAGTGGCATCTTTTTGGAGGATGAGTGTGCAACAACCTCTGATATACAACTGACATAATCTTGCTAGTTGGAAGTGAAGAGGATTTGAAATACTGATGAAAACCCAAGTCTACAACTTCAGTATGGATTGCATCTCAGTATAAAGAAAACAAAAAGCCTTACAACTGGACCAGTAAATACCATTGTGATAAATGGAGAAAACATTGAAACTGTCTAAGACTTCATTTTGCTTATATCTTAAATCCACACTACAGGAAATAGCAGTCAAGAAAGCAAGTGATGAACTGCATTAGGGAAATCTTTTGCAAAAGAACTCTTTAAAGTGTTAAAGAGCAAAGATGTCAGTTTGAGGACTAAGATGTGTCTTACCCAAAAGTCATGGTATTTTCAACAACCTCACTTGCATGCAAAAGTTGGGCACGAAATAAGAATCAATTGTAAGAATCAATTCATTTGGATTAAGGTGTTTGTGAAAAATATTGAAAGTGCCATGGACTGCCGGAAGAACAAATAAAGCTGTCTTGGAAGAAGTACAGTAGAATGCTCCTTAGAGACCAGGATGGCAAGACGTTGTCTCATTTTTTGGATGTACTGTCAGAAAGAGTAAGTCACTGGAGAAGGACATCATGCGTGGTAAACTGGAGGGTCA
>NW_006408519.1:63296262-63304055 GCF_000296735.1 Chrysochloris asiatica
GTATTGTGGTGGCCTGTGTGCTGATGTGATGCTGGTAGATATGCCAGTGGTATTTTAAATACCAGCAGGGCACACCCATAGTGGTCAGGTTTCAGTTGAGCTTGTAGTCTACAGCAAACTAGGAAGAAGGAGAGGCAGACTGTTGCTGAAAACCTTATGAATAGCAGTGAAATACTCTCAGATAGTACCAGAACACTGCATATTGAACCATTATGGATTGTTGTCGTTGTTGTTAAGAGCTGTCGAAGTGGTTCCAACCCACAGTAAGTCTGTATAGGTTTTCAGAGGAGCGGCTGGTGAGCTTGAACCACCGACTTTGAGGTTCAAGCTAACTTTGCAGTCTGGCGCATTAACCCACAGCACCATACCAGGACTACTATATGCTAGCTATTATGGCTGTTTGGTTGGTTGGTTATGTGCTGTGGAGTCAGTTCCAACTCATAGCGACCCTGTACAGGGTTTCCGAGGCTGTAAATCTTTACAGGAGCAGAAAGCCTCATCTTTCTCCCGCAGAGCAGCTGGTATTTTCGAACTGCTATCCTTAAGGTTCGCAGCCTGATTCGTAACCACTACGCTACCAGAGCAACTTTAGCAAAACTTAAAAAAAAAAAAAAAGTTTTGCTAAAGGTAAATCTTTAGAGGAGCTTTAGAAAGCCTCACCTTTGTCCCTTGGAGTGGCTGGTGGGTTTGAATTGCTGACCTTGTAGTTAGTAGTCCAGTGCTTATCCTACAGCGTCACCAGAACTCTTAAATTATGTAAGTATTAACTGTAGTTTACCCTATCTGTCTGCTAGTATTTAACATACATTTTGATTCTTGCCAATAAAAGCTGGTGATTGGTGAAGCTCTTTTCGGCACCTCTAAAAGATTTAGACATCAATTTTAAGTGACCAACTTGAGCTTGTCAAAGAGAAATCTATTATATTTATATTAAATTCCTACTAGTATTCCTTTTAAAAAAGCATAGGAATTGTCTAAATCTCAGATTGTCTACGTAAGAAATATTTTAGCAATAAAGATAAATCTAGCAAGATACACTGAGGCAAACACTGAATGATAGTCAAACTTTAAAAAAAGAAAATTTTCAGTAATAAAGGATGAAGTAATTTTAAATTGAAACTATTTAAAATTAAGTATGTTTGAACAAAATTATAATAATTTTAAAAGAAAGCTAAGAATTCCACTTAAGTATTTGGTAAATTCATGAATTGGTTTGACTTTCCTGCTTAATTATCTAAAAAAAAAAAATCAGTAGTAAAGAATTATAGGCTTTTAATCATGAGTGTAATATATAGAGCTAAGGAACAGTAATAAAATTCATATACGATGGTGTTACATTATAAATAACACTTAAAATATCTTGGCATACTATATAAGACACTTTAACAACACCTTAATAAAAGCTAAAATAGTTTGACATTTTATATAATACCTTTTACATTGAACCTGAGGTTTTCAGAGTAGCAGAAATATTTTGGAAGCCAAACAGTTGCTAAATCATAAATGGAGTGTCACATTGGCAAACATTAAAAGAACATACTAACTGTAGAAGTTTTATATAATCCAATGGAGGCAAATAAAGGTGACAAATAGGAAAGGATAGAACCATTGAAGTGTTCTCTACTAAACACCTGTCAAAATAAGGGAGTAATTTCTTGATGTTCTCTGGGAATTTTACTTGGTTTCTCTGCAGCACCATAAACCACTTGCTTCTTTTGGACAAATGGGTTTTCTCTTGGCTTCCAAAATACCAACAAGTCTCCAACTACCTTCTGCAATCTTCCTCTAGCTCTCTGGACAGCAATTTATTTAAACAATTACCTACTACTGCATATGTGGAGCACTGGTAGCTCTGTAGGATACACACTGGACTGCTAACCACAAGGTCAGCGGTTCAAGTCCTTCTTTTGTTCAGTGGGAGAAAGATGAAGGTTTCTGCTCCTGTAAAGATTTACAGCCTTGGGAACTCTATACAGGATTGCTGAGTTGGAATATAGGGTAAATCTCACACATGTGATTATACAAAACTTTAGGAAGGCTTATTCAGTAATAATACTAGTTAAATGTTTATCACCTTAATAGGTGAAAACATTAAAAAAATTTTCTTTCCTTAGAGTTTTTATTAAATATCAAATTAATTTATATTTCCCTATTAATTACTCTTCTACTCACATCATCTGTTGTATTTTCTACTTTTTTGTTCACTTTTAGCTATTTATTTGTAAGCTTTCTTTACTATTAAAGAGTTGATTTAATAGAGTTGATTCCAACTCACAGGAAGTTTCCATGACTAAGTTTTGTGGGAGTAGCCGATAGCCTCATCTTTCTTATGAATAGCAAGCAGATGGTGGGCTGACCTTGCAGTGAGTAGCCTAATGGCTAGCCCACAACACTACCTTGGTTCCTTACTCTTTAAATATGTTGTTGTTGTTACTAAGTGCCATGGAGATAGGGTTTCCAAGCAGCTGCTTGTTGGCTTGACCCAACCTTGCAGTCCAGAGAAATAACCCAAAGCGCCACACTTTTTATGTAAAGGGACTGCTACATCTTTCTTCCATAGAGTGACTACTAGTGGGTTTGAACTGCCGACCCATTTGTTAGTAGCAGAGTGCTTACCCCTCCCTGTACCACACAGCAAACAAAATTTTTCAGACAGAATTAAGGTAATTGTTGTTATTAAGTGCCAACAGGTTGGTTCCATAAGAAGTGTTGCGCTTTGGGTTAACGCACTGGATTGCAAGGTTGGTGAGTTTGAATTTTCGACCTTGCAGTTCAAATTGACCTTGCGGTTCAGGGGGTTCCATGTATTACCCAGCAGTGCCACATCAGGACTCCAGAATTAAAGTTAAAAATTTTAAATTGGAGAGATTAGCTGCATGGGTCTAATCTTATCACACTGGCCCTCTGAAAGCAGAGTTTTCTGGCAGAGGAAAAGTCAAAGAGATTCAAAGCACAAAAAGGATTTGATGTACTGTTGCTGACTTTGAAGAAGGAGGAGTCACATGCAAGAACTAGAGTGCTGTCTCTAAAAACAACCTATCAGTCAGCAAGGAATCAGGAACCTTGATCCTATGACTTCAAGGAACTGAATTCTGCCAACAGTCTCAATGAGCTTAGAAGATGACTGTTCCCTAGACTCCAGGTAAGTGTCAAGTTTGGCCAATACCTTGATTTTGACCTCATGAGATCCTAAGTAGTGAGCCTGGTGAACCCACTGGAAGAATTATGAGGTACAAAGCTGATGCTGTTTAAACTCAGAGTTTGTGGTTGTAGGTCATGCAGTAATAAGAAAGAGTCAAAATATTTATTACTCATTTGCTTGTAATCGTAAAATTTGGAGGTCTTACTAGGTATATTCCCCCAAATCTACAAAATTATATAATCACTTTTATTTTCTTGAAGCAGTTTTAAACTTTTTCATTAAAAAATGTTTTCTTTATAAAAATAAAGCTATGGATACAGATGGGAGTTCAGGTTACTAAAGTGCAGTAGAACACTTCGACTCGATTAACAGCAAGAAGAAACACAAGTACAAAAGAAGTGTAAGGAACAGATAGGAAATAATTTAAAATTGAAAAGTTGGCTTTGAATTTATTATTTACCTTGTCATTAAGTCTAGAGAAGTCAGTGTATCTTCTAAAAACTACCCAGGTTTCTTCTGGAGTTTTCTTTACTAGTATTTTATAAACCTATGTAGAAGAGGAAAAATAAAGGAGAAAGAGAAGTAAAAATAAATAAAAATTCAAATCAAATCTTTCATTTGATCACTCAGATTATAACCATTTAATATCACTTCTTTTAAGTTTATATATGTAAGGGTTAAATATGAGATACCTTTAAGTTCTCAGTATTAAGGATACATTAAGTAATCAAGCTCTATAATTTTATATCAACATCTATGAATATTAGTCTTAAAGACATAATCACATAGGAATATTATGAAAACTATGATATGAAAATATAGAAATTATTTAGATCATAAATATGTACAAGTAATCAAAATGTCACCCAAAGCAAGATTGAAATGAAATACATGGATATGAAATTTGAAACAAAATGCGTTTTCTGTGCACACTAATACCAACGAACTCATCAATTTTCACAATGTTTTACGTCAACATATTCTAAAATTTACAAAAAAATCAGCCATGCTTGAAAAAGTTATGGAGAAACAGCCACTCCTTTCCTACATATTTAATTTTTATACTCTGTACCTACCAAGCAAATTTTTCAAATACATTCAACATTGTTTTAATTTTTCAAGGCTGAAAATGAAACTAAAAAAGCTCCAATAGTTGATAAATTTTTTGTAATTAAAGTTATTAGAATTCCTGGTGGTGCTGTAGGATAGGCACTGGGCCACAAGGTCAGTTTGAATCGCAAGGTTGGCAGTTTAAACACACCAGCTGTTCTCGTTCTTTGGAACCCTATATAGGATTGGTGTGAGTCGGAACCTACTCGATGTCCTTTAACAACAACAATCTAAGCTCGTAAGTGGAAAAATGTGGTTGAAGCAAGTAAATATATTTTTTAAAGCATATACTGTGAAAAACTAATATTATAAATATAATTTAAAACTTATTTTGAGGAAGTGCTATTTATGACAGAATATCAACAAAACATTTCCTAGCAGGTTTTGCTACAGTAGTTGGGGTAAGCTAAATACATGGCACATGTAAGGTACTTAATAAATATGTGCTTAATGAGTGAAATTCTGAAAAAGAGTAATTTGTTTTCTTGAAGCTGGCTGTGCAATCATTTCCAGTTGTAGCTTAAGAGCTACACTCTAGCCCCATGTGGTTACTCAGCACGAGGAATATGGGTAAGTTCAAACTGAGATGTGCAGTGAGTACAAAATACACATTGGATTTAGAAGACTTAGTAAGAAAAAAATGTCAAATTATATCATTAAAACTGTTTGATATTGATTAAACATTAAAATCATGTTTTGGATATGCAATGCTAAATAAAATAAAAAGAGAACTTTACCTGTTTTCTTACAATTTTTAAAATTGTGGCTACAGAAAAATTTAAACGACAAATATCTCTCACATTTGTGCCTCACATATTTCTTTTAAACAGTGCTGCCCTAGAGACAGCTCATTACTGTATGATGACTATAGATCATTTTCCCATTTTATTTTTCTCCCCTGAAGAATTATTTTTCAAATTTCAGGGGGAAAATCAGCAGGGGGGGAAAAAGAATACTGTAATTTTGTTATTTTTTTTTAACACATACAGGTAAGTAGTAATGGGAATACAAAGGAGACATTCTTGTTAGAAGGTGCTAATTAGAAAAAAAAAATGGGGGGAGAATAAATCAGCTTCAAAGCTTTTGAGTCTGAACGATGGACACATGATAAAAGTCAGCTCCATATGGTAATTAGGCGTACTGACCGATCACCCATATATATTTACTTTGAGTTTTGGAAAATGAATGCCCCTTCTAACTAAATGGCTACTCTTCACCCTGGTTCCTACACAAAGCTATTTCCCTTAGAAAGACAAAATACATATTTTTGTGCTTTATCTTTTTTAGAAAGCTCTCTTACTATATTTCTATTTGTTTAAAGTGTTCTTTAAATTAAAAATTTATGGATAATACTGATCATTCCCTTCCTTATGTTTAAATAGCACACTGTTTATGTAGTTTATTTTTCAAGGATTTTTAAGCAGCATATAAAGCAACTATGAGACACATACAGAAACGTGCATATATCCTAACTCTACAACTTGATGAATTTCCACAAAGACAATATATCCATTTAACTAGTACCCAGAACTAGTTAATACATAGTTGATACAAAACATAACCAATTGCATACCTCACGCCGCTTTCTAACCTCTAGCCAATTATCTCATGACTCTTTCTTAACCCTACTTCCCATGTACTCCTAGTCACTTTTTGTTAAAAAAAATCTTTTTAAAGACTCGACAGTATATACATTATGAGATCTTGATGGTTGTTACCAATACTTTCTTCAGTAAAGAGTTCAATTCAAATGAACATATCAAGGAAAAATTATTTTATAACCTAAGTAAGACTTCTAAACTTGTGTCTCCAGACAAGAATTCTGCCCTGAACTGCAGACATGTACACCCACATACCCACATACATAGACAGATGATAGGACTTTAAAAAAGTGTTGTTGACACAAATAGATATACACATGCAGCATTATTCATAATAGGAACAAGATGGAAATAACCTAAATGTCTACAAATGGAGGAATGGATAAGCAAACTTAGGTCCATTCACCAGTGAAATGCTATATAATGTTAAAGAATAGAAATGACTTTGCAAAACATGGATGAGCCTGGAGGACAATATGCTAAAATATTAGTCAGTCACAAAAGCACAAATATTCTATGATACCACTATCGTAAAAATGTCAAGAAAACGTTTTCACACTAAAATAAACATTATTTGATGGTTACCAGTGGGTAGTTGGCATACACACACAAAAAAAAGACAAAAAAATGGAGGCAGAGGAAGACAAAAGGAGGAGTGCATAGTTGAAGGCAACAGAAGGCAACTGAATGCAGCTGATCTATAGGTAGATGGCACCACTAGTCTATCCGTTTGCTGTACTGTGGTGATTTGTGTGTTGCTGGAAGCTATGCTGCCAGTATTAAATACCAGCAGGAAGGTCACCCATGGTATACAGGTTTCAGTGACATCTTTCAGATTAAGACAGACTAGGAAGCAGGAGAGGAGACCACTTCTGAAAAGTTAAGTCAGTGAAATTACAATAGCAGCAGAATATTGTCTGATATAGTTCCAGAAGGTAAGCCCCTCAGGTTGAAAGGTACTCAACACACAACTGGGGAAGAGCTGCTTTCTCACAATAGAGTTGCCATTAATGACATGAATGGAGCAAATCTGATGGGGCACAACTCAAACTGAGAAGAAACAACTGCAAACATCCATTAATAATAGATATGAATCTAGGAAAATTGGAAACTGGCAATAATGAAACGAAACACATAAAGATCAATATCCTAGGCATTAGTAAGCTAAAATGGACAGACATTGGCCATTTTGAATCAGACAGTCATGTTTTACTATGGTAGAAACATCAAACTAAAGAGGAATTGTGTTGCATTCAATATCAAAAAGAGCATTTCAAGACCTATTTTGAAGTACAATCCTGTCTATGATAGGATAATAATCATAAGCCTACAAGAATGACCAGTTAATACCACTATTATTCAAATGTATGCACCAATCACTAAAGCCAATAAAGAAGAACAAATGCTACCAATTTCTTTAATCTGAAATCGATCAAATCAATCTTAGTGATAGAAACTATGCTGGCAATTACATCATAGAATTTTACTATACAAACAATTTATTCATTTCAAATACCAATTTTCAACAACTTAAACTATACACATGGATATGAACCCTGGTAGCTTAGTGTGTTACACACTGGGCTGCTAACTGCAGAGTCAGCTATTTGAATCTATTAATTAGCTGATCCATGGGAGAAAGACAACACTTTCTGCTCCCGTAAAGATTTACAACCTCAGAAACTCTATGCAGGGGTCACTATGAGTTGGAACCAACTCCACGGCACACCACCACCACCACGGGAGGAGATACGGAATCCTGGTGTGGCAATGTAGAATAAGCAGTGGAGTGCTAATCACAAGGTCAGCAGTTCAAACATACCAGCTGCTTCAGAGAAACTCCGTACAAAGTCACTATGACTGGAACCAATTTGACAGCACTCAAAAACAACAACAATGGGAAGAGATGTGGCACTGCAGGATAAGCAGTGGACTGCTAA